>NC_050072.1:66722918-67322918 GCF_009764565.3 Dermochelys coriacea | reverse complement strand
TGTTATTGCTAATAAAATGATGAAATCGTCTTCAAAAGACCTTTATGTTTTATACCTTTTTTGACCTTCATATCTCTTTTTCTTATTAGTACCTGTATAGAGCTCCTTATCACATTGGAGGTGCATTCTGGCTAGTACCGAGAACTGTGTGGCATCTCTGACAAAAAGACAGCTTTAGTTCTCAGTCCTGTGCATAGATACAGAATAGTCTCAAAACTTATTTTAATCAGTGGGCACTGAAGGCTCTATCCCACATAGGTTTCAGAGTAGCAGCCGTGTTAGTCTGTATTCGCAAACAGAAGAGGAGTACTTGTGGCACCTTAGAGACTAACAAATTTATTAGAGCATAAGCTTTCGTGAGCTACAGCTTACTTCATCGGATGCATTTGGTGGAAAAAACAGAGGAGAGATTTATATATACACACACAGAGAACATGAAACAATGGGTTTATCATACACACTGTAAGGAAAGTGATCACTTAAGATAAATCATCACCAGCAGCAGGGGGGGGAAAGGAGGAAAACCTTTCATGGTGACAAGCAAGGTAGGCTAATTCCAGCAGTTAACAAGAATATCAGAGGAACAGTGGGGGGTGGGGTGGGAGGGAGAAATTCCATGGGGAAATAGTTTTACTTTGTGTAATGACTCATCCATTCCCAGTCTCTATTCAAGCCTAAGTTAATTGTATCCAGTTTGCAAATTAATTCCAATTCAGCAGTCTCTCGTTGGAGTCTGTTTTTGAAGCTTTTTTGTTGAAGGATAGCCACTCTTAGGTCTGTGATCGAGTGACCAGAGAGATTGAAGTGTTCTCCAACTGGTTTTTGAATGTTATAATTCTTGACGTCTGATTTGTGTCCATTCATTCTTTTACGTAGAGACTGTCCAGTTTGGCCAATGTACATGGCAGAGGGGCATTGCTGGCACATGATGACATATATCACATTGGTAGATGCGCAGGTGAACGAGCCTCTGATAGTGTGGCTGATGTGATTAGGCCCTATGATGGTATCCCCTGAATAGATATGTGGACAGAGCTGGCAACGGGCTTTGTTGCAAGGATAGGTTCCTGGGTTAGTGGTTCTGTTGTGTGGTGTGTGGTTGCTGGTGAGTATTTGCTTCAGATTGGGGGGCTGTCTGTAAGCAAGGACTGGTCTGTCTCCCAAGATCTGTGAGAGTGATGGGTCGTCCTTCAGGATAGGTTGTAGATCCTTGATGATGCGTTGGAGAGGTTTTAGTTGGGGGCTGAAGGTGATGGCTAGTGGCGTTCTGTTGTTTTCTTTGTTGGGCCTGTCCTGTAGTAGGTGACTTCTGGGTACTCTTCTGGCTCTGTCAATCTGTTTCTTCACTTCAGCAGGTGGGTATTGTAGTTGTAAGAATGCATGATAGAGATCTTGTAGGTGTTTGTCTCTGTCTGAGGGGTTGGAGCAAATGCGGTTATATCGTAGCACTTGGCTGTAGACAATGGATCGAGTGGTATGATCTGGATGAAAGCTAGAGGCATGTAGGTAGGAATAGCGGTCAGTAGGTTTCCGATATAGGGTGGTGTTTATGTGACCATCGCTTATTAGCACCGTAGTGTCCAGGAAGTGGATCTCTTGTGTGGACTGGTCCAGGCTGAGGTTGATGGTGGGATGGAAATTGTTGAAATCATGGTGGAATTCCTCAAGAGCTTCTTTTCCATGGGTCCAGATGATGAAGATGTCATCAATGTAGCGCAAGTAGAGTAGGGGCATAGGGGACGAGAGCTGAGGAAGCGTTGTTCTAAGTCAGCCATAAAAATGTTGGCATACTGTGGGGCCATGCGGGTACCCATCGCAGTGCCGCTGATTTGAAGGTATACATTGTCCCTAAATGTGAAATAGTTATGGGTCAGGACAAAGTCACAAAGTTCAGCCACCAGGTTAGCCGTGACAGTATCGGGGATACTGTTCCTGACGGCTTGTAGTCCATCTTTGTGTGGAATGTTGGTGTAGAGGGCTTCTACATCCATAGTGGCTAGGATGGTGTTTTTAGGAAGACCACCAATGGACTGTAGTTTCCTCAGGAAGTCAGTGGTGTCTCGAAGATAGCTGGGAGTGCTGGTAACGAAGGGCCTGAGGAGGGAGTCTACATAGCCAGACAATCCTGCTGTCAGGGTGCCAATGCCTGAGATGATGGGGCGTCCAGGATTTCCAGGTTTATGGATCTTGGGTAGCAGATAGAATTCCCCAGGTCGGGGCTCCAGGGGTGTGTCTGTGCGGATTTGTTCTTGTGTTTTTTCAGGGAGTTTCTTGAGCAAATGCTGTAGTTTCTTTTGGTAACTCTCAGTGGGATCAGAGGGTAATGGCTTGTAGAAAGTAGTGTTGGAGAGCTGCCTAGGAGCCTCTTGTTCATACTCCGACCTATTCATGATGACGACAGCACCTCCTTTGTCAGCCTTTTTGATTATGATGTCAGAGTTGTTTCTGAGGCTGTGGATGGCACTGTGTTCTGCATGGCTGAGGTTATGGGGTAGGCGATGCTGCTTTTCCACAATTTCAGCTCGTGCACATCGGCGGAAGCAGTCTATGTAGAAATCCAGGCTGCTGTTTCGACCTTCAGGAGGAGTCCACCCAGAATCCTTCTTTTTGTAGTGTTGGCAGGAAGGTCTCTGTGGGTTAATATGTTGGTCAGAGGTGTGTTGGAAATATTCCTTGAGTCTGAGACGTCGAAAATAGGATTCTAGGTCACCACAGAACTGTATCATGTTCGTGGGGGTGGAGGAGCAAAAGGAGAGGCCCCGAGAAACAGATTGACAGAGCCAGAAGAGTACCCAGAAGTCACCTACTACAGGACAGGCCCAACAAAGAAAACAACAGAACGCCACTAGCCATCACCTTCAGCCCCCAACTAAAACCTCTCCAACGCATCATCAAGGATCTACAACCTATCCTGAAGGATGACCCACCACTCTCACAGATCTTGGGAGACAGGCCAGTCCTTGCTTACAGACAGCCCCCCAATCTGAAGCAAATACTCACCAGCAACCACACACCACACAACAGAACCACTAACCCAGGAACCTATCCTTGCAACAAAGCCCGTTGCCAACTCTGTCCACATATCTATTCAGGGGATACCATCATAGGGCCTAATCACATCAGCCACACTATCAGAGGCTCGTTCACCTGCGCATCTACCAATGTGATATATGCCATCATGTGCCAGCAATGCCCCTCTGCCATGTACATTGGCCAAACTGGACAGTCTCTACGTAAAAGAATAAATGGACACAAATCAGACGTCAAGAATTATAACATTCAAAAACCAGTCAGAGAACACTTCGATCTCTCCGGTCACTCGATTACTGACCTAAGAGTGGCTATCCTTCAACAAAAAAGCTTCAAAAACAGACTCCAACGAGAGACTGCTGAATTGGAATTAATTTGCAAACTGGATACAATTAACTTAGGCTTGAATAGAGACTGGGAATGGATGAGTCATTACACAAAGTAAAACTATTTCCCCATGTTATTTCTCCTCCCCACCCCACCCCCCACTGTTCCTCAGATGTTCTTTTTAACTGCTGGAAATAGCCTACCTTGCTTGCCACATTGAAAGGTTTTCCTCCTTCCCTCCCCCCCACTGCTGGTGATGGCTCATCTTAAGTGATCACTCTCCTTACAGTGTGTATGATAAAACCCATTGTTTCATGTTCTCTGTATGTGTATATAAATCTCCCCTCTGTATTTTCCACCAAATGCATTGGATGAAGTGAGCTGTAGCTCACGAAAGCTTATGCTCAAATAAATTTGTTAGTCTCTAAGGTGCCACAAGTACTCCTTTTCTTTTTATCCCACATAGGAGGCACTTAGCACCTCAGAGAAGCAGGCCTTTTTCACTATTACAACTATAAAATTAAAAGGAGTCAGTTTCTTTTGGTGTTGTACAAACATCCTCAGTACTCCAGAACAGAGTTCTCTAATTGTGGTACATAGCAGTATGTGGGCCACAATTAAGAAGTACTCTGGGGTTCAAAGTATAGTATCATAACCAGAATACATTATGCCCACTGTTCCTCAGATGTTCTTGTTAACTGCTGGAAATAGCCTACCTTGCTTGCCACATTGAAAGGTTTTCCTCCTTCCCCCCACCCTGCTGCTGGTGATGGCTCATCTTAAGTGATCACTCTCCTTACAGTGTGTATAATAAAACCCATTGTTTCATGTTCTCTGTATGTGTATATAAATCTCCCCTCTGTATTTTCCACCAAATGCATCGGATGAAGTGAGCTGTAGCTCACGAAAGCTTATGCTCAAATAAATTTGTTAGTCTCTAAGGTGCCACAAGTACTCCTTTTCTTTTTATCCCACATAGGAGGCACTTAGCACCTCAGAGAAGCAGGCCTTTTTCACTATTACAACTATAAAATTAAAAGGAGTCAGTTTCTTTTGGTGTTGTACAAACATCCTCAGTACTCCAGAACAGAGTTCTCTAATTGTGGTACATAGCCACATGGTATATGGGCCACAATTAAGAAGTACTCTGGGGTTCAATGTATAGTATCATAACCAGAATACATTATGCCTACACTAATTAAATTAGAAACATGGTTCTCCAAGTATATTGTGTATTAGATGTGATGTGCTTAGTCTGAAAGTCTAAGAACTGCTGGAGAGACACTTCTGCAAAACACTTAATCTCAATGAGAAGGAACAATCTGACCTCTGACTGACACTATTTTACCTGTTTATAGCTCATTCTGCAGACTAATGCAACCAGACTAATTCTGTCTCTCTAGAGAACTGGGGGTCTGATTCTTCCTGCTTCCCCAGAGTCCAGAAAGAACTACCATATTATATTTCCACCTGATTGTCATCAGCTCTGCACAATTCACCAACTTCCATGCAGAATAATGCTCTACTGGTAGATAAAGGCAATAACAAATGCAAAGAACTTCAGCAGATATTACTACAAAGATATAGCCCAAGGCATCTCCTGATGAGATACCTTTTTTCTTCTAGATCTTTCTTCTAGCTGTATATGTTACAAACTGTTAAGGAAGTAAGCATAATAGGACATGGAGCTCAGTAACTATTCTGACAGGTTTCAGAGTAGCAGCCGTGTTAGTCTGTATTCGCAAAAAGAGAAGGAGTACTTGTGGCACGAAAGCTTATGCTCAAATAAATTTGTTAGTCTCTAAGGTGCCACAAGTACTCATTTTCTTTTTTCAGTAACTATTCTGGGTTTGTTCTGGCTGTATTGACTCTTTACATTGTTAAAGACTCCGCAGGCCTGCAGGAAGATCTGTCATTTCTGTGAGACAGAAGAGTTTCACCATGTTAAAGAGGAGATGCACACTGTGCTCTCTCACAGAGAATTTGTTCTTCCTTGATTTATTTCACTTGATGTAAAACCAAAATAATTCATACTGAAAATATGAAGTTTTTTTCCTGTATAAAAGAAAGCAATTGCATACCAAATATAAACAACAAGAACAAACCAACTTTAAAGATAACAAATTTACTTCTTACAGGAAGCCTGTTAAGGATGTTATATTTACCGGATGGTCCCATTAATTTGGTGCATGGTTCTTAACAATTAAATACCATTCTTCCAAGATTCAGTTTAACATATATGGCAATTATAATTTAATAGCCATTGATCACTATGTCACAGTATCTTTAAATGATTAACAAGTAAAATAAACACTGGAATTACTATCTGCAGTCTTCACAACTCATGTACAGTAACAAATTCAGGAATATAACTATATACTAGGAAACGCAAAAAACAGTGGATATGCCTATTAGCTGTTTCATTCTTGATATCAAAGATATGATGAGATTTAGCTATAGGTTCCATATTCCTAAGACCATGTAGCCTTCCAAAAAGTTACTGAAGAGCAAAGGGTTCATTTGAATTTATCTGAAGATTTTGCAGACAAAGGCACTTACAGAAAAAAAGTATCTGCTTTTGTTAAGATATTTCTTAGCCTTTTAAAGGCAAGCACTTTGCTTGAATAGACTAATTCAACTCATTTAATATGGATTTGCATCTTATTTGAATTCCAGTGACTCATTATTTCTTAAACAGGTAGGAGTACAAATCTGAATATTAATGCAATAACTGCAGTATGACGTCAAGAAGATTCAATAATAAAACAGATCAAGTGGTCAGCTATTACCTTTTCCTAAGAAAGATACTGGCTTACTTCAGAATTTATTTCTGTGTAGTCATGCAAATGACTCCTAAATATCACATTCAACTAGAACATGGAAGTGATTCAGAATGCATTAGATCAACTAAGTTGTATGTAAGTCGGTTAGAACTCAATATGTCAAAGTACTGAAACCTTGTGGCTTTTTAAAAGAGTGATGCTGGAGTAAATTTGCATTCTATTATTTCCATATTATGTCCCCTAGGCCTCGATAATGACTTCAGAAAGCAATTCCAGATGAGTTATGCTTGTGAAAACATGCATACACTGCTGCAGCTCACAGCAACGGCAGCCTTATACCTGTCTGACTAAACTACTGTGACACATACCAAGTGCTTCAACATGCTAGTAAATTATACATGTCTTTAACAAATGTCAAAAAATGAACACTATCAGGCTGGAACACCGGACTTTGTTTTCATAAAGACCTGATACGAAAAACATCACCATGCTCCCATTAAGCTCTGCTATCATACAGAGTCGTACTTAATCATCCACAGACAGAGAAGACAGAGTACCTCTTGAGGTTCACTGTGAGCTGTTGCTGCCCCCTTAAGACAAGTAAACATAAATAATGGTGAGTATGCTGCAGTTCCCGAGTACATTTTCTCCAAGGTCTTTCTCAATGAACTATCACAGGATAATCATAATAAGGGGCTTGCTTAGTGGAAGCTGGTGCAACAATAAATCCAGGAATTTTAATGGACTCTATTACAACTGCAATGAAAACCTAAGGTTTAGATTAAGGACCTTAGAGAACAGGAGAACCAGAATCCTTCACTGAATTAATGCTAGCAGCTTTAAGATAACAAAGCTCAAACTGTGAAAATAAGGGTACAGTTAACATTATTCAATCTTTACATGAAAGTTACTAGCAGAGGGAGAAAGAGGCCTACTTTCTCTCAATTTACTTTAGAATGACATACTACAGGGCAACTAAGGTAGGCCATGAGATGATCTGAAAACTATAACAAGGATAAGCACTTATTAGCAAAAAGAAAAGGAGTACTTGTGGCACCTTAGAGACTAACAAATTTATTAGAGCATAAGCTTTCGTGAGCTACAGCTCACTTTCCATTCCTTTAAACTTTGTCAAGAGGCCCGATTAAAGTTTGGTCATTTGCTCCTATCTTTAAAGTTGTCTAAGGGTCTCATATTAGAATGGTAATGGCAGCTATAGATGTGCTTTGAAATAGAATCTGTGTAATATTTTTGTCTAGACTGATCTTTAGTTTCACGTGGATGTTTACTCCACCCGTTTGATTCAAGCTTGCCTGGATGCAATTGTGAGAAAAGAGTAGACACACTAAGCATCCAGAGCATGAGAATTGTGTCTTTATCTGGTTTTACACAAACAACAGTTGTGCACAATGGTGTCCAAAGAACCACGTTTACTGAATATACAAAATTGAACATATGCAGTCAGATTCTCTGCTTTTGCCTAGTTTATGCTCGGCAAAGCAGAAATGGGATTCTGTAAGCAATGCCAGCTCTGATCCCACTTAGGAACTCCTCCATACCAACAGAATCCCCAGCTGCTGGCTGCAGCTAGTCTCTGCTCCCTTACCACCATCTTGAATGGGAGCAGAGCAGGGGAGAGAATCTGCCCCAGAATATTGAAACTGTCTGAATACAAACACACTTTACAATGGAGATATGCAGAATATATGCGACCCTACAATTTTCATTTTAAAAACAAGGATTTAAAATAATACATTAACATATTCCTGTAACACAGATTCAGTATAGTGAGAAAGGGAACAAACAGTGCCTTTTGTTAAATGTTATTTTTATTGGGGTTCACACCAAGATTACACTGTAAATACAGGGTACAGGAGAAAAGCAACATAGGGACCAGGGAAGAAGTGACATGTTGCTGCTGATTATCTTCCTGTTTCATGTTAAAAATAATATATGTATTTTTAGCTCCTAACCCTAGTGTGTGTTTGGAAATATATTACATCTTAGGTATAAAAGGTGAACAAATTAATTTTCTCTAGCTAGTGATTTTTCCTCTCTGTTCCTCTAAACTACTGTGTATTTAGTAGAGCTGAACAAATGAAACAAAAATATTTCTGAGAATAGTTGTCCAAGATCAAAAATGAATTTCGTTGCCACCATATCACTTTCAATAAGAATAATAATAGCTTTCCAGTTTTACTAGCATAATCATTTAAACCTCCATTCAGGAAACAGATACAATAACACATGATTTCCCTAAATACTGAATGCAGAGTGAACTTTGAAAATTAAGGCTTTTGCAATTAAATATGTAAGTCAATTTGTTTTTCAGGGCCTACCCTCTATCCAGCATTTAAACATGGTGACTTCAATGGCACACCTCACATGCTTAAAGTTAATGTTGTGCTTAATTGCTTTGTTCGAGCAGGATTTATGTATATGTCAGTCACTCAGGATACAAAAGAACATGAATGATATAACAACACAGATCAGACTGTAAATATTTACTATAAACTTTTGTGAAAGATCATCAGAGCATGAATTATTCTTTAAGAAATATGCAAATAATTTAAAATAAATAAATTATAGACTTTCACAATATGGTCATGGACACTTCAAAAATAGGGAAAAGGGCAAAAATGTATTAATTATTTCTTGAGAATTATTCATTAAAACTCTAGTAATTATCTTAATTAAGTCAATGGACACAGGATCAGAGGGGGAAATGTTGAACCGTTGTAGCTTAGCATTATTCACTATGGACGTTGCATTTGTGCAAGAGTAGTTCTAACAATAGTGTTTCTGAGTAGCAGCCGTGTTAGTCTGTATTCGCAAAAAGAAAAGGAGTACTTGTGGCACCTTAGAGACTAACAAATTTATTTGAGCATAAGCTTTTGTGAGCCTACAGCTCACTTCATTGGATGCATTCGGTGGAAGACCCACTGCATTTTCCACCGAATGCATCCGATGAAGTGAGCTGTAGCTCACGAAAGCTTATGCTCAAATAAATTTGTTAGTCTCTAAGGTGCCACAAGTACTCCTTTTCTTTTTGCGAATAGTGTTTCTGGAATTTCAAGTTGTGCTATATGTTGTTTTTGTCATAAAACATGTAGTATTATTCCTAACCCACTTTTTTCCCCCTAAAAAGAATGAACAATATATTTTGGGGCTAAGCCTCATTTTTTGTTGTTTTGTTGTTTTATTCATTTAGTGGTTTTTGTCTCTCTTTCCCGGATAGTGTTCGTTTCTTCCTGTGTTGCTATTTTTTCTGCATGCCATTTATTATGTGCAATCTAGAATTTGTGACATGCTGCATATTTATAATAGCGTGCACAGTCTGAGTGGTTTTGTTTATCACAGTAAAAAATTCTAATTGGTTTGAGTTTACCTTTTGAATTGGGAACCTTTTAACTTCTTTGCTTGGTGTTCTACTGTCTCACAGTTGACAGCTTTGTCCACAGCCTTTTTTAATGTAAGGTCTGCTGTGCTAGTACTTTCCTTTGTATTCCAGATATTAACTGTCAGACAAATCTGTCCTGTGAAACCTCTTTTAAAAGCTAGCCAAACCTCTCCTATGTTGCCATTTTAAGTCTGTTGAAAAAGGTTGATTCATGTTCATGGCCCTTTAATTAAATGTTTGCCTTTCAGCTTATTATAAGCATCCTTGGATTTTAATGCTCTTTAACCAAAGCACAAGTTTCTTCATAATATTTTGACACTAGAACATTGGGGATTCTAATCAGAGTGGGGCAACATTTTTCAACCTAAACTTTGTTTTGGCAAAAACAAAAAAATGCAGATTCATTGCCACCAAGAAGTATCATGAATTTTGTCCATTTCACCATGTTGTATTGGTAAATAAAAACCTTAAAAATTCTGGGGGGAGGGGGAGCAGAAGGGGGAATCAAAAAGTTTCATTTCAACATTTTCAAAAGGAAACATTTTGATTTTTCAGTTCAAAATGGCTTTTGTTTCAAAATTTTCAGTGTGGTCATCTAAGCATTTTTAAAATGCTTTAGGGCTGCCTAGAATTTGGCCATTAGTTTGCATTAACTAAAATCTTTTCACAGGATGTTCTCAGTCACTTCTCTGCCTGTTCCAAGCAGGTGGTTTGATTATAAAATGTAGAATCCCCATAAAAAGTGAATTAGCCAAGTACCTGACTGTAACCCCTTTTATTTTAGTTTTTATAAAATATTTGCATTTGTTTGATCAGCTTTTCTCCGTTTAGTTTTTCATTATAATAAAATGTGTGCTGTAAAGCTTAGAGCAGGGGTTCCCAAACTTGGTTCCTGGCTTGTTCAGGGTAAGCCCCTGGCAGGCCGTGAAACACTTTGTTTACCTGACCGTCTGCAGATACGGCCGCTCGCAGCTCCCAGTGGCCGTGGTTCGCTGTTCCGGGCACAGCTTCCATTGACCAGGAATGGCGAATTGCGGCTACTGGGAGCTGCAAGTGACTGTACCTGCAGATGCTCAGGTAAACAAAACATTTTGCAGCCCACCAGGGGCTTTTCCTGAATAAGCCACGAACCAAGTTTGGGAACTTCTGCTCTATGTTTTTCTCAAAGCTCCAGCTCCTGGATTCATATGATTAAATGTGAAGCTCAGATTTCATGTTTTAAAAAGTATATTTCTGTCCATCATGTTATGTGGAAAAGTTTGAGAATGTGCTCAACTGCACTTTAAAAGCTCAGAAACCAAAAAGAAAACTAAAATGAGCCCCAAGTTTACCCTTTGTGAAAAAGACATGATTTCTAAGCCAATCTCATGATTTTTGAGGCCTGACTCATGATTTTTGAATGTTTAGGGTTGGCAATACTGGTGTAATCCTTATGCTTTTGTTGGCAGATGGTGAGGTTTAGTACAGTCCTTCTGAACTACTCCAGGAACTAGCCCAGCATAGAACCAGCCTCAAGACTTGGAGCTGTAAATGTTTTTTTGGGCTGTCTCTCCTCAGATACATGGAGTTGCTTAATTGGCACAAGTGAGAATCTTGAGCTGGTCAAAAAACAGTGAACTACTTCTTGATTTTTTTAAAAAAAAAATGTGACCAGTTTTACAAAATTACATTCTAAAAACATTTTTTGTCAAAGAGTTTCAAAAGCAAAAAATTCTAACCAGCTCTGCAACAAATTAAAAATCTTGAAAATAGTTTAATTTCTTTTTATTACAAATGTGAAAATTAGCAGCTGTAAAAATAATGATCTCTACCAAATATCAACCATTTTTGCAAAAAATAAAAATTGTTCTGTTTTGTAGAATGATTTGAAATGAGTTAGAAACAGTGTTACACAAGAAATGGAGAGTAAATCTCACCATATACTGCATTTCTACTTAAATAGTAGAATATAAAGCTACTTTTTCTTTTTGATCCCAAGATAATTATATATGCCCTTTCATCTGCTTTTCCAAAATTATACACAACTAAGAAAGGAAAATTGTCCTTAAAAGTTTATTTTCACTTTAATTTCTGTTTTTATTACACCATGGAGATGCTAACTGAAGCTTTTTCAAAACTAAATTTACGCTTGGAATAAAGTGGCAATCAAAGATCTGCAGCAAGAACATGTTTTCAGTTGATACATTTGACATGATTGTTTATTTGTTCTGTGAAGTTACTGTTTGCTTTTGACTGGCATTCAGTTTATGTTTTTCTTCTGTTGCAAATGTTGACATTGCTGGATTTGAAAGGATTTTAATCAGCTCTGTTCCATGTTTTTAGATTTATTCAAATATACAATTATATAGTCTTATAATTTCATGAATTTCTCATCTGTAGCATGTATATTATCTTCTTCAAATCTCTGTCCTTTTCACTCCTCTGTTCCATTTTATTTCTTAAGTAAGGGGCATGGGATCTAACACTTTCTCTAAAAACAAATAGGAAAAATGTAACCATAGTGAAACCTGACTCTTTTTTAGCACCTTCCTGATTCCTATTTTCATAAATTCTTCAAATTTTAACCCCATAACTTTAATAAGAAGTTTTATTCTTCTACTTTAACACTTAATCATAAACCATACAGGTAATTTGCACAGTACTTGAAGTAGCAAGTTAGATGTGATTATATCAGTGTGAGTTCTTGATGGCACTAATTTACTGCTGTGACACTGTAAGAATACCTAGAGCTTCACATCCTGAAAATGTTGCCTCTTGTCTTCTATAATTAATCCATTTTCTAAAGAGGTGCACTAAAGGTTCATGAAATCAGGCTAGTGTTCCCAAATAACACTACCACTTTGAATATTTTCTTTCTAAGGAGCAAACAGATATTTAGGTAATATGTTTTAGAAGGGATTTTTTTAAGAAAGGTGTTTGTTGGTCTTCTTCTGAATTCTTGCAGTGCAGACACAGTCAACCAGCTCTTCTACACAAAAAAACTTCGCCTATATTGTGTAACAGGACTACTCTGTTTTGTTTGGGTTTATTTTTATGGTATGATCCTATAAACACTTACTATTGAGTTGAGTGATTATTAAATAGTATTATTAATAATAATTATTATTATTATTATTTAATGTGTTTGAATCCAAACATACTAGATATTTTTAAAATACAGAAATACAAGTTTCTGGGCACTTTTTCAACATAAAGACATAGACTCCAGCCCTGAAAAACATAAGCTGTCTATATTAAAAAGAAGCTTTCTAATGATGATCATATAAAAGGAACAATAGTGAAGAAGAGAAAGAGAGAGAAAATGAAACAATTAACATTCATTTATCTCCCACAGTTGCTTCAACCGTTTTACTCTCTTTTGAAGGCCTGGATGGAGTCTCCATTTTGTTTATGTGATAAGGCTTACTGATTTGTTATTCATTTTCAAATGGAGGCTAATTGATATTGATCTCCATGCGTTGTTTATTATCATTGTGTAGAGAGGAAATAAGTTTAAGGGTGGTATATCTGGAGTGCATTGTGGTCCTGGAGGCAAAATCAATATGCTCAGGGTTGAAGAAGGTTGAAGAAATGGCTATGACTTGTAGCTTGTTGTTCTTAAGGGGATAGACGTGGGTGAAAATTTTCACCCAAATTTTTTTAGATAAAAAATGCAGATTTAGGTGAAAATATTTTGTAAATTTGCCAAATTGTTTAAAAAAAAACCCTAAAATTGAACTGTTTCAATATTTTTGAAACTGAATGTTTTATTTTTTTTTATTTGAAACTACTTTTCATTTGAAATTTTACTTCAATTTTTTTTTAATTAAAGGTATTAAAACTTTGAAAAAATTAAATAAAATATTGATTTTTGGTTAGAATGAAACAAAAAATCTGAAAATAATTCATTTTGGGTAGACACCAAAAAAATGTTTTTCTGATTTTTTGGAAGAGCCAGAAAATCAATCAGTTATTCATACAGCTCTAGTTCAGGAGCATATGCTGGATGCTTAAATCATGTAAAATTTTCTGAAGAACTCTATTCACTTCCATGTTTAACAAAATATAAAGTGCCAGTTTTTGAATGTGCAGTGTTTCTGTAGCCATGTTGGCCTCAAGATATTAGAGAGATAATGTGTGTGAGGTGATATCTTTTATTGGACCAACTTCTGTTGTTGAGAGAGACAAGAAGAAGAGCTCTGTGTAAGTCCAAAAGCTTTTCTCTCTCACCAATACAAATTGGTCCAATAAAAGATATTACTTCGCCCATCTTATCTCTCTAGTTTTTGAATTATATATTATGCAATGTATTGAATATATGGAGGAAAACAACCTGGCTGGCTGTAAACACATGCAGAAAATGTGGGTGCTGGAGAACAATCAAGAGTGTGAGGAGAAGGAGGAACCATTACCAGGTGAGTAGGGAGAATCAGCCAGTGGGACAGAAGAGGCAGAGGGTCAGCCATGAGTGTAGGTACAGCCAGCATGAGACAGAAATGCCGGGGAGTGAGAGTGGCATGGGTTGGGATGGATATTTTGGAAGAGTGAGGAAAAAGATTCAGGACACTGGAAAAGGGGACACTTGGAGGTTGTTTAGGGAGGGGAATTTACTCCATAGAACTCTGTGCTTACAGAGATGGAGTTCTCCATGTTCTCTGCACACAGGGAAGAACAGGCAGTTTCATTTGTTTGGTGGTCATTCTGCACATTTTGCTCCCTTCTTCAAGTGCATAGCAGAAGCATGTGCCTCAAGAGCTTCAGAAAAAAAGACACTGAAGTCAGATTTCTACTCTAAGGCCATGTCTACACTACAGGGATTATAGTGGCATAGATACAATGCTCTAGCTATGCCACCATAACCTCATGGTGTAGACTCAGCCTACACCAATAAAGAGGTTTTTTCATAACTGTTAGAATTTCATCTCCTGGGCAATGGTAGCTAGGTTGACCAAAGGATATTTCCATCAAGCTAGCTGTGTCTACACCAGAGATTAAGAAGGCATGTATTTCACTTCCCTGAGCCAATGTAACTGTGTTGCCCTAAATTTTAAGTGTAGACCTGAACTAAACTCTTAGGGCCAATTCCTCTCATTCATATTTAAGAAGGTGTTTAACAGAGTTGTGCAAGTTTGTTTTAGGTCGACCTGAAATGAAAATTTGTCAGTATTTTCACTCTTTTTTAAATAATAAAATTAAAGTGCAATTCGAAAGGGAAAGGGAAAGACATTTTGAATCAAAAAGTTGAAATGATACAAATTTGTGAAAAGTTTTGGTAGAACCAAATCTGCATTTTTGGGGGAAAAAAATTCACACAGATCTACTCCAGGGCCACTTCTGATCTACTCTGGGGCCATTGAGAAGGATCAGAGAAGGCAAGTGAACTGTAAAATGTTCTGCTGATGAAACCCTATGGATCTCTATGAAGCAATTACCCAGGTTCATTCTCCTGGGCCTACCACTGCCTCACAGTACCAACTCTCGCCACACCTGCCTCCTACTTTGTAATGTACAAAAAATATAAAGGGGGAACTACTGTTGCTCAGAAGAGCAACAGTTTACTGTATTCAGTCTATCTTAAATATGTATAAATTTAAAAGGAGGGATTTCAGAGACCATCAAGAGCAAAAGTTTCCCTGATTTCTCTTGGAATTCCCTAGCCATTTTCCTCTTGGTTGTGTATTGTTGAGGTCTGGCGGGAAAAGATAAGATTACATTGTTTGGGGGGGGAGAGCAGGTGATCTATTAGCATGGTATAAAAACCTAGATTACATAGCATGTTGCTATATAACTACCTTTCACAGTTGTTATATAACTATCTTTTCCAGTTGCACAAACCCCATCCTTAATCTGAGTAGGACCTTTGAACTCTGCTCTACCCTTCTGTGATGGGGTTCACTCACCACTGTGGTGCCTACTGCTGGATGTCATGGGGATTAGCTCTGTTTACCAGTCCACCCTCCTCTGGTGGAGCCTCACCGCTGTCACTTTCATTCCAGCACCAGCACCACTCCTCGGACTGTGGGGTTCTCTTCAGTGACACTACCCTCCAGTTGTGCCACACTCTGTGTCCCCCCCTTCTGGGGGACCTGCAATCTCTGTCCAACCATTTTGCTCAGTGGCAACTGCAATCCATTGTCCTGGGGCCACTTTCCATGTGGCTCCACCACCCTCTTCTGCCCTTACCTCAGGGTCTCAGCCTTCAGGCCCTAGTAGCCTACCAGGAGGTCTCTCTAGCTCCCCAGTCCCTACTTGCAGCACTGCTTTGTCCCAGGTGCTGGCGCTTCTTCCTCCTGCTATGAGCCTAGTCTTCTCCATTCAGCTACCAACCTCTGCTCTGCCCTGCAGCTCTTCTTATATGAGCCTTCCAGGCCATGATTGGCAGCTCCTTGCAGCCCCTCTCTAATTGGCTGTCTTCTCTGCAACCTCCCTAGGGCTCTATTAATCCCTTACTGGCTATTGTGGGACGGATGCCCCATCACACCTTCATTCAATAAAAAAACACAGACCAAATAATTTAAAATATTATTCTGTATATCTCAGCAACAGATCAGAAGTAGAATCAAGATCATAGGCTATGAATAAGGCCCTTTGTTATTGGTATTTACTGATTTCCCCTCCAAAATTCCTGGATTTTTGAAAAAGCCAGTGTTCAGGTATTACTGATTTTCACCCACATTTTGGCTTTTTCAGGACCAAGGTGTTTTCTACCAGAGAAGCAAACAGGGCTGCATTGAAAGGATGGAGTCAGGAAGGCTCTGTCTGTCAGGGGGTCCTGTTCTCATGATTTGTAGTCTTTCACTCCCCTCTTGATCCTGGCCCTTCAGCACTGCCCAGTTCACTTCCTCTGGGCAGTGGGGAAGTGAGATAGGCGGGAAGCCTGGTCCCTGAAGTTGAGACTACCCAACCACTGCAGTAACAGGCCCACAGTGAGCAGAAGGCTGTAACCTGGAAATACTGGCCTCCTTGTCAGACAAAGCCCCATCCCCTCAGCCTATAAACTAGCTACATATATGCTTAAGACAGCAATATTAAACTTGAGGGTTATGTGTGTTACTTCTGAAGTCTTAATAATACCATGAGATTTGCATGCTCTGTTTTCAGCAAAAATTCAAATTAGTTTGAAGGATAGCTTTAGAAGAAACTCATCTTAGCTCAGTCCAAGGTGCTGACATTAGAGAGATGAATTCTGAGGATATATGTAACCCGTGAATATGTGTGTGCGCTAAAAGGCACATGCATATCCTCAATGCAAAATATTAAATGTGTTTCTAATTATAATCAAAACCATTGAGAATCAAAACTTTGATTAAATACCTCTGGAGTATTCTTCTCTAATCATGATTAAGAAGAAACTGTATTCAGCATGCATGCCACATTCATTTATATAAATTAAAACTAGAAGAGTTTGACAATTCCAGCAAGTAGAATAATATCTATTTAATAGAAATGTAATTATATGTCTGGGCTGTGTTCACTGAGTTTAGAAATGCTAAGATTAGAAGTAAGATGAGCATTAATGCTTGTAATGTGATCATGTATGTAAGAGGTACTTCTAACGAAAAATCACTAATTTTTGTGGAGGAGCAAATTTTGAAAGTAGATTGTTCTCACTCCAGGGTAGATGAGTGTAATCAAAGCAAAGTCTTCTTTGGAGACCAGTGAATATAATGCAGGGGTGGGGGGGCGGTAGGGGAAAATAATATATTTACTGAGCAGTAATAGAATATATTCTAATAACAATCAATTTGAAGTATTGCCAAGTCTTTCTTCAGGAGTAATGGAAATGCTACATCAGTATGAATAAGAAAAGATTATTTTCTCCAGCAATAAAATGAATGATAGAATGCTTTATTACCGTTGCCAGAAAATTTATACTGACAAGTATACCTATATAATTCATTGCATGACATAGAACATTGTGTTGTCTTGTCAAAAAAAAAAGAGGATTTTAATTTAAGATGAATTGTACTTTTCTAGCTGGTGCAATCTTCATAGATCACAGATCTGAGTAATTAAACTAATTTAAAGAAAATAGCTAAGACATGAGGTTAGCAATAGTGTGATTTGAACAACTTAGTAATTGGCCAAGGAATTTCGCATTTTGAGGATAGGTGTCTGCAAGAGTTGATTTTTTTAAAAGTGAAAGTACCTGCAATAATATTGTTTTTTAAAGTTTAAGTATACCTCATGGATTGCAAGTTGCTTCAGATACAAAAGAGGAAAAATAATTCTGTCATACTCAGCTCTGCAAGAATTGTGCAGGAAAATTATGGTCTTCATGGAGATGTTTTAATCACTTCCTTTACTTGAATCATCTAAAGCTTGTTATTAATAGAAATAACTCCTTGAACAGTCTCACTCCGTTGACTTCAGTAGGACTGAATCAGTGCAGTACACATTAGTATAATGAAATATATAGAAATTGAACTATTTTCACATCTGTCACCCACAAAAAAAGCGTGAGCTGAAATCATTTCCATGGAAGATGAGCAGTATCTTAGAAATTGCTCATTTTGTCACTTACGGCTATTTCTGTCCTCAATTTCTAGTGTGGATAGCTTTGGTATAACTGAGACCACTATATGGCTTAGATAGCATAAGCCCTGTTTGAGACATCACCACCTGTCCAGAGAAGGAGTGAGGGGTCAAAGAAAAACAGTGGATAAAGGACAAAACTTGGAGAATAGTTGTCAGCTCCCAAGGGGACTCTTGATTGTAATGAAAAATTAAGAGGAGATTAAACTTAATAGCTAATTTAAAAGACTGTACAATGTGGACAAGTTTAGTGAATATATTTGTCTCTTTTGCGCAATGATTCTTGCTTAGAAAATACAAGCATGGAATGGGTTTCAATTGATTTTGTAAAGCTCCACTCAGGAGGAGTTGGGGAGGGAAGATAGAGGTATGAATACAACTGAAAATACTGATATGCTGATATGGCAAAAAAATTTTCTTTGTACAATTTGATTGTCAGAACTTAATGAGAAACAAAATATATCCATAATCCTTAAACGTTCCAAATCACATTAAGCCTAATGCAAATTAGCTTAAAATAGGATTAGATATTTAATGGTATCCATTATGATAATGAGAAAAGACATAAAACAAAGTGAAAATATGCAGTTATTCTGTTACAGTTAACAAATAGGACATACAAATTATGAAATTAATGCAAGCTCACTGAAGATGTTCAATAAAGGGACTTGGTTTTTGCAATTATTTTTTGTTGTCTCTTAAATGTTTATGTATGTTGGAAGTTTTTATTCAAATTGATAATTTCTTCATTCGTAAAAATAAAAGAAATAATTGTTTGTTTGTAGCACCCTTATTATAAACTTGAGTACTGCTTTTAATGAAAGAATCTATCTGCTTGTCATGACTAATCCAGTTTCCTAATTCCCACAATGAGCTTGATCCGGTGTTTGGTACCAGAATTAACCCTTAATTATGGTACATAAACCTGTGGAACAGACGGGCAGGTTAAGAGCTCAAACAACTAAGCTCTTTTCATCCTTCTACAGTCCATCAAGTGCAGTAGCATTTTTAAGTCACTGTTGATGCCTGACCTCACAATACATTTTGCAGCATAAAGCGTTACTGGAGAGGATGATCCTGGAGTTCCATCATTTTCAAGAGACCAATACAAAAAATTGGGAGGGCAGGGGAGTGGCAGGGAGTGGCAGTTTAGCATGGAGTTTTTCCTTTTTAGTAGGGCTGACCAGAAAACAAGTTTTCCATTCCACAAAAATAATGGCGGTTTCAACATTTGTCCCCATTCCAATGCTGAATGAAACAGAACTTTTGATTTTTTTTTTACAAAAATGAGACACACATACATACACCTATCCCCAAATTGCAAATAGTCTGGGGATTTGAGTACTCACTTCAGCTGTGGGAGATCCATGTTCAGATTCCTGCTTTTCCTGATTCAGACCAGGAACGTAAAGCTGGTTGTCCAACATCCCATGTGAGAGCCCTAACCCGCAGGCTTTAGAGTGAGTATTTCCTGTTGGAGCTGTTCTGCTTTGTATAAATAAATATTCTATCAGAGAAAGAGACTTAGGAGCATGGTGGTTAGGGCATTTCCAGAGAAAAAACATTTTGTCTAAAAGTCTCTGGACCGGCTCTACTTTTTAGTAAAGGTTGCATTCTCAATAGTAGTTTACATATATGTATTTAACCATTGATACCATTGTACCTTTACTGGTCTTCCTTGGCTGTTTCCTTTCATGTGGACAAAAGCCAAAATAGAATAACTGTGGGATGGGCAAGGACTTCTGTAGATATAATTCCACAAATAGAACTACAGTCTTAGAGCTAGTGGTAGTGACACAGAAGGTCTGCTATCACTTTTTCACATCTTTCAACCAAAGACTTTTGTAAATGTCATAAGCTCAAGCATGAACAACTTATGCTGTCAGGAAAAGAAGGGAAAAACAGAACAGAAACAAACAAGAAAGGAAATGTCTATGCTGCTATGGCTAGCCTTACCAAGCTACTTTCAGACATTAGCAGTGGAGCACCTGTCTTAATGCTTGTGGTTTGTGCCATGGACATCAGTTTAAAGAAGCCAAAACAGGAAAAGGGAGAATGAATGGGTGAAATGTGCCAAGTATGATTGTGTGAGGTACACAAAGAGAACCCTTCAGGGCCCTTTTGCAAAGGTTTAGCAATAGTCAAACAGCACAGTTTTCTTAGAAGGAAATCTAAGCCTTCAAGGCCAAAAATCACCACTTTTGCTCAGGGAACTCTTGTCCCAGAAGCTGTCCCCCAAATGCCCTTATGCATTTGGATGCAGTGGCAGTTGTCTCATGGCTACAAGAAGGGGAAAACAGCCATCCTGGGACTCAGAATGAAGCGGGAGAAGGAAACAAAGGTAAAGGGTAAGGTTGGGAGATCCTGGAAACTAGGGGGTGGAGAATTGGGTTGCAGCGGAAATAGGAGGAAAAGTGGGTTGCAGAGGAAAGGCAAGGATACATATAAAAACCATCTGCTTTGATCCAGGGGAAGTTTGTCAACTGGCCTAATCTTTACAGATTGCCATGAAACCAAAATCTACCCCAAATTCACACTTTCTCGAAAGGGAACTAAAGAATTAGGATGCACTTATATATTTTAAAAATGCTCTCTATGAGATTATACATTACTTGGTTGTAATTTATGAGTTGTAACAGTTAGCCACAATTTCCCAATGATATTATATATTGCATGGAAATTTCACTTCTCCAGTACAGATTATATAACTGTTACAAAAAAGATTCTTCTTTTGTATTGTTCCCTTTCTCCTGAGGGCAGGACTCCTGACTATTGGAAGTTTTTCTGCCTGGTCATGTTACATTGATTATTTGTAAACTATAAAAATGTGGGAGAAAAGTTTGAGTAGTAAAAGACTTGCAGTCTTTCAGAGTAGACATAAAAATCAGAGAGCCAAATTAAGCATTAATTTACATGCCATGCCATGATGTTAAAATGGATCTGGACAGGGAGTAGGTCTGTGCTGAATGAGGCCCAATGGATTTATTCCAAAGTGTTATACAATATCTAAATATTACAAATCCACATGTTAAATATCTTAATCTTGAAAGATCTTCTATTTTTAGGGGTAGGAAGTACCTCTGAATCACTGGCACATTCAGAGGTAAGAGTAAAAATCTGGTGTGCCATAGTACAATAAGATAGCACCTTTGTACCTGGGTTTTGCCACATACAAGATATATATCTGGCAAACCTCAGACTCCCCTCAATGCCCAGGCATGATAGCTAAATTGAGGAACAAGAGCTAAACCTATATTTTAAATCTTAATTTCACTCTTTTATTTTATTTTATTTTATTTTATTTTATTTTTAGATACTTAGTAATGTCATGATTTGAAAGTGGGGAGGGCAATTTAGTTGAAAATATTCAGCTCTATGTTTATATGCGCAATAATTGCTTTAAGTCTCCCCAGATATTTTCAGACTGTAAAAGGAGTTTGGGTCGGTTCATAAAATTTACAAGAGGTATATGAATCTCATCAATTTCCCAGTGCAGTAAAACTATTTCTCTGTATAAAATATTAATCAGCACAACCTTTAGGTTCAAAGGAGATATTGATTCCACAATTACCGCTGATCTATCAGTAAACACCCTGGATTTCTCAAATATTCATTCACAAACATTTGGGGATGACATGAAATTATCACATATACAGTAAGAACCCCTATGCAAATCAGCATGAGTAAAGCAAATCACCACTGGTAAAGATGTTCAGTTTAATAATGCACATTGATATGATATGATTATTAAGGTTTCAGTACTTCTACAGCCATGCTTGTAAAATTTAGATGAAAAGGTCTACATGCAGCTGCATTCACACACGGAAATTCCTTTTACAAATGTAGGTGACATGCAGAACTAGGCCTCAACTTTTTTTTAAAATGTAGCCATGAATGTTTTTTACCATCAGGAAGAATCCTGCAACAGTAGTGCCTGAACTACTTGACCTAATAAGTCATCTTCCATCTCTAAAGTCCTTATTCATTATCTGATCCTATTCCCATCAAAGTCAAAGTAGTTTTCCATTGACTTTGATGGAAGCAGAATTGGTCCTTAATTACTCATTTCTGTGACATTGGGTTCAGCATGAGCCATCTGGTCTTCATCCACAAATTGATTTCCCGAAGGCATTATAATGTTTTATCAGTAGCATGAGTCAAAAAAGATGTATATAGTAGAGTGTCATCAGCATATTTTTGGCAGCTAAGCCCACAGTGTCTCACTGTCTCTCCCAGGTCTGGTGTCACTCCCTCCTGTGGCTGGTGAAGGTGCACATTCAGGGCATCTCTGGACACCAGCTGTCCCCAGAAATAAGGAAAACAACCTGCAGCAATAAATCAGAGCAGGCCTCAGAATCAGGGGATTGCAAACCTAGCATAAAGCTACCTTTATGCTCTTTTTTTCTCCACTTTCTTCAACAGGTGCTGAGTTCTTCTTTGTCACAGCTGAGTATTGAAGTCTTAATTATCTAAGTACAATTTTGTAAAAAGTGAAGTGTATAATTTTGAATCGGTTCAGTCAGCTATAGATCATTAAGGTGATCATTTAGTTCTCTGATATGAGTCTGAGCAGGGTTCGTGCTTGTGCAATATTTTTATTTGCTGTGAGTCTTTATGACATTTGCCATGGAGGGGAGAATTTGCTGAACTTAAGCTTATAACATACTTTTTAAACAAAGTAACTTATTTCAATGTAAAGAGGTCAACCTAGCAAGAAATGCCTTGAGGCCAAACACTGCTTATGGGCTGCATAGCTTGCCTAAGAAAATAAAGAAGACAAGGTGGGTGTAAGTATGATTCAGCACGAACTTTAAATCACTACCTACATTTGCCAGTCTCCAGCTAGGTACTGCAGATGTGATTATATAGACAGGAGCTATCACTGAAATGGTGGCAAGTAAGCCATTCTCGTGTGTAAGCCACTATCTCATATGTGTTATATCATTTTCACCCTGCATAAGTTGTTTCAGAAGGACTTGCCTCTGCCTGGAGGCTAGAAAATTTAAAACAACTAAAGATAAGATTAGGAATGGCACAGCCTTATACCCAATGCAGTGGAAAGTCATAGTGTATTTTGAAAAGTACCTCCAGCACTTGAAATGATGTCCAAGTTTGCTTTTCCTCACACATAGCAGGTATCAGGATGTTCTTCAAACTCTCTTTCAAGGGGAGTTTTTGACTTTCTTTTTGACTAGCTATAACATAAACAATTTCCCTCTGTTTTTACTTTTTATTCCTAATTTCCTTTGTATGTGCTAGGCACTTTGTGTGGGAATTTGCTCAATAGCTATGGGTTCTGGTTCAATGGTGATTTAAAAGACAGAAGCACCTGCTTCTAGTTATTCAGCTTTCTCTATTTTTGGATAAAGAGCTTTGCTTACAAACTTTATTGTTACATTTTAGGAACCTTAAATTCTGATGTCTGCTGGTAGCTAAGGGACTTAACATAAGTCAACTTTTTCCTTCTGTTCCTAGGCAATTGCTATAGCTGTCAGCACATTGCCAGGTAGCTAGGGCAGTAACCAACATCTCAGACAGCTTCTTAATGAAAGACCCATGCTGGTCCTTCTATTTATGCGTTAAATCATTGACTGCTCTAAGAGTCACGCTATTCAAGCAATATGCTGCATACTTGTAATACTCAGCCAAAATTCCCAGCAATTAGGAGATAGTGTGCACGGTGCAACTGACTCCCCAAAAGGGCAAAATAATGACACATCACATAGTGCCCTAACCTCTCCATCTAATCCAGTGGTTCTCAACTGTGGTCCACCGCTTGTTCAGGGAAAGCCCCTGGCACGCCGGGCCGGTTTGTTTACCTGCCACATCCCAGGTTCGGATGATCACGGCTCCCACTGGTCGTGGTTCACCACTCCAGGCCAATGGAGGCTGCAGGAAGTGGCATGGGCCAAGATGTGCTGGCCACCCTTCCCGCAGCCCCCATTGGCCTGGAGTGGCGAACCGCGGCTAGTGGGAGCCACAATCGGCCAAACCTGCGGACATCATACAGTGGAAACTGAAAATAGCCCCAAACCTTACAACTTTCCATTGGGCTGGTAGAAGTGGTAAGCTACGTCACCTTCATCAGTAGACTATAGAGTTTATTTGAAGCAGAGCTGCTGGGTTGGCAAAAATGACTATGTGATTGGAACTTGTAAGTTCCGCAAGACCTGTGCAGAAATTTGTACTATTAGATGAGACTTGGCAAAGCTCTGATGCTCACATTTTCATAGAAAATAAACTAATTTTCCCACCTAGTCTTATTTAAAACTAGGCACTAGTTCTTACTGAAATTGAGGACTTCTGAATATAAGACAATGAGTTTGGAGATCAATCTGGTTTTGAGTTATGATCCTACAAAAACATTGACTTATTCTTTTTTAAAAAGTGACCAAAAGCCCACTTTATTAAAATCCAGTAATTCAAAAAAACAGTTTATTGAAACTGTCTTATACTTAAATTGTAAGATATATGGGACAGGGACTGTCTTTTTATTCTGTATTTGTACAGCACGTAACATAACAGGGTCTTGATCCATGAGTGGATTGCCACAATACAAGTAATACTAAGCACAATAGTAGGCATTACCAAAATACAAGTAATTTTAATAATAATGTTATTAACCTCAGAAGCTCCTCAGCCTCATCAGATTGCAAAAAGAATTCTCCCTATGCTTACAGACAAAGCATGAAACATTTCAACTAAAAATGAGCTTTTGTAATCATTTTATTCCTCCCCTCCTGCCCCCCTGCCCCACCCCCAAAGAATTTAGGAAAGGAAGTCTCAAACACTGACTTAGAATGGAAACTGTCTTACAGCCTTAACCATGCAATCATTGCCAAAATTTCACAAAGAAGTAGAAGCTGCCATTCACATATTTAAATGTAGTCCCCATATGCTGCTTAAGTCATCATCCCCCTTTCTGGCTCCCCTCTGCTGAAATATGCTCATTATTGGACTATAAATATTATAAGTGAGAGACAGAGCAAATATTGTTGTAGAGAAGCAGGGATAAGATTTGGGAACCCAGCAGGTGGGAAGGCTAAAATTGTCACCATTACTTTTCACATCTACATAAAGGGAGTATAGGGCTTATTATCACAGATCCCACTAAAACCAGTGCAGAGTTGTACATATAAAACTTAGAAAAGAAAAAAGTATGGGAGGATATAGCCTATTGACTGAATCTGAATAGCACTTATATTAAATACTTTCCTTGATGATTGAGGAGAAATTCCAGGTCTGTTCTTGCTTGATTGGTTCCACAAATGTTTTTAGTGTAAATGATATTCTTATCACCTGCCCAGATTCATTTTCTAGCAGTAGTTATTGGAGTCAGTTTAAAAAATATTGTAAACTACTCCCTTGAATTTGCTCTCCACTCTTAGAACAAAAAATGACAGATTAGCTTCAAATTCAGGAGGGGCAGGAAGGGGAATGTTTTCACTCTGAGACCCTCTGTATCATCTGCCTCAAGCAAATTTTCACAGTTGAGTTATATCAAAGGGTTTTTAAATTGAAATAATGTCATACCCTTGACCAGCAGCATGAATGGTCCTGCTAGACTTGCAAATAATCTTATGAACAAGTTGGTAGTTAAGACACTATTGATATCATAGTGTAAAAAGTAGCATATAAAGTTGCTAATAACTTGTTGCTACTGCCAGTCAAGGTTATTAGTGGGTTACTATCAGGACAGAGTTTAGATATGTAAGGCTGCTCTAAGATGACAAAGTTGTGGGATGTAAAATGTTAGGAGGAAAAAGTAAGTGATTAATGGGAAATATGATCTGAAACATTAAACATCAGAAAACTGAGGAAATCTGCAATAAGGAAATGACATACTGTTTTCATCACAGTTAGTAGTTAGCATATATCGATGTAAATACAATAATAGACAGTATTTTACATTTATGTATCTTTTATTGATAATCTTATTTTCCTACCTCTAGCACAACACTACTATAATATGTCATATTTCAAGAGAGTTGTTTTTTTACACTACCATTTTTTATTTAAAATAACATTGCATGTTGCAACTTAATTATAAATCAATGAATTACTATATACGATACCTAAGAATGAACTCCAAAGCATACCAGGAATCCTCTTCTATCAGATCATCTGAAAGGTTTATGGTTTGGAGTGTCACAGCTATGATATTAAAGGAGACAGGTCATGCCTGACCTACTGTTGCTATAACCATAGGCTGGTAACAAATTCTTCAAGCGCTTTACAACCTTCCATCATTCAAGACGAGTTGCGAACAGATGTTTTCCATCAGACTGATAGTATGTTCTCACTGCTTTCATTAAACTGTCATTTTAAAAACTGCTTCAATTTCAGACCCCTTTCTGCTTTGTTAGTTTTAATGTATCGCTCTGTACCTTGGATGACAGAAGAGGTTGCCTTTATTCTTATTTTGTGCAAATTTGCCAACGATTAGGCCATGCACACACACACTAGCCCACACTGAACTATATGTAATCGTGCAATAGCAAACAGGTTTAAGGCAAGCACAGGTTTAAGGATTTATACTTATTTATCTCCCAGCCTGAGAAGTGTTATAATGTATTAAAATGCTTTGAAGTGAAACATTTATGCAACTTTGTTTTGAAAGACTCATCTGTAGTACTTATAGTTCACTTAACATACAAAATGGATGCTTCAGCTCTTCCAAAACAGACATAAAAGAAGGATTTCAGAATAAGCACAGCAAATAAACTGTATAATTGATTTAAACGATCCTTTAGTGAGACAGGCATTTGGTCCCGAAGCCTGAGAGTCAAGGTTGTAATTCCTCTGTCCCCCCACCCTGAAGCAATTCCATGCTTGCTTTTTTTGGCCTTCGATATTTTCAGATCTTGTGAAAATGCTGCCCTTAGGAGCTAAGAACTCAGTAGAACAATAAAAGAGATGTTTCCTTAGACAAATGTTTTCAGAAGTTTTGTAGGAGCAGAGGCATGGGAAATCAGGTGACATTCATAGAGTACTAGAGTACTAGAACTATACAGAAATTAAGAAAACAGTTTATCTTACTTCTCTTTTGTGGCATTACTAGATAATATGGGCCAAATCCTGGCATCTAGCCAAACTGTACAGAGCACCAGTCAACAGAGAGTGCAATGATGACTTAAAGATCACATTTGCAATTTCCTGATCAAGGGGCTGTAGTGTGCAAGTTTAGTCTCTAGGTGTAATTGAGATCAGCTCTCAGCCTTTTTGTATTTACACAAGCTACGTAAGACACCAAGAGTCTGAAATGAAGGCTTGGGATCAGTGTTGTTCAGGAATGTTCCAGCCACAAACCCTTTCCTATGCCATGCTACAGCAGGGCTACAGTATATTGTGAGGGTAGTGTAAGAACGTCTATTCCAACCCGCTTGTGCTGGAGTGATCTTCTTAGAGCTGTAGACAGATTCCACCAAAAGTGCAGCTCAAAATGATCACATTGCAAATTGAGAATCCGGCCCTATATGTGTAATGATGCTATATTTAATCATGGAGGTAGCTACAGTTCAGTGGCACGGCCACGAGAAGTGATTCCTCTCTGTATAACTATCCACATATATGTGTGTATCTAAGCAATTTTTTCTGAAAATAGAGGGGATGTGTGGGAAGGGGGGGGTCAGTTGCCCCCAGATTGTCCTGCTGGGGGCAGAGAGTAAGAGGGGCTCTGTGCCTCTCTGTGCCTCCCTCCCTCACCCCCAGCATGTTCTCCACTCTTCCTGGCAGCCAGGTGGGGAGATGGAGCCACTTCTGCCTAAGAGAGCCTGGCTGGAAGGAGTGGTGGCCTGCTCCTTTCCCGGGTTTGGCTGCTGGGGACAGGAGCTGAGTGAGCCGGAAATGTGCCGGGGAGGAGATGAGGCTCCAGCTTGCTCAGCTCCCTGTTCCCAAGCCCAGCTGCCAGGAACAGGGACTGAGTGAGCTGGACCCTCCTTCTTCCCCAGTATGTTTGGCCCCTGTCCCCAGCAGCTGAACCCACTGCTGCCTCCCAGCCAGGATCTCTCAGGCAGAAGTGGATCCATCCTGCTCCCTGCCTGGCTACCATGGAGAGTGGCTGAAAGTGCAGAGGAGAGGGACAAGGAGAGGACAGATCTCCCACCCCTACAGGTAACATGCGGCAGGGAGAGTGTGGTGGCCTGGGCTGGGCAGAGGGCTGCGGGGTCATTGGGCAGAGGAGATGTGAAGGGTGGTCACATGTTCTCCCCTTTAGATTGTGCCCCTCAGTATGGAGAGGCACAAGTTGTCTGTGTTTGAAAGTTCATTAAAACAGAGGCAATTCAAGAAGAATGGAATAAAATAAATGTCATATTGATCTACATAAAAGAAAATAAGGATGATACTAGTAACCAATTTCTTACAAATATTATCTTTAGTCTTACCAAAATGTATAATAGCACAAATATTATGATCCTACTCCCAGTGAAATTCTTGGTAAGACCTCTTCTCCCTTACAGTAAATATGGTCAGTGGTTCAAGGCACTAGTTTAGGATTTAGGCAGAGGTGGTTCTATTTTCTGCTCTACCCCAGACTTCCTGTGTGACATTAGGCAAGTCAATTTCTCTGTGTCTGTGTTCCCCACCTGTAAAATGGAGACAATGGCACTTCTCTGCCTCACAGGGTTGTTGTAAGGATCAATACATTAAAAAGAATGAGACACAGGTACTACAATTAAATAGATAAAACCAACAATGGCTTCAATGGCAATCAGAGCAGGCCTATGCAAAAATCACTAACCTTCTAAAGTATAATGGAATTATGAGAAATGATCAACATGGGTTTAGAAAGAATAGATCTGGAGTGATGAACATGGTTATTTTTACAGAGATTAAATTAATGGATGAAAGAAACAATAGGTGTAAATGTTTGAATTTCAATAATGCATCTGATATGCTTTCTCTCAAAATTAATCCAAACGGGTTTTGTTGTGAATGCTATCACTTGGGTTGAAAACTGTCTGAAGGAAAATCATAATTCTTGTTGTAATTTTTACATAGATTGCCCCATAAATGTACAGGGCAGCTTTCAAATATAAAGCACAATCCCTGCTGTGAAGAGTTTATAAACTTCAGGTCGGATTCCACAGCCCTATTTAAAGTGGGATTAAAATACTATGATTCAGATGTGGTAAGATTTGATGTGCAGTTTGAATTCACTTTGAACATGCGCAAATGATGACACAAAGCTGTAGACCAGGGATCGGCAACCTTTGGCATGCAGCCTGCCAGGGTAAATACCCTGGTGGGCTGGGCCAGTTTGTTTACCTGACATGTCCGCAGGTTTGGCTGATCGCAGCTCCCACTGGCCACAGTTCGCCGCTTCAGGCCAATGGGGGCTGCAGGAAAGGGTGGCCAGCACGTCCCTCAGCCAACGCCACTTCCCGCAGCCCCCATTAGCTTGGAGCAGCAAACCGCGGCCAGTGGGAGCTGAGATTGACTGAACCTGTGGATGCGGCAGGTAAACAAACTGGCCCGGCCTGCCAGGGGGCTTACCCTGGCAGGCTGCATGCCAAAGGTTGCCGATCCCTGCTGTAGACAAATAATGTCCCCACCAGCACTACTACCATGAACAGATGTAAGTAACACAGTGGGCCAGAAGAATAATTCAAGGAATGTGCTCAGAGAAAAGTTGGAATGTCTGGAGTGATGCTGTGGTGTGGGGTTCCTGTGTGCTAGAATAGCCACTGAATAGCCATCAGTTTGTACTAACTTTCTCCAGAAACTGAAGAGAGATGTTGAGAACATATTTATTAGAATCGGTTGGAAAACTGGAAAAAATGCAAAAACATTTTTGAACATATAAGCACCAATATTAATTTGTTTAAGGCCAGTTTCTGCCTGACTTTTCTGCAACTTGCAAGAAGCTGGGAATGGGCAACAGAGGATGGATCACTTGATGACTGCCTGTTCTGTTCATTCCCTCTGAAGCACCTGGCATTGGCTGACAGGAAGACAGGATGCTGGGCTAGATGGACCTTTAGTCTGACCCTGTATGGCCATTCTTCTGTTCTAGTTATGCAGTGGTGGGGAATGGAACAAAGAGCCTTCTCTTTTGTGTGGTCCATGTAATGGCCAGGCAGCATTGAAATGCTTGTGCTCATTGAAGTGCAAAAACTACTTCCTCCATAATCCCATGGGGTCTGAAGTTCTCCAAATGGGGTAGGGAGAGGGTGGAACCATGTCCCCCCTTCCAACAGGCCAGTTCATAGGGAGCAAGATACACCCCTTTAAGGAGTATAGCAACTCTGGAGTGATGAGTCTGTACGCCACTCCTTTTACAGTCTGTGCTTTAAAGCCATAGTCCCAACCCATTGCCATAGCTTCTGGGCACCTAGCAGAGGTTAAGACCCATATACAAAAGTCAAATGGTTGAGAATAAACAGCATAAATCTCCTCTCTCCCTGACCAAAATATAATATACCACTGCTCCATAGTCAAGCAAATGCTTGACTAAAGAAGATGTTTTGCAGTCACTTAGCAACCTATATACTGTATTAATATCCATGCAGAGAGTATTTATTAAATCTTCCCCAGTGGAATTAGATGAAAACTCTTTTGTAAAAAAAAATGATGAAATCTCTCTTTAAAACCTTTTTTTATGAAACTGAACAATAATTGAAATGCCCTCAAATTTGACAGAATACAAAGTAGAGTCTATGGAGATTGGTATGTATTTCTCAATATTGTGTGCACTTTAGTTTAATTTTTAATATATGTCTCTGTTTTATATTTAAATTTTCCCTATTTTTTTCTTTAGGTTGTAATACTTTGGTATAATTCATATTTACACAAACTTTTCACATTCATTTTTTATTCCCAATGCAGCATTTTTGTAATCATTTCCAGCTCTTCTTTGAACACATTCAATTACACTATATGGGACTTGAAAACTAATGTAGGGATGCCATTCTGATCAGCAACAATTATTTCTGAAAAAAGAAAAAGGAGGACTTGTGGCACCTTAGAGACTAACAAATTTATTGAGCATAAGCTTTCATGAGCTACAACTCACTTCATTGGATGCTGTAGCTCACAAAAGCTTATGCTCAAATAAATTTGTTAGTCTCTAAGGTGTCACAAGTCCTCCTTTTCTTTTTGCGGATACAGACTAACACAGCTGCTACTCTGAAACCTGTAATTATTTCTGAGTTTCACAATAAAGTTGGCACAAATAAAGTGGGATTTGTTCCTAGTGGTGATGTTTATCAGGGCACAGCGGTACTCATCCTGACAGCTTCAGTAGCCATATGCAGAGGCAAGGACAACAAAAATGCTTTTCATTTTATACACTGCTTTTCTTCTTCATAGGGTTTAAAAGACTGACAGAAGTATTCACTAATTTTGTGTGATTTGGTTTTTGTATGTCCAACTTGAGATACTTTGAGCTTGATTTTTTGATCACCACTTAGCAACGAATACAACTCAGTTTTGCTGAATTGATTAAGACCCTGGTGATCATTGTTTGCTTCATATTTCACCTGAGGAGAAACAAAGGGTAACCTACACACAGACACACACAAGTGTTCCCTACCTTCCACTTTATGCGAACAGTAAATTATAGTTGCACTTAAGTGGAAGGTGCAAATATGGCAGGACTGAGGGAATGGATTCTAATAGGAATTTTCTAGGGATTTTACTAATTATTCCAGTAATAAGAACTAATCTGCTTTACTCAATAAATAAATCAGACAAATCCACAGATTGATATCCAGCCCAAGTTCTTGGGCTCAGTCCTGGGCAGATATACAGGTAGGAACACAAGGAATGGGGGACGTTCCCAGCAACCCATGAAGCAGCTGAAAAGCTTCACTGAGGTTATTTAGTACTTCAGTCCAATAACTGATGTATTTCTGGATGATAATAATACTCCCTCATAAGGGGAGCTACTCCTCCGACAGTTTGTTCTTGCTAATTCCTACCTCTTGCGGTGTACTGGAATGGAGCAGGGCTCTATTTTGTGCAGAGTTGTGTATACTTTCTTCAGGTCCATAATTTCTCCCCCCTCCTTCATTCCCCCATGAAGAACCTTAGTACCATTTTGTGTTGCCATGGAACCCTCTGCAGCTGCAAAGGAAGGGGGGCTAGTTGTGTGCAGAGTTTTCCAAAAAGTGGTGTCTTATCTTTCTCTCTGTATTGCTAGGAAGCAAGCTAGATAAGGCAATTTGGATTAAAATAATGGTGTGTTTTAAAATACAATAAAATATATAATTGCATAGCAAGGATAGGCAACCTAGTGCTTTATGCTCTCAGTAGTCTAATAGGTAAAATTTGAGAAGGGACAACATCTGTTTGGTTTTCAACATCTGACTGATGTTCAGTGGTTTATGAGACTGTCTCTCTGTTTTTCCTCTATAATGTGATTTTTCTCAACACCAACAGATTTATCTCACTTGAGTAACCCATCATAATTTCTGTGAATTTAAAGGCCTTTCACAATGGGATTCCATAATTTATCAATGGAAATATTTGAAACAATTAACTTTAAACTTACTTGAGATAAATACAAATGTCTGTTTCTCATCACTCAGCACCAGTAGTTTGGACTTATCTCAGCATTGACACTGACCAAGGAGCCAGCCAGTCCCATCCTTGACATAGGGTGCCAAGTGATGAGACAGGTGATTCTTCTTCTAGCTTTAAAAATTTTGAACGGAGATATGTGTCAATGTATACAGGTTAAGATATGAAAATACTCCTTGCTCACCAACACCCACTAGCTGAAGTGGATGAAGGCATTCAGCGTATCATGTCCTTGAGATTCTACCAATTCTGCTAGTTGCCAGCCTTAAGTTTCATGACATTTTTTATATAAATGTTGACAAATGCCTCTGTAGTCTACATCGGAATGAAACATGACTATTTTTTGTTAATCTGTCCCTTGTAGTTTTGCTCTTTTACTCCATAGCTAGTCTTGCTTTTCAGTTACAGCTCTATATTTTAAGGAATTCCTCATTTCCTATCATATTTTCTTATTCAGAGATTCAGATAGTGGCCAGCAATAAGACTGCTTTTCGCCAATCCAGAAGCATCAAACAGTCTCAAAGATACCTAACTGGCAGCTGAGGATTCCCAGGAATAAAGGACATGCCAGAGAGAGGGGTTTTGGAAGTGAGGGTTTATGAGTATAGCACACCAGGCTCCGGCAATCCACAACTGCAGAAAGGCCCCTAGTGGGTCCAGCAACTGGGCATAATTTACAGCAGCCTAGCCCAGTGTCTCAAGACTAACAGATGTGCCAAGTTTATTTACATGACCTTGGCCCCCTGTTTTGAGCAGAGCTCTGACACAGAGGAGGATCTGAGCCAATATCTCAAAGTTCTGCTCTCTCTTAAAATATGATCAATGACTTAATACGTTTTAAAGCCTCTTACATCACTTTAGGCTTTCTTATAGTCTTTTCCATACATGACCTCCTGTTACAACAGAAAAATAAATTCCTTCCATCTAGCCATACAGAAAGGACATGACCCTCAGGTTGAGAATCCATATTCTAGTGCTGATTTTAATTTAGTTGCAAGAGCTTCTGCAGAGAGCATAATGGCTACTATTAACTATCCAACACTGACCAAAAGTTACCTCAAAGTGATATATGAAATGCTGCAATTTTCCCCCTTAGCTAACTATGGCAATTTCTGTATTGAGAGTGCAGTGTTTCTAAATACCTAATTTGTGCCCACAATCAGATAGTGGAACAGGCACTCAGATTTTCACACACACTCCATTGTATACACACTTCAACTATGGACATAAATAGTTTCCTCAATTCAAAAGCAAGTACTTGAAATCAATGAAAGCTAGGAGCCTAACCTGTTCTGATCCTTTGGAAAACCTTGCTAGAAACCTATTTGCATCTTTAAGCACCTGGATACCTTTGAAAATCTGGCCACAGATCTTCAACTACACTGAGCACTGTAAGTCATCTTTTATTCCTTCAGTCCTGGAGCTACTGGGGGCTGCTCTAAATTACACTTCCCAAAACTTCCCGAAAGGTTTTGCAGCTGCACCCAGCTGAGGATCAGCCAGATTTCTGGGAGTTAACCCTGTTCCCTCCCAAGCCCAGTACATTCCCAAGGCTGCAGACGAAGGTGGGAGCACAAAATTGTCTTTGTACCAGACAAAAGTCCCCCATGCTGAGAAAAGCTTTACCCTCCTGTTTGAAGTAGCTTTTAAGCCCCTTTGTATCACCTGGAGAGACACCAGAGGGATTTACATAAGACTGAGGATCTGAACTTGGAAGCACACTGCTAATAGAGATATAATAAAAGTGCAAGGAATGGGATGATCAGGGAACTCAGCTGAAGGGATACAAATCTCCAGACATAGGTGCAGTAGTGCTGAACCAAGAGAAGTAAAGTGTGAAAGAACCATCTACTGTGTATACCAGGATATTAAAATAAAGTACATAGCATATATTTAATAAGAGAAGTAATAGGAAGTTTGTTAGTGAACAAAGAAGTGTAGTAACTCCATCTCGCTCCCTCTGACCCTGGGCTATAGTTCCTCTCTAATGTTAAAGTTCAAAGGAAATAGGAGTCTCTCCTTGGGTAAAGGTTTCACTTCTGCAGGGATAAGTTCAGATGAGCAATAAATGTATTTACACTAATCAATAAGTAGGAAAAATATGTAATCAGTTGTCTAAACTGTAATTTTCAATTTAACACTAACTTATACACAGATATAAACACAATCATACAAAATTCAATCCATTCCATGAGTCTTTGTTAAAAAACAATTCATAAAAGCACAATATGATTTAAAATAGCTATTTGATGTATAAGATGCTTTTTTTGAATGGTTGAAGCAAATAATAAGCAGAATCAAAAACTCAGGCTTTGGGGAAGTTAAAATCTGGGTTGGAACTTCACAGCTGGTCCCGATCTCCATGATGGGCTAGCCAGAAGATCCAGATTCTAGAACTCTGGGGGAATTTAAATTTGTATCAGACTGAGATCAGAAATTTGAGGCCTAGGTCCCTCTCTAAGATACAGTTTTCTAACCAAATCAAACTACAGAGCCATAGTGAGTAACCATGCAACCACCTCTGTTAGATAGAATGCTTGGCATAACAGAAATAAATACAATGTAAAAGCCATTTTTGTAGGATCCATTGTCTTTTACCTAGGAAATTAAACTCTTGATTTCATTTCAGTATTAAAGGCTGGATACGGAAAATGGCAAATCAGATGTCTGTGTAAAAACTGCAGAATAAAAACTAAATTGTGCCTTTGCATAACAGTGTGAGGAGGAAGCATGCCAGGAGACTTTTTCTGCCCTTTCCCACTCCTGCCTTGTGCCAGGTACAGTTACTGTTTGCTCGTCCTGCAGTCTGGGAAATGTTGAAATTGTTCTCTTGGCACTCTCCTGCAGGTTACAAGTCACTCTAAAAAAGAAAGGAGATTTAGGGTGCAGGTGTTACACTCCCAGACTGGGGCAGTTTTAAAACTGGAGTTTTTTTCAATTTAGAATTAAAAAAAAAAAGAAACCCAGCTTGCATAAGACCCATTTCTGTTCAGACCTTTCAGAGCACTCACAACTCTGCTGCTGCAATTATTAGAGCTGTCTTCTTAACCTCCCTCCCCAGCAGTCCTTTAATCCTTGAAAGGACAAGGCACAGATAAATCTAACCTTGACATTGCTTTATGAGTGCTACAGTGGCAGGACCCCTATGTCCCCCTCTCCACAGAATAGATTATCTAAAGGGAGGGTTCAGGATGCACATTCTTCCTGTGTGCCCTAAAACTACAGGATAGTCTGTGCCTTTTGAAGGGCAATCTATCCCCAGAGCTGGGACAGATGTGCACTGTCTCCAAAATGGGCTTCAAGACATAATCTTACCTTAAATGTGCTGGCAAAGGTGAAAACATACAAACAAGCTGGCCATCACTTTTCAAAGCCTAACTATTTTTTTAGACTTTCAGTCCAATTTCCAGAACACAAATCTCCAAGAAACATTTGGGTAAAAGCACCCAAATTGAAATAACCCCTCCTCTCCCTCTCCCCAACCTTTTCAGGATCATTTTGCACTAGCTCTTAAATAAAGCACGTTGCATTAATATAACCACTTAAAATTGTGCTGAATTAATGTTCTTCATTAAAGAATGAAACTTTCCACAACTTGCCTGTAAACTTTAAAAATAAGCCCATGCATACTTCAGCCCGTGAGCTGGCCAAGGAAGGTCTCTTAAAATATAAAACATCCTGACAGTTTTAATTAATTATTTTGTGCACTTACATTGTTAATCATAATTCAGCTCCCCAAAACTTAAAGCTCTGGCTGTGTAATATGGGCCTCAGTGTTCCTCTTGCATTATAGCCAACCTGATCAAGAAATAAAAGAAAAAGAAAAAAAAATATGGGGGAAAGATGCCAAGACAATTACTTTAAATATATAATGAGCACTCACATATACACACTAGTACTGACTACATTTGTTTTAATGATTCCTTAGCCACCCCTGACATACCGTTATGGTTATGGACTAAAAGGAAACCAGACATTAAACACCTGCATACTGTGATGTGTGTAAAAAGCAGGTATTTGTGTGCACAATACGGACAGTTATGTGGCTTATGACAGGAATTGCTTGCCTTATATCAGGCTTTAAATCAAACTGTCCACAAAAGACAGTATTACTAACCCTCCATCCTCCATAACACCAACATTCATAAATAAGTCCACTGTCAATCAAAAGCTTCATCCAAAAAAGTGTGTTTTCACTGTACATTAAAAGTCAGTAAAATCAAGTGCTGGTGGGATGACAAGTTTTATAAGAACCTGTAGATTAAAGTAAACATCCTAAATTATATCTGAAAGCAGGTGGAAAGTCAATGCAATTTTGTGCAGAGTACATGTAATGTGTTCATTAAAACTCACTTCAATAAGCAGATGGACCACTGAATTTTGCACTAGGTGAAGCTACTAATGGGCTTTCATTTCTACGGTCCATTGCAGTAGAACACCAGAAAGTGTCAAGAGAAAAATATGATGGAGGGAGGTAAGGTGAAGCTTGAAGGACCCACATTTACAGGACTTCTGAGGTGTAAGAGTGGCTATTAAATATTACTTTTTGAGATCTCATAAAAGGAGAAGGAGCCACTGAAAAACAAGCCAACACCTATGATGCCAAATACCAATAAATGGGCCAGTAGGTTCTGACATCTACCACTGGAAACCCTAGTACATCCTCCAAGTCTGCTGAGCTGATACCTCAGATTATTTGAACTTTTGATTAACTGGAGGTTCTGGGCCTTTTCCAAGATCTTTGGGTAATGAAAGATGTACAGTATAGTCCAACTAGCTAAACAGTGATCAAGTCATCAGAACTTCATGCACTGCAATACCAAAGAACACCTGTAAAGTAAGTTGGACCACTAGATGCTTTTTTAAAAACAATGAGAGACCCGATTTTTATTTGACAAACTGAAACGTCTTTAGTATTATGTAAAATGAAATATAATCAATATGTAATGGTGCTCTTCATGTATTAACACTGAATTTTATTTCACTCTAGCTTTAATATGTTTCTTTTGTTTCATCTGCTGTATGTGATAATTTTCTTTAGCAAAAATTGATATATTGTGTATGTACTATATATCCACATCACGCAAATACATATATTTATATGACATTTATATATGAAAATTTACAAAGTACTTAACAAACATAGATAAGTAATTCCCCGTCTCTACAATCTAAATAGCACAAACAAAATAAGACATACGGAAGGATTCCCATTGACTTGAATGGACATTGCGTTGAGTCCTGAGTGAACAAGGAAGGAATGAGAAAAGATGAAAGTAGTAAAAGTTAAGGCTAACATTTTGAGAAAAGTGTCCTTGAGACACCAGGCCTGTTTTTCAGACTTCAGGGGCAGTTGTGGGTCCTCAGCCCTTCTGAAAATCAAGCTTTAAAGCCCAGATCCTTAAAGATATTTAAGTGCCTAACTCAACTTGATGAGGGAAATTAATGAAATTGATGAGAGTGGAGTACTTAAATACCTTTGAGGATCTTGGCACAAACGTCTACATTTGAGCAGACAAACTGAGCCAATCAAAACTAGTGGATACTTTTGAAAATGCAAGCTACTCAAACTAAAGGGAACTGTGAAGGGAGAAATGTGTCACTGGCATGCCTACAACTCTCTCTGATTTACTATCCCTATCACTTATGTGATTTAATGAAGAAAGTACCTGACCTCTTTTACTATATATAGGTTTGTCTTCTCTTCAGCTATACAACAAAAATACCAGCCCCTATTATTTACCCGAGGTAAAGATACATGGAATTAAATGAATGGAAAGTATCTGCCACTTACTTTTTTCATAATGCAGAGTATGAGCATATATGAGTAGAAATTCCCAATTGTAATTATGCACATTTGTCATTGTGACAGCAGAACCTGCTGGGAGTTCTGCATTACAACTCCATTTTGGAAAGACCACTTGGAAAGTCATAGGAACCCTAATAACTCATAACATACCATATAGGAAACAAGCTTAGCACTACACGAGTCTGCACAAAGAAGGTTGCTTTTAAGAAAACCATAGAGGATTATAATGTGTTGACTCAGTGTACTGCCATCTAGAATAGACCTATGTTACAAAAGAATATCATAGAATCATAGAATATTAGGGTTGGAAGAGAGCTCAGGAAGTCATCTAGTCCAATCCACTGCTCAAAGCAGGAACAACACCAACTAAATCATCCCAGCCAAGGCTTTGTCAAGCTGGGCCTTAAAAACCTCTAAGGATGGAGAGTCCACCACATCCCTAGGTAACCCATTTCAGTGCTTCACCACCCTCCTAGTGAAATAGTGTTTCCTAATATCCAACCTAGACCTCCCCCACGGCAACTTGAGACTATTGCTTCTTGTTCTGTCATCTGCCACCACTGAGAACAGCCTATTTCCATCCCCTTTGGAACCCTACTTCAGGTAATTGAATGCTGCTATCAAATTCCCCCTCACTCTTCTCTTCTGCAGATTAAATAATCCCAGTTCCCTCAGCTTCTCCTCATAATTCATGTGCCCCACACCCCTAATTATTTTTGTTGCCTTCCGCTGGACTCTCTCCAATTTGTCCACATCCCTTCTGGGGGAGTGGAGGGGGGGACCAAAACAGGACTCAGTACTCCAGGTCTGACCGCACCAATACCAAACAGAGGGGAATAAACACTTCCCACAATCTGCTAGCAATGTTCCTACTAATACAGCCCAATATGCCATTGGCCTTCTTGGCAACAAGGGCACACTGCTGACTCATATACAGCTTCTCGTCCACTGTAATCCCCAGGTCCTTTTCTGCAGAACTGCTGCTTAGCCAGTTGATCCCCAGCCTGTAGTGGTGCATGGGATTTTTCCTTCCTAAATGCAGAATTTGTCCCTGTTGAACCTCATCAAATTTCTTTTGGCCCAATCCCCCAGTTTGTCTAGGACACTGTGGACCTTATCCCTACCCTCCATCATATCTACCTTTCCCCCCCAGCTTAGTGTCATCTGTGAACTTGCTGAGGGTGCAATTAATCCCACCATCCCAATCATTAATAAAGATGTTGAACAAAACCAGCCCAGGACCAACCCTTGGGGCACTCCGGTTGATACCGGCTACCAACTAAACATTGAGCTGTTGATCACTACCCGTTGAGCCCTACAATCTAGCCAGCTTTCTATCCACCTTATAGTCCATTCATCCAATCCATACTTTTTTAACTTGCTGGCAAGAATACTGTGGGAGACCATAAAAAAAGCTTTGCTAAAGTCAAGATATATCACATCCACCACTTTCCCCATATCCACAGAGCCAGTTTTCTCATCATAGAAGGCAATCAGGTTGGTCAGGCATGACTTGCCCTTGGTGAATCTATGTTGACTGTTCTTGATCTCCTTCCTCTCCTCTAAGTGCTTCAAAACGGATTCCCTGAGGACCTGCTCCATGATTTTGCTGGGGACTGAAGTGTGGCTAACTGCTCTGTAGTTCCCCGGGTTCTCTTTTTTAAATAATATATGCACATAACAATACACAAATAACAATATGCAAATAAAAATTAACATTAATTATCATGGGGATTTTATAAAGAAATAGCAGAAAATATGTTAGATCTGATTTTACAAAGTGCATAAAATAATTTTGATTTTCCCCCATTTGGTAATGGAATACCTTTGTGGGAGAAATTAATGGTTACCTACCTGAGCACTCCACAGAAGCAACTATTTGTTCTAGTATGGTTGCAAAGTATCACATATACATATGAGTGGGTATGCAGAGGTTACCACAGAAAAGTCAACAGTTACTACAGTTTGATCTGCAAGACTACATTACTGCCTATTCTAAAGAAAGGGAGATTGCACGTAGTGTCCTCTGATACATTAAGTGGATCTGGTAAGCAATATGAGGACATTTTTAATGGTGCCAGTGTCTGCAATGGTGCATATATTTATGAATAGATGTATTCAATTTATCTTGTAGCTTTTTTACATAATCTCTACTGGTTGAAAAATCCAATGAAGTGATAAAAACCCATTGCAGAATGTGATCCACTTTGTTCACATAATAGTGTAATTTTTTTCAGATTAGTTTATGCTTAATTTACATTACATTCATGATTTCACTTTACAGACTTCCCACCCATAATGCAGGCATTTTGACTTCAGGGTCTGAGTGGTAATAGTCTGATATTTTTTCAGTCTCTGGTGGTTGTAAATGTGGAAGGCTCTAGATATTTTAGGACAATTTACAATGGTTACTGATTTCCATATGGCATCTCTGTGTGACCACAGAATTACAATTGTAGTCTTTGTCACAAGAATGGATTACTTTGGTATGATTTTCAGTTCTAGATAGAGCCTTTGTCCTGAGGGCCAGTTAATCTTGTATCCTTTCCTGCCCTATTACAACTTTAAGATTGTCACAAGAAGGATAAATTTCATACCATTTTCTGTTCTCATTACAATCTTCACATTGTTATGAGAATGGATTAATTTTGTTCCATTTTCTGTCCTCATTACAGTCTGTTATGAGAATGGATTAATTTTGTGACATTTTCTTCTCTCATTATAATCTTTGTTATGGGAATGAGAATATGTAATGAGAATGAGAACATATCAGGCATTAAAGGTTTGTGAGAACTCATGACAAAGATTGTAACAAGAAGAGAAAATGGTACCCAATCTATTCTTGTGACAATCTTAAGATTGCAAAGAGAACCCAGAATGACACTGCATTTATCCCTTTGCAAGACAAAGATTTTTGAGAAAATGAGAACTGGGACAAAATGAATCAATCCTTGTGACAATCTTGACATTGTATGTAACCTTATGGCATATTTTTATATAATAGAGTGTTTACATGACAATATGCATGACATGAATATGCAGTAGCCATGACCAAGAATCAGATTTCTTTCAGGTTTCTTTTTTGGATATACCCAAAGTCCACTGAGACTTAAAAAGATAATGGCACATTGTATCATCCAAAGTGTCAGTAGTGGAAAACTAGGGTCCACAGGTGGCTCCACTAAAGTTCATGGCAACCTCCCCTTTCACTTCAAATTCTGATTTCCCTATTTAGTCAGCAAATGAGGGTTTCCTCTGCATGAAGACTGCAACATTTGTCCCTAGATTGAACAAATTAAATACAAGAACAAAACAGGCTTCAAAAAAGCAATAAACTATTACCAAATATCAAAGGACCAAATTCAGCAGGGTTCTAAGTGAGTACAAATCCCATTTACTTCAATAGCTGTTGTATCCCTTTACACCAGAGCCAAATTTGGCCCAAAAAGAAAACTGGTGGGCTTTTAACACTATTTAGAGTCTTTCTCTCTGACCTTTAAAATCATATGCTACTGTCCATGGGCAATGTCTCTGTTACCAGCCCCTTCAGGATTTGCAGTCTGATCTAAGAATAGTCCCTTAAGAAATGAGCTAGTGTAACTCAGCCAGAGATTCTTAAGAGTAGTTTAGGACTTGCTCTTACTGCTGTAAAGGGAAAAATTAAGTTTTACTGCTGCTACAATCTAAATTGCCTTTACCAAATGGAAACTAAGTAATGAATGTGAAACTTGGCAGGCTTTTGAAGACAGTTAAAAGCCTATTCCTCTTTTCTAAGGTGTCTGATGTCAGATGCAAAATAGACAGGAGTACTTCTGAAGTTAGTGAGAGGAGAAAGAGCAACATGAACCAAGAGAAATAAAGGTTACTCCTTATGCCTGGGAATTCTCTGCTAAAATGTTTGGTCCTTCATCAAAATGGAGAAGTGTCTGACAAAAGGAAGACTTAATTTTATCCATAAATTAAATATGACACCAGTAGCAGCACTCCAAAGATGCTTTCAACTGGAATCTCAGCTGAAATCAGTAAAAATGATTGATGATGCAACTCAAATCAAAAGGGATATCAGTGCCTCAGATCTATCACATCTTGTACGATTGGTGTTCTGTGGAATTTCATATAATGTCTTGCATGACTACACCCATTGTTTAAGGCAGTAGCAGTCACCTTGAATGGCAGTGATCGGCAGGAACATAATCAAAGGGACAGTGGCAGGGCTGTAGGTGAAAGACTATTTATCTTGAATACATATATTACAAGGATTCCAGGTTGTGTTTTCAACAACTCTAGATGCAAGCTAAAAATATAATAATAAAAAATCTGAACAATGATACACGATATATGGTAACACAAAGCAGTAGACAAATGTGATGAGCTAGCGCAGCAAAATTCAATAGAAGTAGAGGAAACAGTTTAATGTGGATGTTTTATAGGTACAAATATTCATTAACTGAGGGGAGTACATAAACCAATCAGCAATGATCTGCTTCACTTATTTGCCCCACCACCTGGAGTGTTTAAGCAAACTTGTTACCAGTAATAAAACCCGTCCAGTTAACAGAGTCTTTCTAAGGATCAATGTTCATTACAATAACATACATCGGATGATATCTTTGACCTCAACATGCTAGCGATGAAGTTGGGCATGTGTTACATGCCGTTGTGACATAGCAGGACATTAAGTGTAGATGTGGGTGTGGAATGGAATGGTTGTGGGATCTTGTTATTACTATTTGAGTAGTGCCAAAATTTTTTGTCAAAACAATTTTCTATTATCATCTTATCTTATGTTTTAAAGAGTCAGATGTTTCATGACAAAACAAACAGGTGACACTTCTAGATCAAGAAATTAAGAAACAGCTGTTTAATGTATTTTTTTAAAAAAATAAAAACAACATATGATGTCATAATTCGATGTCATATTAAGCACTACTCCAGCTGACATGAAATAATGTAAAAATATATAAATATATATAAAAATAAATTTCAAAATAAATATTTCAAAAAGATTGAAACAATTTTTGAAATGATTTATTTTTATTTTTTAGAATTTCTATTTTGCAGGAAACATTGACAATATTTGTTACTATTCAAAATCAGTATGAAATAAAATTAAAATGTCATAATTTCTTGCAAAATGGAAATTGTGAGTTTTTAACTCCTCTAATTACTATTTGCCCTGCAGCAAGAATTGTTGGGGAAAATCCATGGCCCTTTATTCCTTATGATAAGGCCAACAGTATGGGTCTGTCACTGGAGTCAAAAATTGTATCTCCCAACAGCCTTGATTGTGTCCTCCTCACTGACGAACCAGTAATTTAATCTATCAGATCAAATTCTATCGGTGATGTTTTAAGTAGTATCTAAGGTAATGCTTGTTGTGTTATCAGGTGTATGATACATGAAAGCATTTATAACCTAAGAATAAAGTTGATCTTCTTTAACCTGTTGAGTATATCTCCACTTAGATGGATAGAGATGGATACACTTTTAAGAAGGACTATCTTTTAGTCACAAACCTGAGGATTGTTATCTCAACTACAAAACAGATGTGTGAGAAAACTGGGACTTCCTTTCTTCAAAGGAAGAATATTCAGCCATATCTTGTAAAATGATGTAAGACGATTGTACTTTATTGTATTGGTCTAGAGTGTAGAAACTGATAATATAGGATTGTAGTCAAACACTTCAGTTAGCATTTACTAAAGTATTCAATTAATTTTTCTTTTCTTCTCCTTTATTGTGTGCACCAGGTAGGCAATTCTATTTCACAAGAGACACAGTAATGCACACTTGTGTACTGATAGCATGGAGAGAGTTTACCAGCTATTATAAAATACCCAGAATTATGGAATTCTTGATGCTAGGTTGGAAAAGGTCACTAGTTGTGGAAACTAATGAATATCATTTGATGAGAAATTTTGAGGATTGTCTGACAATATTAAACCATTCTTTTGCACAAGACCACATACCCGATCTATTGCAAGGCCTTTTAAACACATTCTGTGAATTCATTGCACATACATAAGTGCTTTGCCATCAAAATCTTCTTAACAGTACATAAAAATAAAGTAAAGTAATACGTTCTCATTTCCCCCATGTCTTTTATAGAAAAGAAAAATTATGGTAATTAAGTCTGAATTTCATGACATTTTATGCTTAGAGATGATAGTCTGAGGTAGGGAACACATTATGAACTGTAAAAAGAAAAGGAGTACTTGTGGCACCTTAGAGACTAACAAATTTGTTAGTCTCTAAGGTGCCACAAGTACTCCTTTTCTTTTTGCGAATACAGACTAACACGGCTGCTACTCTGAAACCTGTCATTATGAACTGTGGATATTTTATTAATTTTTCCATGGTAGCTAAATAACATGTTCCACATAGTAGTAACCAAAGCCTAATTCACCTACTGCATGCCATTGTGTTTCAAAACTATTGTGTTAAACTCCTGTTCCAGTTGTTTTTTCATTGGGAATGGGCATACTAGTTAATTTAAAATAAGAGCTGAATTAAACCCAAAATTTAAACCCAATTCAATCTGACTGTTTTCTGAGGTTTGAAAGTTTGGTTAACTTTTAATTATCCCCATCATACCTACCATCTCTTCTTCACTATCAAGATGGTGACTCCCACCTCAGATCAGTCAACGATGCCACCTTCCATTGCCCACTTGTGAAATTTTCAAACAAGCACTTTCACATTTTTTCACATGCTGCCCCTCACAGTTGGAAGGAGCTCCCCGTAAACATCCATAAAGGTATATCATTCTCTTCATTCAAATCCTCTTTAAAATTCTCCTTTTCTATGATGGTTATAAAAAGCTTGTCAGCCTTTAGGTTGCTGGTCTACTGAGTACACCACCTATCATGTTGACCAATATTGTCTCATTTTTTCCTTGTACTATTGTGTCTGTCTTTATCCATCTGTTAGTCCTTGTCTTATACTTAGATTGTAAGCTGTCTGGGGAAGGGACCATCTTTTTTGTGTGTGTTTGTACAGCACCTAACATAATGATGTACTGGACCATGACTAGCACTTCTAGACATTACAGTAAGACAGAAAATAAATAATAATAATAATAATAATAATAAATAATAACATTTAGAGATGCACCCAAGTATAGATCCATGCTGCCCCAAACATAAAGCTTGTTGGGAAATGAGGTTTTGGTTCAGTCCGCTATAGTTCTGATTGTGCAATTTTCAGTCTTACATAGCACCACACCAAGGTCTGATCAAAAGCCCACTGAACTCCTGTTGAGTTCTGTAGGCTTTGGATCAGGCCCCAGGAGAACAGCAGGAGAGAATGCTCTCAGGATGCATATTCAGTGTAGATATGGGAGTCTGACTTCATAAGATTACACAAATGTATATAGGAGTAACTCCATTAAAGAAATGAGTGTTAGAAATTATATGAACCAAAGAGGAAAAAAACCAACCGAACTCACTAGCCCTTATGATGGATAATCTATTACTTTTCCTTGCAAAATAATACATTTCCAATAGGTATTACCAAAGACCAAAATTAACCTGTGACATGTAATTTCATTAATGATATGCCATTAGTGTGACACCTATGTATGTAAATCCAGAATCAGACTCAGAAATGACAGACATGCATAATTTGGGCAATATTGTTTGACAGCCAGATTGTGATACCCTTACTAATGATGAGCCGTACCTACAATGAAGTCAATGGAACTATTTATGAAGTAAGGTGCTACTTAACATGACTAAAACTATCAGAATATAGCCCTTAGTGTTTTAATGAAAGAAACATAAGTGGATCAGCACTCTACCAATATTATATATTCCATGTCAACATTTTATATCACAGGGCCTATATAGGTAGAGAGATCCTTTAGAATTTCATGCCAGTTAATCAGTTTATCAAAATTAACAGTTAATCAAATATTAACACATTGTTCCTGTTTCTATTCATTCACTTTCATACTTTGGCATTATTTTGTGATAACTTCAGTATTAGCGTATGTAATAAATGTACTTTCAGGTTAAAATTCAGTCCATATGGTGCATTCCAGAGTTTCCCAATACTATCTGCCTCCTGCTGTGCATGGAATTATACTCTAACACTTCCAGATTTTATAACTTTCTCACTTTTCTCATTTTTATAGTTTTTTTCCTGGCCTGTCACCTCAAAATAAGAAAGTTAATTGTCTAAAAATATATATTTAACTTTGACTAACACCTCTAAATGAGTATACCTGGTTTCCACACAATTATAAAGGAAAGAATACATGTAACGGATCCCTGGTCCCATATAAAATCTGCTCAGAATATTTGGCCACTTTCCCCAATTTCTACTTTTTCTGAACTTCTTTCTTTGTGATCATCATGGTACTTTTACTACAATAATTACACAATTATCCACTTTCCTTTCTTTGCAGCATGGTAGAGGTAATCTAACATATGAACTAAATTCTTAAGAAAAAAATTATGGGAATTTTAGGAACAATTTAAACTGGTTTGAATGATGATATAGAGAGACTAGAGTCAGGTTGTAATCTTAATGTAAGGGGAGGTAAACAAACAGTCCAGGGGCCAAAATCTCTCTGCAGGCATTTATATAAAAGTTACCTGATTTTCTCAGATGTTGAACACCTGCAAATTTAATAGCTTAGCATGTCTGAAAATGGACCACTAATATGCATACATCAAAATGCAAATTGAGGTTCCTAACTTTAGGTCCTCAAGATTGGAAATTTCAGCCATAGTTCCATTAATGCTTCTTTGTTTTATACAAGTATTGTCTTGCATGTTCAGATTATAATATACCCCTTAAATAAATGCAACACAACCCAGTTATCCAAAGGTATGGGGCACACTTGTACTCTTCAGATAACTGGGATGTCAGATAATCGGGGAGCAGATCAGCTGGCTTTGAAGTCTGTGGCATAGTGTCCAGCTCTTTCAGGGGCTCTATGCCACATACACACACTTCACCTGACAGACATTCTAATGTAGCTGAGGAATTCATTCTCAGTCATGGCCTACTAGCCCGGAGTCAGACAAGATCATACATAGGGATGGAGTAGTTTTGTGATTTGTCACTCTGCACTCATGCATTATTTTGTCTGATTCAGGGACTACTGAGCCATAGGAGAGAATGAATTCCACAGATATCTTGGGTCCTCAAAATGCAGGGCCTGCAGTCCTGGTATTGACATCCAGCTGGATTTCCCAAGATCAGCTAGCTCAAAAAACTGAATTCCTGTTCCTTCTCTTTTCTCAGCCATTCCACACTAAAGCTGTGTGAGTAACAGATTCTTTTGGTTCAAAGACTAAACAAAGGAATAAAAAATACATGTTCAATTCAAGTCAACTGGAAACAAAAAAAATCAATCTTTTCGTGGGACAAAAATGTAGAAAAAATTGTTTTGGGATAAATAAAATGTTTCATTTTGGTTTTGAGCTGTTTACCTTGTAAAAATAAAATAAAATGGAAGTAACAATTTAAGCAAAAAAGTCACTTCAAATCAACATGTTCCATTTAGAAATATATAAACTTTTCAACTTTTTAAAGTTTTTTTTCCTTTCTCCAGCCAAAAAGATTTGGTTAACTTGATAAGAATTTGCAAAATGTTTTGGTTGTCCCAAATAAGCATTTTTTGGTGAAAAAAACTTTAATCCAAAATATATCGCCAATTCACCCCATTTCTCCTGCTATCCCACATCCTACACAGGGACATAATTTCAGTCCAACAGAGTTTCTAAGCTATACAGAAGCTTTGTTTCTATGTTTTAGTTTTATTGCATTACAGTTATACAAAACAGATATACGGGAGGCAGGACTTTCCTTCTGAATGGTGGGAAGATGGACAGGGCATGGGTTGATTAGGTTTTTATATGTTATAACGTGTATTTAGCACAGACAGTATATGTGCTTATTTTATTATGTGCATTTGTAATGCTTTGTGTTAAACAGTTTTAAACTTCGTTAAAATACCCACAAGCATTTATAAGATCTCATAAATATTGACCTACTCTTTTTTTACAGTAGTACAAAAAAATAGATTAAATAATGAGTATTAGCACAGTGAAGAAGAAAAGCACTAAAAATAGAGTTACATGTGTGAGGAATACCATTGTCACTGTGAAAAAGTCAACATCTGAATTAGTTATGGTAGAGTGGTGCCTGTGATGTTATTATTATTAACATATTTAATTATTTAACATAATTATATAATTATATATAATTATATATATAATAATAATAACAACATTTAAATTAATAAATAATTGCAGCATCTTGGTTACTATTATGTATTAACTCTTGATAAATGTGGATTATTTGTAGTAACCACTTCTATATCCTTCCTCCACTCCTTGCCACCATAGAGTTATCAGTCTGTTGTAAGTGTACCTAATCACTGGATCATACATGATTCTAAGCCAAATGCATATGGGTTGAGTCAAGTCAGTTTTTAGCTGGGTCTCTAGGCACACTTCCAGATTCAGACCTTTTGCCTGAGCCCTATCTTGGACCTGGGACACCACAGTCCAGCTGCCTCAAAACTCCTGAGCCCCCCTGTTGCTTACACATACTTCCCAGAGTTCTAGCTGTGGGTGCTCTGGCTTCTAGTTTAACCACTTTGGGTCCACATGAGAGGAAAGCAAGGAACACAGGCTTAGCAAAGGAATTTCTTAACCAGTCACTTTACTCTTAAAAAATATTAGAGAGTTACAGATCTCTGAAAACAATAGATGTCCTAAGGTGCATCCCCAATCTGATCTAGCCTCTTCACTGAGTTCAAGGCTTGTCAGTTTTTCAGGTTAGGCAGAGTCCCTCCTGCCTCCTGTCTTTCCAGCCTGGTCTTCTTGCATATGGTGATAAACTCCCCCTCTCCCTGGAGAATAACCTCTTCTTAAATAAAGTCTTTGTCTCTTTTTGCCATGTGCTCTATTGGTATGCTTGTCCCTTCAGCCCTCTGGGCTCCTGTGTAGAGAATCCATTGTCCCATAGGGATGGGCTCGTAGTTGAGAGACAGAGTCAGTAAATCTCAGTTGTTGTCTTTATGGCTTTTCAGAGATTGTTCTTAAATGAGGTATCAAGTATCTTTCCTGGGAAGGGTAGCTGACCAGAATATATTATAATAACCTTGCCTTGGGCAATATTAGACACAAGTTCAGCACATTATACAAAATGAATGTCCTAAACCCAAAATGGACATTACAATACAAAATGAAGATGACAATCCAAAGTAGAGTTCACAATTTGATCCAGACATATCCCACTCTGTCACAACCATTATACAACTGCACTCTGCACTTACTTGATTTTGCTTCCCAATAAAATCCAAATCTTATGTTGTACTGAGGAGAAAAACACTTTTAAATTATATCTTTGTTTTTCTCACATGTGCCATCTTGGACTTGGTCATGTGCTCTTCACTCTGAAGCATGTTGCAAAGGAGTAATTACTTCATTTGTATTAAGAAGAAAACAGTTATATAAATCCACTTGTTCCTATGCTGTTTTGTGACCGCTTTATTCAAGATGCTATAGCAATTTAAAAGGAGATAGTGCAGATTTTCTAAAAATGGACTTGAAATTTTATCTAGGCAATGGAAAGGGTTGTTTTAAAATGACAAAGAGAAAAACATTTGGATTTATTCTAAGTTTGGAGCCCATAATCCTTAACAAAGTTACATTTCAGCTTTCTCCTCAGCCAAAAAAAAAAAAAGGCTTGAGAGTGTTAAATTATGTATGGCAGTTTTAAAGATGAAGAGACTATCATCTTTCAGGAGGGAATGAGCTGAGACTACAAAACTCATTTGTGGGAAGGTTTAACAGAGGTGAAAAGCCAAGTGCTAGATCCACTAACTCATCCTACCCTTTATAAAATGTGACATTGTGTGGGCCAGTGGAAACAGACAGAGATTACTGTACATCCTTTACAAAACAGAATTCCTAAGATAACCTTTAATATAGAAGCGCCTAGGGGCGTATTGGATTTTTTTTTCTTTTCTTCACTTCATTTGTTGTACACTGTATAATGTTCAGAAATCCACATGGTGGGGGGATCCTGAAAGTGATAATGAGGAAAAATATCACACTTTAGCTACATTCCCCACAGTCACACACAAATACACATTTATGTTTAGCCACCACATTTTCTCATTAATACACAGAGGGCTGTTTTGACAATGCTGAGCAGTTTTGAATTCCACCTTCTTTGTTTCAGAATCAGCATTCCCACAGTTACAGATTCCTCAGAATAGGTTCTTCAGTCTAAATAGTCAATTATCTTGCTTACAGAATAAGCATCAAATCCTTTCATTTTCCACTACTTTCAAAGGAGATTAAGAAAATGTCCATATGATATTCAACTGTGATGGAAGTTTAAAAAGGTTTAACATGGTTTTTTCCCCTTTCCCTGCCTTTCTGAAGGAGATAGCAATCATTTATCTCAGCAAAGCATTTCTCTTGAAGAACAGTAAGCAGATAGAGATGACACCAGTGGCCATTTAAGCTGATCCAACCTATTTGTCAATAGTGAGATAGGGCAGAAGGTGATATAGACTCCATTTAATTTTATTGCAGCACAGGAATTTTTTACTCTCTTAATATATTGATGGTATTTTTTCACATTTGTACCATAAAAATCCCTTGTCAATTGACTTTCTTAGAGGCAGATAAGATACTGTGTCTTTCTCCTTCAACTATAGGTAGAGATAAATCTGTGTGTGGGAGTGTAGGTGGCAGGCAAGGAAAGCTGGAGCCATTATTTACTCACCATTTGACAAAAACAGAAATGGAAACATTATTTAACATTTTTAATCATTGAAGGTAATTGATCTGACAATCACACCGAGCAGAACTATTTACAGAAAACCTTTAGGTCTCAGAACCCATTTGGCTCAGAACCTTGAGTACTGAGAAAGGGTATAGGAAAGGCATTTGTTTCAACCAACCTGTCTCAGTTTGTGGGCACAGCTCTTACTCCCTCTACAGACTGTGTTAAATTCTCTAACACCAGGCTAGACAGGGAATAAATAATTTTTTTACATCCTTGTTTTCTCAAAGTAAGCAGATAGAGTAAAACCAAGAATCAGGTACAATGTCTTTCCGACATTATGGACTTGCAGGTTTAACCATTGTGCCATCCCATAGGAAGTTGTGGCACATATTCCCCTCTGATATGGGCTACTTGTGCAGTAGTGGCTGCAGGGCAGCGCCTGCAACTCCATGTCCTGAAGGAGAAGATTCCTGTGCATCTGACAAAGCCCCACTGTATCAAGTACCTCAGCATAGATATGACATGGAAAATAAGTGAATAAGGCATAACATGTATTAGAAGCTTCACTCTTGTTTCATTCTCAAACCCAAATTACAGTAAAAGCCTAAAATAACTAGCATATCACAGACACTCCAGCTATGCCCAGTATTCAGTTCGCATCTTCCTATATTTTTTCCCTTTCCCCCTAATTATTTAATTAAAAATTGAACAAGAAAATAAACACAGAAAAATATTTGTTCATTGAAAATAAATTAATGGGCCCTTAAATTCATGTTCAGACTACTGGAATAAACCCTATACTCTGACATCCAATTTCAAGAAGCATTTCTGTACTTCAGAGATAGCATTTGCAACATGTAATGAAAGGAACATGATGACAATTACTTTCTCTCACTGAATAGGTAAGTAAATCGAGCTTGAAAATCCAAATAAATAGTGACTGTGGAAGTTAGACCTTCTCACAGGAGGCTTACCCAAATAGCAGTCTTTTGCCTTTTAAAAAAATCAATCATTTTTATTTTCATAAGTGTGATTTGCACATTTTAGTTAAAACTAAAAGAGCCTTTATCCCTTCAGACTTTCTTTAACTTAGTGTCCCCAGAAGTAAGTTCTAAAATTATAAAGTATCTATTTACACAAATGAAAGATAAGTTTAATAAACAGTGTGAGCATGCACTTTATCTGGTTTCTGAAGTGTTGACACATTCCAGAAAAATAAAATCTCTACAAATGGTACATAAATAGTACTTGACTTCAAATGTTCCACTTCCATCCTAAATCCGGCATAGAAAATGTTCATCAAACAATGAGTTGAATGGGACCCACATCTCTATGCCCAAGGACAGTGTTTAGCTCTACCAATATGGGTATCCTCATTTAAAGGTGATTAGATGAGAGGTAGGTTATGCACATGACTTTTCAGTGACTGTCTTAAATAACAAGGGGAAATTGGCTTGGTGATCCATGTTTATCTGGTTATTTTACAATTTATCTTCAGTTTGACAACTTTTCTAATCTGTACTAAACAATTTATAGATTCTCTATATATACCGCATATGGACCTTGTGACCAAAGGACCTTTTAATGCCAACTGGCAAGGGGATGCAGAAGGATTGCAGGAATTTCCTGAGGCTGATATGTGCATTTTAGTTCACCAAAAATATCATGTAAGGTCTCAAATTAAAGGTGGTGTCACCTTGGTCATCAATATCATTGTGAAACTCATGAATGATTGGAAGGCCTTCAGAAAGACTCTAACAGGGTGAGAAAAGCAGCAGAGGGAAAATCCCTATCTGAAAGTGTACAACAAAGTGTGACAAAGCTCTGTCCTTGCCTCCGTGGGTCCCGTGTTTCCTGGTGGATTTTGCTAGCTTCAGAGGCTCATTGTGACCCTCCACGTAACCCTTCTTTCTCTAGAGACAAGGGTCACAGTCTACTGAGCCATTTTCATCATAAGCCAGCGAGGGAGGTGAGGAGAAGTTATCCTTCCTTGCACATTCTCTGTTGTCACCCAGTCTCAGTGATTAAACAGGAGGCAAATGTGGGGGGGTGGAGCCCGGCCCCACCCCCTACTCCGGGCTCAAGCCCAGGGACCCTAATAGTATCAGCTATGGTAGCTGACCTTTTAGAAACATGGCATGTACAATTCCCTGGGCTACTTCCCCCACAGCAGACCTCACTTCCTCAAGCTCGACTTCAGCCTTACCTAAGGGCCTCCTTCCTTATGCCTGATATGGTGTGTACTACTCAGCCTCTCCAATCGCGCAACTTCTTCCCACAGCTCCTGACATGCACACCCACCTGAGTGACTGGGAGGCTTTTAACTAGTTTCAGCTAGCCCCTGATTCAGGTGTCCCAATCAACATAGCATTCTCCCTGCCTTCTGGAAAGTTCTTAATTGGCCCCAGGTGTCTTAATTGACCTGGAGCAGCTTCCATTTCACTTAATCTGGTACCAGGGATTTGTTTAGTTTAGTTAGTTTAGATTTTGTTTAATATATCTATCTCCCACTACTTTTCTATAGCCATCTGGCCTTACCCCGTCACAAAAGGTTTACTTGAATATATTAGGGGCAGGGGACAGAGGAGACATCTGAGCACCCTTCACAGAGGAAATAAAAGGACAGCAATTTTGCTTCATGAAAAAGAGGTCTCAACCAGGCTTTGGGGAAAACACCAAGGAGAACTTTAGGTGAGATAAGCTTCTTTAGACAACAGAGCAGTTAGTCTCTAGAGAGCATATTATGATTTTCTTTTGTATTTAACTATTTGTTTCCAATGTTCTTACTCACTATTACTTGAATCTCTGTTCTTTGATAATATATTTATAGTTAAAAGAATAAGTTTATCTAAGTGCTGTGGTATTAAGCAAAGTTGAATCTTACAATCTGGTAATTCTGTGAGTGTTCAGTGAATACGGAGCTGAAATGCTCCAAGCATTTGGGGGTTGGTGTGAGACTGTTGTTACCTGTATAGAAAGAGAGAGACCTGTGGAGGACTGGAAGATAGTACTTGTGTTGCCAGAGACTGGTGGTGTCTAGAAGCTGATCCACAGAAGGCACAGACAAGACTGTGGGCAACTATTGGTGAAGTGCCGCCTCTTGCAAATATGGAGTAATTATGCTGACATGAGAGTGCAGCTGCGCCAATGTAGCTCTTCTAGTTTAGACCTGTCCTCAGAGAATCACAGTTCAGTTTTTGGCTCTGCCACAGATTTCCTTTGTGACTTTGGAAAAGTCATTTAATTCTGTTGTGTCTCGGATCCCTATCTGTAAAATAGAGATCAAAATATAAAACTCTTATAAAAATAACATAATGGTTGTGATGGTCTTAAATACTGTAGTGCATAAAAAGGAAAATATCTGATTTGTATGCACATCTCTAGTATTTGCCACACAGATGGCTAACTGGATACCCAAATGGCTGTTTGCAGTAACTGGGTGTGCAAAAGTGGATGTATCCTGCAATTGCATGCAGACCTGAGACTTCTCTTGAACACTTGTCGCCTTAGATTTTGAAAATAAGATACAAACTGACAAACAAGATTACAGGTTAGCTTCCAGGAGTATGAGGAAATATCTCATTAAGTTCTGTTAAGAAAAATAGGATTTTATCCTAAAACCCTTCAGAGCACTGAACCTAAATTTACACCATTCAGGTCTAAAGTGCCAGTTTAAAACAGGAGAAAAATGTGGCTTATTAAATGGAAATGACTACAAAAAATCAGAGATAAAGGCTTGCTCTGCTTTTTGGGTTTGTTTATTTTGTTTTTAAATTACTCACTGAAGTGACTTAGATGATGACATTAAAATAAGATTCCTAAATTTTCAGATCCCACTGAAATGGGAAAATCATAAACTGTGAGAAACATTGCAGTCACATACAGAAATATAAGTTTCTGAATATTTCTCTAAGGAAAATAAAAACTGATACAGTAACTAGAACTCCATTGAAGCAAACTTTCCCCTTTTCCTGACAATTCTTCACCCTCACCATACTCATCAGTCTAAGGAAAGGAAACTTATTGATGCATTCAAATATGATTAAAATGAGAACCAGCACATTTCGCAAAATTAAAGCAGTCTTCTAAGCTACAGGCTCCCCTTAAATCACTAACGACAAAGTAGCTTCATATATTGTAGGTACAGTAAAATAAAATATGGTGAACTTGTCTCACTCCCATTAGCACAATCCTCCCCTGGTCCTCACTTTTGCTCCAGTTCACTCCAATACCCCCTATTAAAACTAATTGAGCAGAATGGCAAGCTTATCAGCCCCTTTCCACCAACTGTTCTTCTTTCATGTCATTCCCAAGTGACTGAACAGGCCGATGAAAACCAGCAGTAATCTGGGATCTGCACGAGTTTTTATTTGTCGGGAGAAGATCTAAAAGAAATTATGGACAACTCAATGGAGATATCTATTCAATGCATAAAGCAGCAGGCCAAAAGGCAAACAATATATTAGGTCCCCATTCCCCTGTTACATTCACACACAGAGAGGAACTAGCACAGAGGAGGTGTCAGGGGAGGCATGCTGCACCTCTTCAGCATTTATTTATTTAAGTTGTTAAAACATGAACATCCCGTGCACTGTGTGCAATGCAAGCACATATGAAAACTCAACAGTAACTGAGGAACAATGCCCAACAGATCCCGCTCTTTCCCTCCAAAGCCCAAATTCTACCTACATCCCCAAACATCTGCTTATTCCTAGGCTACCCCTGCAACGGATAGTAGAGCCTATCCATAAAGTAAAGCCTAGTAGAACAAATAAGCCTTGTGATGCCAAGAAAATCTGGCTCTGAGAAATCAAAGCAGGTAACACTTTCCACATTTGAAGACCCTGCCCTCACAGTATACTGTTTCCAGCTTCCTGACAATTAACTTAATAATCAAGTGCTTGAGGAAGTTGGCAACCTCTAAGATAACCAGGATCTAACCAATATGAGACTTTAAAAGTTAAAAAAAATACTTAAACTGAACCTGAAAAATAATAAGTAGCCAGTGAAGAACATGGAGTTCCTTCAAAGAAATATTCCTATACAAAGTGTCTGCCACATTTAATACCAGATAATATATCTGACTGGTTTTAATGTAAATCCATGTAATTATACATTCATTGCTGTTATCCTGTCTCAAATTGTTAATGGCATAGATTTCTATGGCCAAGTGTCCATTCAAAAGTAAAATTGCAACCTTCTGATTAAGCACAACTGATAAAAAGGCACTATTGGTTACTGCTGCCTCAGAAATCTGCAGTTCTGGATGCTGAATCCATGCCTTCTTTCATTAGGTAGGAAGGGTGAAGAGTAATAAGAGAAAGGTTTATAAGTTGAAAAGAGCTTTAGCAACTCTTCATGTTGCAATTCACAGAGGTTGATCTCCAATATTCAGGGAAATTTGGTACTAGGAGAATATGAGAAAGTCATACTGTTATTGAATAATATATTATGCTCTCATCTTGAATACTATGTTCACTCTTGGCATTTTTACAAAAAAAAAAAGGACAATCCAGTGATAGATAGATAGATAGATAGATAGATAGATAGATAGATAGATAAAACAACACCATAAGAAAATTTCAATTGAAAAGTCAAGCACACACACACACACACACAAATACAAAGTAGGAAGTGCAAGAATAAGCATTGCCTGGGCAACCTTAATTTGGTCCTCTTGTGTGTATTCATTATAATTCAGTGTTTATTACATGACCACTCACTATTTTTTCTACCGAAATTAAAAAGAAAGAGAAAAGCAAACCAGCCCTATAAAATCAATATTCTTTATAACCTAAAAAATAAACTGAAAACAATGGAGAGAGGACCCCAAAAGTAATAAGAATTGGCTGTAGGTGAAGTAATGCTATTTCAATATCTGAATTAAGACAGAAATCTCCTATACAAATTAGAGACCAATATGATCAACTAACTTGAGTCTTAGTTAATTTAAATACTTGGGCTACTAATGACAAATGCAAATGAGTATGGATATATGTGGAGTAATTACCAAGGAGAAAATAATAAAAAAGAGCAGGGGTGCACACAGAGATTAGAAGAAATAACAATAAAAAGATATGGGATTTACAGTAGAGAAAAACTGTACAGTCCTCAGCTCCCTGAAGCTTCTCTAAGGAAAGAAAACAGGTTGATAGGATACATTGCTAACAGAGTACAATATAAATTAAAAGAAGTAGGATTAGCTATATATTAAGTACTGAACAGACTGCTCCCAGTCTACTTTATCCAATATTGGTGACCATGCCTTTGAAAGGATATAATTGCTCTCAAAGGGAAGCAGCACACAGCAAACAAAACAATGGTTCAAAGATTTACATTATGAAGAAAAAGTAAACTTGGTCTTATACTCTCTGGAGAGAAGATTTTGTTATGACCTCATTAAGTTTTTAACTTACAAAGAGCATAATAAAATTGATCCAGATAAAGTTTCACACCTACAAAGAACACAGAAAATAGTGGATTAGAATTCAAAATTCAGAAATTAGGAGCAAATAAAGTATCTACTTTCAGTCCAATTCCATCTCCAGCACCACCCTGGCACATCCCCTATACAACAGCTTGTGAGTGGGTCAGCACAAGGCAGCTTTATGGCTGTCTTTCAAAGTTCCAGTGCTGGGGAGAATCCTTTCCAGTGGGGATGGGGCTTTTTAGAGCTCTTTTATGCCACTCCAGCCCTTTTAATTAGTGTAATAAGGTATCCAGTGGAGGTCAGGATCTCATGAGAAATATCTCACTACTAAAACAATAGTGAACTGTTCAGCCCAGATTCCAGTTCTGCTAGACAAGACACACATGTATGGCCATGCACAGTGACTAAAAGCTACCAATAGAAATTAGTAGTTGCATTTTTCATACTTTTTTTTTCTTGTGGATTTTCTCAGTGGTGTTTATTTCCCATGTGATTCCTGAAAACTAATAAGGTAGAGAGGAAAATTCACAGGGAACAGAAAAGGGCAAAAAAAGAAAAGAAAGAAGAAAAATATAAAAAAATCACATTTATTAGATGTTACTTGACCTCACATCCCACTCTTGCCTCTACCTAGGTCATGTTGGTAGCTCCCCAGTTGTTGCCACCTACATCATGATAGCCATACCCCTCACTGAGAGTCGAGACCCTTGCCCATGCCTTGACCAAGATGACAGTGGGGAAGGGGGTTGGCTCCAGAACCTCTTTTGCTCCCTGTTCCTCTCTTTTCAAGGTTGCAGGCTGCCTTTTCTCCACAAGGATGGACTGGATAAAACTTAACCCTACACAACAGATTTTGTAGTAAGAAATATATTAAATAATATGATTTATTCAAAACAGAGTAAACACACCAACAACAAAATGGTTTTCTCAATATAGCTAGAGTTATACTTTGCATAAGATAAACGAAGTAAGGCAAGGCATTTTCATCTTAAATTATAGAAGGGAAACATAAATGCTTACAGGTTTCAGAGTAGCAGCCATGTTAGTCTGTATTCGCAAAAAGAAAAGGAATACTTGTGGCACCTTAGAGACTAAATAAATTTGTTAGTCTCTAAGGTGTCACAAGTACTCCTTTTCTTTTTATAAATGCTTAGATGTTCCAAAAAAGATTAGTGTCCCACTGATTAATGTTACAGAGTCCCCACTGGGACTGTCTGCAGGGGCTATGAAGCATTAGAGGGGCTAGATAGGGGGCTTTAGCTCAAGCTGTAGTAATACATGCTTTAGTTCTGGAGACCATGGTTCTATACAACAGGTATCCCACTAAAATGAAATAATTAATGAGATTAACATATAAACAGAGCTAAAAATGGGATTTTCTTCAGAAAATATTTGTCTTCTTTCCATCAGAAAATTTCCCAAATTGAATGTTTTTTTACCAGCTTGGTATTTAAATCACCATAAGACCAAATTTTGTTACAGAATCATAGAAATGGGCCTGTCTACCTTAATGTCCCTCACTGCAGATTAAGCCCATTACTTTTTTGTTCTATCTTCAGTGGACACAGAGAATAATTGATCACTGTCCTCTTTATAACAATCCGTAACATATTTGAAGACTGTTATCAGATCTCCTCTTGGTCTTCTTTTCTCAAAACTAAACATACACAATTTTTAAAATATCTTTCCTCATCAGTGAGTTTTCTAAACCATTTATCATTTTTGTTGCTCTCCTCTGCACTCTCTCGAATTTGTCCACAACTTTCTTAGTGTGGTGCCCAGAACTGGACACATTTCTCCAGCTGAGGTCTCACAAGTGTTGAGTAAACAATTACTTCCCATGTCTTACATATGACACTTTCATTAATTAGCCTTTTTCATAAATGCATCACACTGTTGGCTCATATTCAATTTGTGATCCACTCAGATAACCCCCATTCTTTTCTCCAGTTCTACTGAAAAGCCAGTTATTCCCTATTTTGAATTTGATTTCTCCTTCCTAAGTTTAGCACTTTGCACTTGGGGTTTTTTTTTTTTGAATTTCATCTTGTTGATTTCAGCCAATTCTCCAATTTATCAAGGTCCTTTTGATTTCTAATCAGGTTCTCCAAGTGCTTGCAGTTCTTCCCAGGTTGGTATCACCTGCATATTTTATAAGCATATTCTCCACTCCATTATCCATGTCATTAATGAAAATATTGAATAGTACCAGACCCAGAACAGACACCTGTGGAACCCCACTAGATACATCCTCCCAATATGACAGTGGATTATTATTAACTACTCTCTGAGTACATTTTTTTAACCACTGGTGCACTTGTAATTCATCTAGTTTCATGTAGCCCACATTTCCCTATGTGTGACAGAATATACCCATGTTCATACCCTAGACACAATTGTAATAATGCTTGTATATGGTATACCTTGTAAGTTATCATCTGAAAACTCATAATTTGCTGATCAGTATCATCCTAATAAAATATGTGTGGCAACATTGTATGTGAAGTTATAAGATTTCCCTGTATGATGTTATTAACACATATTCCAAACCCCACATCCCTGTCCAAACAGAAGCTGGCAAATAGCTCTGTCCTAATCAAAGGAATGTATGTTTGCCTTAATTTGCATTTAAGTAGTAAACAGAATCATCAAGTAGGAAGGGAAGACAAAGGAAGTTCAATCAGGTGAACAAACCAGCAGGGAATAGCCTTCCATATAAACTCTTTGGCTCCTCGTTCTCAGTTGGAAATGTTTTTCAAGAGGGGGACTGAAGCTACAAAAAGGAGGGACAAACCCCCAAGGCACTCCTCTCTCTCTCTCTCTCCCCCTGACCATTGCATTCACTGCACCTGAAGAAACAAAGTAAACAGTTGTTGGACTCTAGAGGAGGGTTCCAGACCTGAGAGTTTGGTCAGTAGTCTGATGGAGCATGTGGTGAGAAAGTTTGCTTTGCAACTAAGATAATTTCTTAAGTAGATACTAGTAAATATTTTATCTTTATTTTTCTTGAGGCCATTTCTGACTTTTATGCCTCATTACTTGTACTCATTTAAAATCTGTCTCTTTGTAGTTAATAAACTTGTTTTACTATTTTATCTAATCAAATGTGCTCAAGTTGAAGTGTTTCGTTAACTCTATATGGGGTAACAAGTTTGTGTGCATTTTATTCCCTTAAAGGAATAACGGACTTACCATACTTGTACTATCCAGGAGATATCTGGGCAGTACAGGACATACATTTCTGGGGAGAAATCTGGGACTGGGAGTGTGTTGGGGTAACCCTGTGGTAATTTTTAAGGCTGGTAAGAGCCAAGGTGTGACTGATTGTCTGCAGCACGCACAAAGAGACACAGCTGGCTGTGACTTATGTGGTCGAGGCTGTTTGTGAGCAGTCCAGGTTGGAGGCAACAGCAACAAGGCATTGTAAAAGGCACCCTGGGTTACAGGGCAGAGATGACACAGCTACTTATTAGTCTGGATTGCACCCTGGACTGGCATATTGTGTCAAAAGCTTTACTAAAATAATGATATATCATATCTATCCCCCTTATCCACTAAGCCAGTAACCTGTCAAAGAAGGAAAATATGTTGCTTTGGTTTGATTTGTTCTTGATAAATCCAGGTTATCTATTACTTAACATCCTATTATCCTCTAGATGCTTATAAAATCGTTATTTAATCATTTGTTCCAGTATCTGTCCAGGTATCAAAGTTAGACTGACTGATTTATAATTTCATGGGTCATCTTTCAGAGTAGCAGCCATGTTAGTCTGTATCCATAAAAAGAAAAGGAGTACTTGTGGCACCTTAGAGACTAACAAATTTATTTGAGCATAAGCTTTTGTGAGCTACAGCTCACTTCATCTTTGTCATCTTTGTTCCCCTTTTAAAAGATAGGTACTATGTTTGCCCTTCTCCAGTCTGGGATGTCAACCCTCCTCATGAAGTTCTCAAATGTAATTCTTAATGATTCTGAAATTGTTTCAGGTAGTTCCTTACATTCCTGAATTTTGTCAGGCTCTGCAGACTTAAATAAATCTAATTTATCTAAATATTCTTTAACATGTTCTTTTCCTAATCTGGCTTGTATTCATTTCCCCTTGTTGTTAATATTAATTGTGTTAAGCATCAGGCCACAATTCACTTTTTTAGTGAAGCCTGAAGCAAAATAGGCATTAAACACCTCAGTCTTCTTGGTGTCATCATTATTAGCTCTCCTTTCCTGCTAAGTAGTGGACCTATACTTTCCTTTGTGTTTCTCATGCTCTTAATGTATTTATAGAACCTCTTTATACTTTGCTGTTGTCCCTTTAATATTGTTTCTTCCAGAAACTGCTAACTCTCCTGAACTCCTTTTTCTTCCCATGGGACCTTACTTACTAGTTCTCTGAGTTTGTGAAAGTCTGTTTTTTGTAGTCCATTGTCCTTATCTGCTGCTCTCATTCCTTCTTTTCCTTAGAATCACAAAGCCTATTATTTCATAATCATTTTCACCTAAATTGCCTTCCACTTTCAGATTCACAGTCAATTCCTTCCTGCTAGTCAGAATCAAGACTAAAATGATGGCTGCTCTGGTTACTTAACTCCATCTTTTGAAACAATAAGTTGTTCTCACACATTCCAAGAATTTATAGGACATTTTCCAACAGATTATTATGCTAATCTAAATCCGTGGGAATTCAATTGGCCTCAGAGAAGTTGTCCAGTTGTTTAAATCATTGCAGAATTGGACTCATTATTATGATAGTCGAGCTTTAAAATTCCATCTGTCTTGTACAAGATTTCCAGTCTGATGGAATGATTTCCATATAATAGTATTGACATTCTTTTCTTGAAAGATGGAATTTTAGGTTTTTAGAGTCATACATTTTACAGGTTTCAGAGTAGCAGCCGTGTTAGTCTGTATTCGCAAAAAGAAAAGGAGCACTTGTGGCACCTTAGAGACTAACAAATTTATTAGAGCATAAGCTTTCGTGAGCTACAGCTTATACATTTTACAATCTCATTGATTAGGGCAGTTCATAACTAATAAGAAAGTCACTAAGAAAAAAGGTGTTTTTTTAAATCATACATTAGTTAACACATGATAACTAATATATGGTACAAACCTCGTATGGGCAAGGCAGTTGTACTTTTAACATTTGACTGTCTTGGCCACACAAAGATTTTACCACATGTTGGCAAATACACTGTAAAAAAATTCACCTTTTTTTCCCTAGCATGGACACATCCAAGGTTTTCTTTACAACCTGAAAGACAAGACACTTTTATTTATTAAATGAAAGTTTAATTATGCAGAAAACCAAAATCTGCAGTACTTATTCCTGTAGCCCTAACAATAGTACATGATGGAAGACCAGAATCAGTGTCTGATATCATCACTGACAGTCGATGAAAACAGCAGATGCAAACCAAGTAGTCAGCCAGCTGCTTCAATTTCTCTTGCTAAGAAAAATGAATTGTTTTTCTGTGTTAAAAACTTCAGCCTGTAATATTTTCCATGTTGATGTACTTCTCTGCTGAAGTCTTTATCCCTATAGAGGTATCAATGCAAAAAGTTTTCTAGACAGAAATATTTCTTCATTTAAATTCTTATTTTTATTTAAAAATCCAAAAGGTTAAAGATACATATAGTGACTGTCTTCAGGAGAATATTTTTAGATGCCCTCCAGTCAAAATAGTTCCTTCAATGGTGTATATTGCTTTCCTTTTGGCTTCAGGCAATAAACCACAACTCAGGAACAATTTTTTTCTCTTGGGTAATATTTTACCGCTTTTGTGCTTAGAGCCAGCCAATATTTGTACAACATATATTGCACAGAGAGATAATAGATAATTTGTGAATATTATTTTAGTTGTTTTTTACTTATCAGATATACAGAAGTAGAAAAATACAACAAAATATTATTGTCCAAATGAAGAGCAGACTTTATCAGATTATATTAAAATATTTACACTGTATAGGAAACTAGAGACAGTATATAGACATTGTGAAATATCTAAGAATATTCAGAGCAAAGATGAAAATACATAAACTTAGAGTGTATCCAGGGAAAGAAAGGAAATGGAAATACGGGGTTGGAAAAGATTCCATGGAGCACCAACAATCCAATAAACTCAGTGGTTCCCAGTTCTGGTTCCTTTTACACTCATGCAAATGGATTGGCTTCAGTAGGAATTTTACTGAATAACAATGTCAGTATTGAGTTATAGAACAAAGTAAAGATTATTGGCCAGAGTTTCAGCAGATGTAAAATTAATATTATTCCACTGAAGTCTTCTTTCTTTCTTTTTTTGCTCGTTTCTGTTCCACTGAAGTCAGCATAGCTAAGCCAAGTTAAACCAGGTAAGTATCTTGTCCACTAGAAGGAATAGAGATATGAGGCCTGTCTAGAAACCGATTACAATGCTAACAGTAGTTGATTTCAAAAATTTTCTTTCATTTTTACATTTATTTATCACGGTGTCATATATTTTATTTAGGTTAGTAATCACATACTTTCCTTCTGTTCCACATAGGGATTGGGACAAAGGTCAGCTGTCAACATGGTAATGGAAGAAAGGTCACTTACACATGGGTTTTGTTTACTGATGTTCCTAGTAACAAGTCTGTTGTTGGAAATATCTTCCTTTTCTGCTTAATTTCATCACTCACTGAGCAATATTTCTTAACAAACATGAAAAGTCAGTCACTTTTAGCAGACATCATCATTTTTCTTTTGGCCAATGAGCAATTTTTCCCATAAATGCTGTTAAAACTTGTGATTTAGTATGAATGGGTTTCCCTAAATAAACACCAGAACTGATTTAATTTTAAAAAAGCACTCAGTATACTGAATGCAGGTTTATGCTCAGTTTATTATATGTATATGTATTCTGCAAAAGTTTTAATGCAGCAGGCTTGGAGAAAGAAAATTAAAGTGCTTGAAGAACTTCATTAGAAAAAAGTTTTGCTAATAAAAATAATGAGAATTGAGAGTAAAATTAAAATATTTCAATATATTAAAATGTGGTAAAAACCCACCAAAGGGCCTTGATTCTAGAAGGCTATGAGCCGTGTCTATTCCCTTAAAGTCAATGGGAACTGTGTGTGCTCAGAATCTATTAAAATCAGGCCACTTAAGATGGCCATATTAGGTGGATTTAGGTAGCTAGCAATAGACATCCCAGTTTGAAAACTTTGGCCCAGATCTTCAAAGGTAGGTGCCAAACTCCCATTAAAATCAATTAGAGTTAGGTACCTTTTGAGGATTTGGGCATTACTCTTATTGACTTGTATTAGGTGAGTTATTGGCAGAAATAGGATTCCCCACAAAGCTTAATTCTGCCCCTGAAGAATCTGAGAATTTCCTTTGAAGTCAGTAGCTCTTGGCTCTATTTTGATTGAACTAAGCTATTCACAAAGCTTTTTTTGACATTTAGAATAGATTTGGGGTCAGTTTACTGTGTTTTGGAATAACGTTCAGTAATAAAATTGATCTTTCTTATTTACACTCTAATTGTCAATACACAATACAAATTTTGAAATCAAAGGGTTCTGAGTATTTCAATGAGGTTTTGAGGACATTTCTGCTGACATGGTGAAAATGGATGATTTACATAAAACAGTATCAAAAGTTCAGGTGCAATTATTGTGAAGGCATCTGTATACATTGTATCTGTATGCTGTAATCTAGATCAGTTAGGGGCTGTGTCACCCCAGCCCTGCAACCTGGGGTGCCTCAGAATGCTTTTCTGCTGTAGCTCCCAAACTGGTGTCCTCACAAAAAGCCAAATAGCATGTATGTCACACCCACAGTGTCTGTGTATAGCCACAGCCCTGGTCCAGCAACTCTGACCCCCGCAGCCTGTCAGCAAACACCAGCCACACTGTGGTGTCCAGAGGCATTGGTTATTACTTGCAGGATGACCCCAAAACATTCCCAATCCCAGTTCCCCCGACCACAAAAAAATGTGTCCTGCACTGTCCAGCCTTCTCCTGAGCAGTTCAGACATATTAGGTTCATTGCTCCTTTAAGGGCATCAACATACAACATCAACTGCTACCTGAAATGGAGTTACCCAAACAATTCACAATACTGATTAGTTTTAATTACAGAATGAAACAAGTGTATTTACTTACAAAAAGATCAATTTTAAGTGAATACAATTATTAAAATCAGTAATAGTTACAAGAAAAATAAAGATAGAATGCTTTCTAAACTTAACAAACTAGACTTGGTTCAAGGTAAAGTCTCTTACCACCTGTTTTCAATAACATTTCTCTCATTTCAGTAACAAACTCTCAGGCCACAATCTGTTCCTCAAGTCCAATGGCTGTTTCTTTTGTCTTCTTAAGTGACAAGAGAGAGACGGGGAGAGATCACCTGGTGTGTTTTTGTCTGTCACTTTTATAGTCCAGTCCCATTTTAAGATGCATTCTCCTAAAGGTTACCCCTCAAAACAGAGTAAAAATGTCTAGTAGTGACATTGCTATTTCTTCTCATCTCTGTTTGCTGAAATTCAGATTTTCCTTGTCTCGTGTCTTCCCCCTCTAACTATCTGAGGACCCTGTTTACAACTTGTTTGTAAACTGAGATAAATACTCACTTTTTTGTTTAAGTCCTGATTGACCAGTCCTGCCTAGTCGGAGCTATATGGGTTTGAACATGTGCCAACGTCTTTCAGGGGAAATTCATAACTTTACATATGATCTCACTGCAGACATTCCACCAGGATTTTATTGACCAGTATGTAGTTAGTTTTCAAATGATGCCTTACAAGGAATATTTTGTAAAAAGATTATTACAGTAGTGTATAGGGTGTGAACACAGGAGTGCATTCCTCACAGTTGCCAAATAAACTAAAGTCTAGTTATAACAGGATCTGTGTGAATATGTGTGTATGTGTAGTGTGTGCATGGGGGAGGGGATCTTAAACTACTGCAGTATCTGTAGCCATGTAGCTTCACTATTTTATATAGCTGTATTCATTTCAGTGCTTTATTATGACATAACATACATCAACATTACAAGCTGGCAAGCAGAGATAAATAGTGGCAAAGCTTTTTTTATGCTATTTTGTGCAGCTGAATACTTTGCAATCTCATTTTTGACAGGCTGAAGTATCATATTTTCCCAGAAACATTATTTAAATTCACAGATGAATGGGAAAAAGCGTTTATAAAACCATAGAGCAGAACACATGTGCACAAACACAGAAACACAGAGCAGAGTTTACCAACATTAGTTAAACTCTGTGAGAGTCTCCTTCACTAATGTCTCTATTTTAATGGGTAATGGCTGCTTCTTTTCAATAGATAATGCCAAAGAAGCAGCAGGGGAAAAACTAACTATGGCCTGATTTAATAGATTCTTACTGTCTTAAACATTCATTTATTTCTATTTATTTTTGTTCATTTTATTTAATTTATAATAATGATTCTACCAAGAAGTGCTTAGCCAAGCCTCAATGCACTTTTTACATATTTTAAATATACAGACCTACAAATAAGTACAAAAGCTAGCAGTCTCTCCCCAATCACAAAATAATAATAGTAGTAATGAGAATCAAGCCCAAACTTTCTAATCCAGTCTACATATACCAGTCATGATTGCCTCCCTCCCATTCCCAAAACTGAGGAAAATCAATGAGTATTGCAGCATGTCCTGTAGGTCAACACATCTGATCTGTTTCAGATCAATATGGGGACTGAATTCCAAAGCTGAGCATCCATTAAAGGGACCCTTCTGGCAGTCCCTTTTCTATTAGATTGGGAGATTGTCTGCATTATCATGATTGTAGCTATACCTGTGCAAATCCACTGTATGTAAGTGCTGCACCTGTATAAAGTGGGGCTTATATATAATTAGAGGTTTCAGAGTAGCAGCCATGTTAGTCTGTATCTAAAAAAAGAAAAGGAGTACTTGTGGCATCTTAGAGACTAACAAATTTATTTGAGTATAAACTGTAGCTCACGAAAGCTTATGCTCAAATAAATTTGTTAGTCTCTAAGGTGCCACAAGTACTCCTTTTCTTTATATAATTAGACTAACCTACACCAGGATCTAGTAAGAGAGCCTCTAATGTCTGGCAGCTATGGTACAAAGATAGTGGAAAACTCTGTCAGGCAAGTTCCAAGCCATCTAAGCCAAAGTAAGGCAAAACCCACAATTTAAACTCCACCTGAAAAGCAATGATGAGCCAGGGCTGATCCCAGAGTACGGGTGGCATGTGGCCTCAAGGACATATACCACCTGATAAGATATACCACATTCAATGTTCAGGAACATTGAAGTAGAGCTGGTTGAAAATTTTCTAGCAAATCTTTTTTTTCAGTGGATAGTTAGGGTTTTGATTAAACTAACATTTTTATCTAAAGTGTCTGCTTTCCTAGAAAATGTTCAATTTTATGTCAGAAAACCAAAATCAATAAAAAAGTCAAAAATGTCCACTGAAAATTTTGCTGAAGATTAACATGTTTTGTTCACATCTAATTTTCCATGGAACAAAACCGATTTTCCAACTTGTTCTACCTTCAAATAATAGTCCTATGTAACATAATGTAGTAATGTAATGTGATCTTGATGTGACACAGACATGAACTGTGGTAGCAAGGTTCCCATCTGAAAGAAACTGTCACAGTCTCTTTACAGGCATAAATGTAAAAAAGCTGTCCTAGGCAGTTTAACTATATTATTTGCAGAAGCAACTGGGGATACAACAATACCATCAGACCGTGAACTCTAGTAACAAAGAGGAAGCAGAGACCTTCAATCAGAGAGAAGGATAAAATCCTCACAGTATTTTCTGATTGCTTTCACCAACAACCAGCATGACCAGCTGACAGATCTAGCAATATCAGCACTTGATCTCCATCTATCACCAGAAGATCATCTCTTAATGCCACCAGCACAATATTTGTACAGACCCTGTATTCAGATTGCTTGATAAATGTCAAGGAGATCTGAGACAACTAAGGTTCTCCTCAGCTTTCTCAACAAACATACCCAGCAATGGAAGATTAAATACTGGGCAGTTATTGGTCAGAATGTCAAGTGGTGATTTCTTAAGTAAAGTCAAACTACAACAAAACCAGCAACCTACCTTCAATGAGCTCAACACTTCTGAAAAGTAGGCCATTTATTTGGGTGCGTTGGTATAGATTTACAAGCCTAGATAGGCTACTATTCTTGAAAATATTTGTATTCCATGTATTTCTCATTCAAATCAAGACCTGTGTTAAGGCTACTGACATGATTAAGGACCTAATTCTGTAAATCCTTAATCACAATTCATTGACTTTAGTGGACTACTCAAACAAGTAACAGCTTCTCATATGATTAAAGACTTGCAGAGCTGGGCCCTAACTCATTAGGAAAAATGGAAGATTTTTGACAAATAGGGCTTTTGTATAGCACTACTGATGTATGCTGTACTGTATGAGATATTGTTATGTTCTGTATAACAGGTTAGCTTTAATAGTTATGATCCTGGATACGTTAGGAAATTATTCTTCTCAAAGACTTAAGTTTTATAAATTATAAGAAATCAGAAAAATGTGGAAACACCTTTCATTACGTCTGATGGGTATGGATATTTCACTTGAGACTTCAGTATTTTTTTAATTGGTCCTTTATTAAATTACTTTTGATGGAATCAGATAACAATGATAGAAAAATTATAAAAAGAGTCATCAAGTTACATGCTAATGAATAATTCTGTTTTGCTAGAAGAAAACAAGCTTCCAACAGCATTTATTCTCTCTGACTACAAATACCTAAGTATAAAATATTGCATGTTTTACAGGGCCTGTTTTTGTGGCATTCTGAAATAAAGTGCTTAATAACTAAACTCATTAATGCTAATGGTAAATCAGTGAGATTAAATATTTCTATAAATCATTTTATTAATAAAACAGAGGGCTCATTAAAGAGCTATTGAACTGTAAAGATGCAATATTTCAGTATCAGCATTTTATAAACATTTCAATGAGCACCGGTTGACAACGTAGAGGAGGAGGAGGCATAAACTACTCAAGCTACAGAAGAGGAAATAGAGTGCAGACTCAACTTCTCGAGAAAAAAGGATGTTTCGGTGGGGGCTATAATGCATAGCAAATGGAACATTTTTTTAAAAAATAAATATATGAAGAGATTCTAATTTGTGCTTTTCAAGGACCTTCTGAAGGACTGTGAGCTACTACCGTACACTATATCATTTTATTATTATCCTTAGAAGGGTGACTGCCAACCTAAAAGGAATTTGAACAGTAGAGAGAGGACAAAAAAGTGCATACTTAAACACACATACACAAATAGTGATAGCTTAGGAGAACAAAGTGAGGAATAAGAATGTAAGAATGTTTAGTAAGAATGTTTAACATATGTAAATAGTGAAAAATGATAGCAAAAGTCTTTGTTTCAACCATGCTACAACAAATGTGAAAGCAGAAAATGATCACAAAATAAGCACTAGGAGGATGTTGGGTTACACAATATCCTGATTCTTTCCCATGTCAAACCTTTCTTTTTCTTCAATTGGGACCTATGTTTAAAAATATAAAAAATAAATACTGGCAAGTGCCCAATGTGATTAATAGAAAAAAAGTCAGTTAATTTCACCCTCAAGCTGCTCTCTCATCTCCACTTCTGTATGATGCTAGTTTGAAAAAGAGCGGATGTTAGCTTTGGGGCTGTGAAAAAAAATTGGCGAAAGAGATAATCTATTGCCTAGGTACTTTTAAAAAAAGCATGGTTTTAAGAGCTTGTGCTTCCTCCCAAAGCCAGACAAATATCGTCACTCAAATCTTTAGTTTTGTGTATTATGTTCCATGCAGGGAAAACAAGCCTTTTCATTTGGGTTCAGCATGTCAAAGAAAATAATGTAAGTGACTGACCATCGGGCTCATATTTGAACTTAAGCTGCAGGACTAAGCATCTCAAAGCTTTACTCATGGTGCAGGGGATGGTGGGCCACATGTTAGCTAATGATATTCTGCATTGACTTTGTCCTAAATATATGAAAGCAACACCTGAAAGGACTTCACACCTTAAGCCCTTTAGGGAAAAGGCTGCTGTATATCCCATGTGAAACATAAGTAATAAGAATATAATATGGATCATTTAATAAAAGCACAAAATAATTATATGCACAATCCAGTGCACAAAACATATTTTCTAAAGTCCCAGTTATTTCCTGTACATAGCCATCCTCCTTTTTATTTTGGGCCTGATCCAGTGTTATATATATCAATGGGGAATTGACCTAAATTTGCACCAGATAATGCCCTTTGTTCAGGTTGAATGGGTCCTTAATTTGGACAAGGTGCATAAAGTTGGGTTTCTTTAAATTTTATAATCTCCAGAGTTTTGAAATGTGCATTATCATTTAATGGGCACAATTCCTTTCTTTCTATCCATTCTGCTGGTACTGTCATAAAGTCATAGAGTTTAATGACAGAAGGGACCACCAGATTATCTAGTGTGACCTCCTTTAGATCACAGGCCAACACCACTGAACACTTGCACACTAACCTCAACAACTGAAATTAGACCAAAGTATTACAACCCACTATTATGTGCCAGAGGCAGAGAATAGGAGGGAGTGAGGTGCACCAATGCCTGAGACTTGCTCAAAGACAAGGAAATGATTATGCAAGATATGCTGCAGAGGAAAGCAGAACACACACCTTCTCCCAAAGTTACTGCCAATCTGACCTGGGGGAAAATTCCTTGCTGACCTCATGTATGGCATTAGACCCTGAGCTTGTGAGGAAGAACCAGCCAGCCAAGCACTTCAGAGAGAGAATGTTTGGTGCTAACTCAGAGCCCTGGCCCTCCCTATCCAATGTCCCATCTCTAGCCATGGCCATCCTTGATGCTTCAGAGGAAGGAGATAATAAAAACATCAACCCATAATGCACTATCGGGGGTGGGAAATCCCATCCGAACTCCTGGATGGCTGAAACCCTGAAGCATGAGCTTTTATAAACATATAAACAGGAAACAAGCTAGATTCATTGAGCTACAGACTCTGAACCCAAGCTGCCAAATTAGCCTTCATGTAAGTGGTTCAATTAAGTTAATGGAATAGCAGTCGCTTACCCGAAGACTGAATTTGGTCTAGTAACTCTCATGTAAATCCTTTTTTAGTTCTTTTACAAAAATATAGTATCCATCAACCAATGTGTTCTTGGGTTGGCAAATTATCACCTGATTTAATAATTTTATTTGTCCAGTTCATATTGTTATAGTATTTATCTTACAGACTGTTTAAATCTAATGAGCACTTATGCTAATCATTTTGGCATCAGAGATATGGGAATAAACTCTGAAAGAATGTATAACAGCCAAGTACAAGAGTTTACTGGGGTCAAAAAAATAATCATTAAAAATAAAATGTATCCCTAGTGATGTTGGCAGTCAGGAACAAAAGGTTTGGCATGTAAGATGAGTTCTTAACAACTATAAAAATACTTTGCCGTTACACAACTGCTTTCATCTGATGATATCAAAGCATTTGTCAAACATTAACTATTTAATTTTCATAATACTCCTCTGAGGTAAATAAAGGATACATAAGGATAATTGCATCTTGAAGTATAAGATCACAAGGTTTAACAGCCTTACGCAACAATGAATGACAGGAAGTGAAGAAGTATATTGTATCCAGCGGAAATTGCAAGAGGAATGTAGACAAAATATATTACCAAAGTTGAAATGTGGTCATGACACAAGGATTAATGTCATCATCTGCTCCTATGAAATGTGCCATTATCTCTTTAACTAGTTCAAATGTCCAGGATCTCTATTTCATTTCTCATCAGGAATACAGCACCTTCAGCAGCATAATGATTCTTAACAACATGCTGGGTACAGGCTGAAAAGAAACAATGCCACCTACTGAATCACCAATACCATTTTCTTCAGCACCTATGTGCTTCATCCAGCTACTCATTGCTGGAAATTTTCATTGCTCATTGGCCAAAAGAAAAATGATGATGTCTGCCAAAAGTGACAGTTCTTAGTTCTTCCTGGAATGACAACAGTTATGGATGATTTGATTTTTGAAGGTAAAAGACTTGTAGTATAGCGCTCAGCAAATTATAGTTCATTCATTTGGGATACATGGAAGTACAGAACTGTAAGTGCAGGGCCAAGTGTGAATGCACATATTGAACAAAACATGCTAAAATATCCACTTTGCTTGCATCATTGAATGCCAACCTCTACAAAACCCAAGAACTTCCATAAAATGCCATCTCATCCATGGCAAAGGTGACATCAGATATTTTCACAGTAAATACTGTGCTTCTAGAGGACTACTACAATCATTATTTTTGCTGGAATTACTGAAAAATACAAGCTTCCAAAGTGACCAGTAAACCGAAATTCCACTTTGTCTAACACAGAATAAATAAAGGGCTGGTATCTGACAACATTGCCAATTACAATTCACAAAAATTCCAAGAGTCTGCAAATAATTATGATTCTAGTCACACAACAATTATACCCCACTATCTCAATCAAATAAGCAAATAAAAAAGCTCACTATAAATCTTAAAATACCTATGTAAAAGACCTGTACCATGCTGTGTTGGAGTAGAGGAATGGTATTGGATCACCTACTCAGATGAATTGTGGTTTGCATTAGATTTTGTCTTTTTATCTTACAACAGAAACATGAAAGTCTTACCTCTTCTTCAGGAAGAAGAGGGAGTTCACATGCAGAATCTTGAACAAAAAGTAAATCATGCATTTTTAAATCTCTGGAAGTTAACTCTAATCTATCTAACTATCTAATCTATCTATCCTAATTTTGATTTAACGAGGTCTAATTTCAGATCATAACACCATTTTCAATGAAGTTGCTACCTCCGACACTAGGAGGGTTTCTCCGACAGGTGTAGGAACTCCACCTCTGTGACAAATAGGGGTTAGGTTGTTTTAATTGCACTGATCAGGGTTGTGAATTATTTCTTAGGTGCAGCTAATGATACAGGCTCTACCCATGTGAAAAACAAAAACATTCCATGGTATCAAAACATCACAATAACCTTTCTTAGAGAGGAATATGTAGTACTTGTTTGAATTCAGCATACCTATTGTGAAAAGTTGTTTAAATCTGTTACTCCTGGAATTTTATTATCAATGACAAGAGCACCAGCATCTTAACTTATGGCTAAACATAGAACTCAGATGGACACAGAGGGGTGCTCACATGAATCAAGATATAAATTGCTGGGTATAGTTGATGGCACATCTTATGAAATTAGATTGTTTTCTCATGAGCATTATGGATATTTGAACCACAAAGGGAAGCTGAGTGGTTCTGGTGCCTAAATTGTGAATGTTATTAGGAAAATGAGATTTATCTTGTGAAATATGTCCTAAACCCATTAGTACTAATCCATTAAAAGGTATTATGTTGTTTGCTAAGGACAGGAAGGTCAGCTGTACTCAATTCTGATCCTTCAGGAGTGCTGGATCGGCGGCAACCCAGGTGATCCTGAGTTAAATTTGCCAGATTATTAGCCATTCAGCTCCCATTTGTATTTAGACGGCTGGTCCAGGTCTTCCCCTGAAGATAGTCCATGCTGACATCAGTCCTTCCCAGGCCACATTTTTTTTCTGGCTTTGTTGCTGCCTTATGGCTTTTCAATCCCTATTATTTCTTTCAATAGCTGTAAGTATAGTAAGTATATAATATAATTTGCTATTGTGGGCAATTTTTTGTGTTAAAAGCCGCAGAAAGGGACTGGGAAAGTTACCCTGCAGACCTGCAGTATCAGAACATATTATTCTATGATCTGCTCCTGAGATGTGCTGAGTTATCCCCATCTGTCATGAGTGTAATGGGCATTCAACAGCTCGGAGAACCAGGCCTAGGTACATCCATTTGACGTTGGTGGAAATACTTTGAAAACTTTGCTAAGAAGATGCTAAATTGTTGAAATATTTTTAACTAGGAGTCTGGACTTAACACCAATTAAAATGTATCTGAAATTAACATTTAATTAACATTTATATTTAATTAACTAATTAACATTAACACTGATTAACATTTAACAAAAATAATGAGAATTGCCTTCCTTGCTTATTAAAGCAAAGAGGGCCAAATGTAGCCTCCAGTAACACTTGCACAACACAATACCAGTGGAGTATCACTGTGTAACTCATGATAGATTTTGATTTAACAATTTTTTTTCCTTCAGCAAATACAAGGTGTTCGCTTTGGACATTTTTAGTATCAACATAGGAATACTTAATGGTTCAGACTATTAATCCTTCAGGTCTCCTACTTGGGGCAGTAACCAATGCCTCAACCTTCAAAAGAAGGTGAAATCTCCCCATACTGCAGCTAGCCACCAGTGGAATGTAGTAGACTCGGGCAGGGAAATAAAGAGAAAGAAATTCATTCTCTTTCTGTGAAGATCAGCCAAAAGTATGCAATTAATAAAAGTGCTGTGCTTTCTCTCAAAACAATCTGTCTCCTTAATGATTACAGAGACCTCACACCAAATTTTAAATGGGGTTTAAATCAGCAGGATTTCTCCAGTGAACTTCAAGGAGAACTTGACTTCTCATGTGTTTTACAGAATTTAATATTATTTAAATATCATCCCTAGCTTTAAAAAGCTTTGATGATGCATATTGTGTATTTAAAACCCCTTTAACATGTTCCTGGCTCATTTTTTTTAACGTTTGTGAAAATTGGTTGTATGAATCAGTAACAGGTGTTCTAGGATTTATGCTATCACAACATATTTCACCTTCTTTGTTGTTAATCTGAATGCTCCAAGAAGGAACATTTTCTAATGCATTGCAGAAACCATCAGATTTGCAAAGAAACTCAGAAAATCATATTGTCTTAGAAACAGACTCTCATTTATGCAAGTATTTGTCTCAGCTAAATGAATGAGATGGTGTTCTGATAAACTGCTGGTACTACAATCTGTGGAATACAAATGCTGCAGAATCTCTTGTGATATCACAATTTAGTATGGCTCTTACAGGACAGATCAGACTTACAGGAATTTAATCTATTCTCACATTTTTCTCTTGCCTCACAAAGCTATTTTCATTAACAAAGGACTTATGGGTCAGGTTCCAGATCCAGAGTAGGATTGATATTTGTGCTTAAATCTGAACCGAGCCAAGGTTTGGGATCAGATTTTGATTCAAAGGCACAAAAGTGTTATAAGCTGTTCTTCACTACATTTTGACTCAAAAAGGTGGCAAATTTTTATAATCAGATGTTAGAGTAAGATTTCTACTATCCTGGTGTGCATCTGGAGCACATTTGCACCTCTTCTGGTGTTGGGTCTGAGCTGGAATTAAAACTGTAGGATTAGGTTCAAATCCCAGAATTCAGTTCTAATCCTCTCCACTCTGTCCCCCCCAAAAATATTCACTTTATTTTCAAAAAACTTCAGGTCTTTAGGAGGCAAAGTGAAGGATAATTTTTTAGCAGGTGCTTTCTCTATGAGCAGTCTTTTCCCTACCAGCTAATTTCTAAGCAGAAGGCAGCAGGCCATAAGGAAATGTGACTCCAAAGCATAGTGTTGCCCACAATGAAGAAGTGGGGAGAGAAGAAAGTGGAAGGAAAGAGTCTCTTTCTACAACACTACTACAGTAAACTCCCAAATATGAGAGGAAATGAACTGAGTATGAAGAAGAGATAAATATGTTACTAATGAAACAAAGTAAAATAAAGTACAAAAATCCCATTCCAAATTTTCAAATAGGTTTTTCAAACAGTGCTTGCTAATTTTGTCCTCAATAATAATAATAATAATAATAATAATAAATCATTAATCATTAATAAACATGTTTATAAAGCATCCTACAAAAATGCTTGGGGTGCTGAACAACAGTCATAAAAAAAATTTCTTATTAACTAATAAAAATAACATCCCAACCTCAACAAAATTACAAAAAATGTAGGTTAAAAAAAACCAGACCAAAACAAAAACACAATACAAACAGAAAACACAAAACAACAACAGTGGAAGTAATTTAAAAACACTTCTGTATGGTCACATACCAGATTATTAGGTAATTCTAACTACCAAATCTATTACTGGACCAACTTCTACTGGTGAAAGAGACAAGCTTTGAAACTACACCGACCTGCAAAAGAGCTCTCTGTGTAATTTGAAAGCTTGTCTCCCTAATATCCATCTTGTCTCTCTAATATCCTGGAACCAGCATGGCTACAACACTGAAAATCTATTATTATTATTTTGTTTAATATTTACATTACAGTATCATAAAGAGTCCATGCTCAGATCAGGGCCCTCTTGTGCTAGGCACTGTGAATTATTTTGTGTCTATACTGCAATTTAAAAACCATGGGTTGGCCCATGCCAGCTGAGTTGGGCTTGTGGGGCTTGAGTAGAGGGACTGTTTAATTGCACTGTAGACATCTGGCCTCAGCCAGGAGCCTGGAATATAGGACCTTGCAAGGTGGAAGAATCTCAGAGCTCAGGCTGCAGCCCTGAGCCGGAATGACTACATTGCAGTTACACAGCCCTGCTGCCCAAGCTCTGTGAGCCTGAGTCAACTGCGGGTGTCTAATTGCAGTGTAGACATACCCAAAGAGGTAGATCATTACGCTGAAGAGTTTAGAATCTAAGCTGTCTGGATCCTGCAAACAGTTCCATGTGAGGAGGCCCTTGCACTCACAAAGAGCCCCCTATCCCACACACATCAGAGAACCTGCTTCCTGAAAATTTAGAGAAATACATGAAGAGCTTTGAAATAGCTGTACTTGTGTGGCAATTTCCATTGAATTGTGATCTGCAGTGAACAAGCCTATTTCTCAAAAAATAGAAGGTGTGGAATCTTTGATAGAATGAAAGAGGCTGGCAGCTTTTGTCTTACTAATTTCCTCTCAAACTTTCCTGATTCTGTTTGTTTATATATATATACACACACAAAAACATAGCAACTGGACTATTTGAAAATGTCTCATAATGTCTCCTTCTGCAAGTGAGGGAGGGAAAAAGCAGTGATGCCACATATAGATAGATAGATAGATAGATAGATAGATAGATAGATAGATAGATAGATAGAGATATAATATCCCCTTCTGCAAGTGACGGAGGGAGAAATATATATAAATATGCATAGATATTTCTCCCTCCCTCACTTGCAGAAGGGGACATTTTGAGACGTTTTCAAATATTCCAGTTCCTTTGTTTTGTTTTGTATTAGGTAATTCCTTAGAACAATAGTTCTAACAGCAGCTCAGCCAAAGATACCCCCTGCCAATTTTACGCTAGGGAAATAATAGGAACTTGGTATAAAGCCTAATTAAACTATTTGTTAATGTGATACAGCCATAACATTAGGGGATTTATTATGTGGTGAAATACATTATTTTCCAATTATAAATGGTTTGGCACAAACCATGTGGGAATATTTTCTTTTTATCAATAGTTGTTTTGTTTTGTTTTTTTATTTAAAAATAATATATACTGTGAAGTTGGTAGGATGGGCATCAGTGCAGTCTTATATCCTCACGGTCTCTTCAGTTTGCAAGTATCAGCTTTATTGCTATGTGGTCACTCCTCTTACCACGTCTCTAAGGTATTAGGGAGGGGAAGGTACCAAGATATATGTTTCCTAAAAATGAAATGGTAGTAATTCTCAGACTACTGGAGAAGAAAAATTGTCAGGAAGCAATTCTGAGAAAGGATATTTGATTTTGGATACATTATTTTGGTAGATAAAATGTTCTGGAGACATAATTGATTATATTCAGTGCTGTAAATTATAATTCTTACTTATCAGCTCCATGCATATTCACTCTTCAGTTAGAGAAACTACCTGAAGGAGAGACAGGATTCCAGTGTCTTGACATTTCTTAAAAGAAGTGTTCCTGCCTCTACAGTAGAACCTCAGAGTTACAAACACCAGAATTACGAACTCCCAGTCAAACACACATCATTTGGAACCTGAATCAGGCAGCAGAGACCAAAAAAATGCAAATATTGTACAGTACAGTACTGTGTTAAACATAAATTACTAAAAAAAAAGTAAAAAAAAAGAGATTTGATAAGGTAAGAAAAATGTTTCTGTGCTTGTTTTGTTTGAATTAAGATGCTTAAAGGCAGCATTTTTCTTCTGCATAGTAAAGATGTATTAAGCTAAGATTCAGCTGTAAACTTTTGAAAGAACAACCATAACATTTTTTTTCAGAATTATGAACATTTCAGAGTTACAAACAACTTCCATTCCTGAGGTGTTCGTAACTATGAGGTTCTACTGTATATTGTCCACTCAGTCTCTGTGCGATGGAAAAGACTGTGATCCTCACCTTTTTACAGTCATAAAGTCCTCTATAATATGTTGCTAGGATGAGTTATTTTATACTTATAAGCCTTCTAAAATTAAATACACTCCATGAGCTTCCATTGTAACATTTATAGTAGTTGGTAGCAGAGTAACTTTCAGAATGTGACATTGACAATATTAATGCAATAATGTCATCCAGATCAATCATATCTAGCCTGAAGGGTCATTTTCAAAGTTAACAACCAAAGGCAGAGTCACAAACTGTTAAAGCTCTTAAATAAGTTGTTAACTGTTCAGAAATTTAAGGGCTTTAATGCTATTATTTATAGAAATACAATCAGCTGCCCAAATCTGATTCATGTAACTAACATACTGCTGACAAAAATTATTTGTACTTATTCAGGCTTCAAGTCATAAGCCTGGATTCACCTACGTTAGTCATTTTCCTGATTTTTTCCCCATGGGTTCAGGTTATCCTCAGCAATGTTGCAATGCAAAATATACTGAAGCTACATTAGCCATGATAAACATAGTGCAAACTAGGTGGGATGGATATGGATTTAAATCCTTTTGACCCAGAAATTTTAAAGTTTAAAATGCACTCCTCACAAGCTGTCCCTAATGCATTTGTTGAGACATTTTTCTTCATCTCTGTCAAAATTCAATCTTTTTTCTCATATCTAAAGCAAAAGTGGCTTGTTCAATTTTTATATTATAGCCCGTTCATGTTAACTGTTGTGTTTGCTGATTTCTCCAAATGTAAGCAGCACTTAACTCTTGAAAGGGCAAGTCAGTGCAAAGGCAGGCCAGCAGCAGTGATTCTGAAAAGTAGTTAGAAGGAAGGAGAGTATCACAGTGTATGCTGAAAATTGAAGAATCCACACTGCTACCATGCCTCTCCTGAATTCTCATTCCCCTTCCACATGAAACATCCAACAAAGTGATCATAACTAATTACCAAATAGTAAATGAGGCAAATCCTGGGCACAGTTTACATGACAATGGAGGTCCTGTTAGCCCTAAATACCTGGAGAATCAAGTGGCTGTACACTGGGTTAACCAGTCCTGGCAATTGGTGCCTAAGTGGAACCTGCACATGCTCTGCAGCAAGGAGCTGTGGAATTGTATCTGGGGACATTAGAGAATTCCCTTAAATGAACTTTCCCTGGCCCTGAGCTGTATATGAATTCCAGTCTCATCTCTCTTCCCATCTGAAACTTGCAGAATTAATCCAGGATACCAGAGAGTCCTGAGTCTTTATTAAAAACATGATTTTTGTTTTATGAAAAGTGCTCGCCCTTGGCTGATATGGTGTTTTTGTCTTATCATTTTCCTTTGTAAGTTCCTTTGAGTATGTAGTGATTGTCTTGTTTCACCCTGTCAAGGTTCCTTCCCCACTCTGAACTCTAGGGTACAGATGTGGAGACCTGCATAAAAACCTCCTAAGCTTACTTTTACCAGCTTAAGTTAAAACTTCCCCAAGGTACAAACTAATTTACCTTTTGCCCTTCGACTTTTGCTGCCACCACCAAATGTCTAACACCTGTTACTGGGAACGAGTCTGTTTGGAAACGTCTTTCTCCCCAAAATCCTCCCAAATGTTACACCCCCTTTCCTGGGGAAGATTTGATAAAAATCCTCACCAATTTGCATAGGTGACCACAGACCCAAACCCTTGGATCTTAAGAACAATGAAAAAGCATTCAGTTTCTTAAAAGAAGAATTTGAATAGAAGAAAAAGTAAAAAGAATCACTTCTGTAAAATCAGGGTGCTAAATACCTTACAGGGTAATTAGATTCAAAACATAGAGAATCCCTCTAGGCAAAACCTTAAGTTACAAAAAGACACAAAAACCGGAATATCCATTCCATTCAGCACAGCTTATTTTCTCAGGCATTTAAAGAAATCAGAATCTAATGCATATCTAGCTAGATTACTTACTAAGTTCTAAGACTCCATTCCTGTTCTGTCCCTAGAAAAAGCATCACACAGACAGAGAGAGAGGCTTTGTTTCTCCCTCCCCACAGCTTTTGAAAGTATCTTGTCTCCTCATTGGTCATTTTGGTCAGGTGCCAGCGAGGTTATCCTAGCTTCTTAACCCTTTACAGGTGAAAGGTTTTTCCTCTGGCCAGGAGGGATTTTAAAGGTGTTTACCCTTCCCTTTATATTAATGACACACCCACGTAGTTGTTATTGTGGCATTTAGTTCACTGGATGAGGTACACCAGAAAGTCACCGTGATCTCAAATGAAATCACACAGAAAAATGATAAAAGACAAAAACACCTATCAGCCAAGGGCAAACATTTTTCACAAAGTGATCACTCCATATCAGACCTCTCAATCCTCATCCTCAAAGGAAATTTGCACAACACCTTCAAAAGATGCACCTGACAGCTTAAATTCATAACTTTGCTAGATTCTAGTCTTAATAAAGACTCTGCATTTATGACTTTTTAGAATAATCTGTAACACACTAACCCCCGTTTTTTGTCCTATGAGAGATGTTAACTGGCCTCTTCACCTTGGATGGATTGGTAGAATATATGTTAACTAGCTGTTCTACTTTGTATTTAGTTGTGACACTCTGAATACCTTTCCCAGACCTGAAGAAGAGGTCTGTGTATCTCGAAAGTTTGTATCTTTCACCAACAGAAATTAGTCCAATAAAAGATATTACTTCACCCATTTTGTCTCTCTGATTTCTTTAGTATGTCATTTATTGGTGTTCATACAAACAAATATTGGAAAGTAAAGGAGAGTAAAGGCAACAGGGCAGAGTTAAGGTTGTTGTACCTTTGTATTTCAATATTTTTGGCATATGCGTTTTTAAATTACAAAAATCTAAATTCCTTACTTTCAAACTTTTGATTTTCAACCTGAATTCCACATTTCCTGAATGTGAAATGTTCATTTTTTAAAAACTAATAATATTATTGTAACTCAATGGTCTCTTTATCTTTACTCCAATAACTGTATTTTAGTGATGTTATTGTTGTCTGAGAATTATAAACAAATACCTGAAAATTGGAGATTGCAGTGGTATAGAAATGTAGCCACCGTGACATAAAGCCTTGTTCTTTGTCTTTGATGCAATACTCTAAAAATAGAAAAAATAATTTAACATAGTGGGTCTGAATTGCTTCTCCTTCACATTGGTGTAAATCGTGAGTAGCGTCACTGAGGTCAATAGAGTGACCCCAACTTAAATCCTGCATCAGAGCAGATGAGCCTTTGTGTATGACTAATGTTCATTTTTTTTAAAGTACTGCTTCTGGGATTTTTTTCCTGACTTCTTCCCTTGAATGTTTCCCAATCCTCTTTTTCCTTTCAGCTCATAAATGAAGTGACAATTACTGTTGTTACCAGGATGGAACAAATTCATTATTAGTTTTCTGGAAACCAAATACTGACAATCCCAACTATTAATCTCTTTGCTAATGTGCCAGCTCAACAGTGCAGAATCATTTAAAATCTCTGAGAGAGAGAGAGAGATCTTTTTTTTTTCTCCTGGAACATAGGCATTCCCTTAGCTTCTGTAGAATTATTCCTTATTTAATCTTTCTAAAAGTAATGTGACCTGGGATATGGTTTCTTTCCCCCTGCTTAACGCAACTGTTCCAGACATTATTTTACAAAATGTCTCAAATTAAACATTCTCTGCCAATTACAGATGATAGAAATCTGCTCAGATGAGAACGTTACTATAATGCCTGCTTTAATTGCTACATTATAATCTCCAGACCTGAAAACCCCGAGAGACCCTCGATACATAAGATGCCTTTCACCTATGCAGGTGTGGAATTCATTATAAGTTTTTTATTTTTTTAATGGGGAAAAATCCTAAATGCATTGAGACTTTGTCAGTACCCTAGGGTTTTGGAGTAAGTTGAAATAATATTTAAAGTTTAAGCATGGTTCTGCTTTGGAAGCTAAGCAGGGTAGAGAGAAAAGCAAGGATGTGTGACCAGAAGGGCTGTTTGAAGAACAGTAACAAAATGGTGACATTTTTGTAAATGTATTGCTGCCATATTTTTCTTTAAGGGGAAACAATATGCTCTTAGAATTCTTGCTGGAATATCTGTGCAAGGGCAAACAATCAAAGAGCAAGGTGGACTGAATTATTTCCTCAGCATAGCAGAAATTTGTTGGGTGCATAGAATCATAGAATATCAGGGTTGGGAGGGGCTACAGGAGGTCATCTAGTCCAATGCCCTGCTCAAAGCAGGACCATTCCCCAACTAAATCATCCCAGCCAGAGCTTTGTCAAGCCTGACGTTAAAAAGCTCAAAGGAAGGAGATTCCACCAGGTAACCTTCCTAGGTAATGCATTCCAGTGCTTCACCACCCTCCTAGTGAAAAAGTTTTTCCTAATATCCAACCTAAACCTCCCCCACTGAAACTTGAGACCATTACTCCTTGTTCTGTCATCTGCTACCACTGAGAACAGTCTAGATCCATCCTTTTTGGAACTCCCTTTCAGGTCGTTGAAAGCAGCTATCAAATCCCCCCTCATTCTTCTCTTCTGCAGACCAAACAATCACAGTTCCCTCAGCCTCTCCTCATAAGTCATGTGTTCCAGTCCCCTAATCATATTTGTTGCCATCCACTGGACGCTTTCCCATTTTTCCACATCCTTCTTGCAGTGTGGGGCCCAAAACTGGACACAGTTCTCCAGATGAGGCCTCACCAATGTTGAATAGAGGGGAACAATCATGTCCCTCAATCTGCTGGCAATGCCCCTACTTATAGATGCCATTGGCCTTCTTGACAACAAGGGCACACTGTTGACTCATATCCAGCTTCTCGTCCACTGTAACCCCTAAGTTCTTTTCTGCAGAACTGCTGCCTAGCCATTCGGTCCCCAGCCTGGAGCAATGCATGGGATTCTTCCATCCTAAGTGCAGGACTCTGCACTTGTCCTTGCTGAACCTCATCAGATTTCTTTTGGCCTAATCTTCTAATTTGTCTAGGTCCCTCTGTATCCTATCCCTACCCTCCAGTGTATCTACCTCTCCTCCCAGTTTAGTGTCATCTGCAAATTTGCTGAGGGTGCAATCCATGCCATCCTCCAGATCATTAATGAAGATATTGAACAAAACCGGCCCCTTTGGGGCACTCTGCTTGATACCGGCTGCCAACTAGACATGGAGCCATTGATCACTACCCATTGAATCCGACGATCTAGCCAACTTTCTATCCACCTTATAGTCCATTCATCCAGCCCATACTTCTTTTACTTACTGGCAAGAATACTGTGGGAGACCATATCAAAAGCTTTGCTAAAATCAAGGAATAACATGTCCACTGCTTTCCCCTCATCCACAGAGCCAGTTTTCTCATCATAGAAGGCAATAAGATTAGTCAGGCATGACTTGCCCTTGGTGAATCCATGCTGACTGTTCCTGATCACTTTCCTCTCCTCTAAGTGTTTCAGAATTGATTCCTTGAGGACCTGCTCAATGATTTTTCCAGGGACTGAGGTGAGGCTGACTGGCCTGTAGTTCCCAGGATCCTCCTTCTTCCCTTTTTTAAAGATGCACACTACATTAGCCTTTTTCCAATCGTCCGGGACCTCCCCCAATCGCCATGAGTTTTCAAAGATAATGGCCATGGCTTTGCAATCACATCCGCCAACTCCTTTAGCACTCTTGGACGTAGCGCATCCGGCCCCATGGACTTGTGCTCGTCCAGCTTTTCTAAATACTTCCGAACCACTTTCTTTCTCCACAGAGGGCTGGTCACCTCCTCCCCATGCTGTGCTGCCCAGTGCATTAGCCTGGGAGCTAACCTTTGTTTGTGAAGACAGAGGCAAAAAAAGCATTGAGTACATTAGATATCATTAGTACATCTCTGTCACTAGGTTGCCTCCCTCTTTCAGTAAGGAGCCCACACTTTCCTTGACTTTCTGCTTGTTGCTAACATACCTGAAGAAACCCTTCTTGTTACTCTTAACATCCCTTGGTAGCTGCAACTCCAAGTGTGATTTGGCCTTCCTTATTTTGCTACTGCATGCCTGAGCAATATTTTTATTGCTGGTCATTTGTCCAATCTTCCACTTCTTGTAAGCTTCTTTTTTGTGTTTAAGATCAGCAAGGATTTTACTGTGAAGCCAAGCTGGTTGCCTGCCATATTTACTATTCTTTCTACACATCGGGATGGTTTGTTCCTGAAACCTCAATAAGGATTCTTTAAAATACAGCCAGCTCTCCTGGACTCCTTCCCTCTCCCCCCCCCACCATGTTATTCTCCCAGAGGATCCTGTCCATCAGTTCCCTGAGGCAGTCAAAGTTTGCTTTTCTCAAGTCTAGGGTCCATATTCTGCTGCTCTCCTTTTTTCCTTGTGTCAGGATCCTGGACTCGACCATCTCATGGTCACTATCTCCCAGGTTCCCATCCGCTTTTGCCTCCCCTACTAATTCCATTGAAAGATGTTCTTTGAACAGACTTAGTTTTTTGACAGATAAACCTTGTGTTGTAGTTTACAAGGTGGTGACTGAGGCAATTATTCAATGAATTAACTCATTTAAAACTATTGATTTGAGAAATGTCAAACTGATTTTCAATAATATACTGAAATAATACATGTAGGGCCACATTTTCAGTTGCATGGGGCTCAGTGCAGATGAGGCAGGATGATGGAAGGTGGCTTTAAATCACTTTTTCTGTTTATCTGATCCAGCTGCAATAGTTATATAGGACACACCACTCTACCCCTAGCAAACCCTTTCTGTGAGGCCACTTTGTGTTTATGACACTAGGAGGAATTCACTTATGCAAGGGAAATCTTTGGTTTCCCTTCTAAAACAGCTTTCTGGCTACAGCCCATAATCTACACTTCATTAGGTGTAGTGTAATCTTTCCTAATAATCATACTTTAGACTATAGGATATACATAGAATCACAGAAATGTATGTTTGGAAGAGTCTTCACACTGAAGCAGGGTTAAGTATACCAAGACCATCCCTGACAGGTACTAACATGCCAATAGCCATAACATACTTGTTAATGGTTTCATCTGTTTAATTTTCTACAAATACAGCAGGTGTATGGCATCGATTTTGGACAATGGAGATGCATTATTTCTCCTGATTATATAGCTTCTTTTAAAAATCCAGTCAACACTGCAGTTGAACTCTTTTATGGGAAATGGTGGACAGGGAGGAGTGTGGAATCACGCCACTCAAGAAATTAATTGGACTTAGCTGGCTCTCTTTTTTTTTAAACTGATTTGTTTAATTAAATGTCATTTTCCTGAGAAAATCTCTTGAGATGGAACATGTAATTGACAAGAAAATGTTGGGAGACAGACAGTTCAAAGGGATTTACCAGTTGAAGTAACATTTAACCATAGGTGACCCAATAATCCTTGTAATTGGGTTTAATGACATAAACCAACAGACAAAAATAATAGCAAGTGGTGAAATGAAAACACTTTTCAGTCATGCTCACAGTATGTGTTCCCCTGTGCTCAGAGGAAAGAATGGTGGACAGGTTATTGAGCTGATGTGTAGATTAGTCTCACTTTTTTGTCACAGGAGTTGGGATTTCCTTATTGCTTACCCTGGAAAGTTCTGGTTATCTGGTGCTGCATCCCAGAGTTCTTTCCCAGGCAAAACTATGAGATCAATGAGAATTTTGCTTCAGTAAAGACTGCAGGATTTGACTAAACCTGGAGGCAGAACTAAAAAGAATGAGTCAGGCAACTTCTTCCATAAATATCAAACAAAAGCTTTTGTTAAAATCAGATTCTGGCACTTAAACAAATTGTAAAGAAGAAATTATTAAATTTCAAATGAGTCAGAGGTATGACAGAAAATACATTTCACCAATTTAAAAGAGCTAAATTGTCTGCCCAATCAAATAACTCATTAATTTTAAAATCTTTATTTTCCACATTTTTAAGTGGTAGTGGTGGAATGTGTTTAGTATTGAGGCAGTCCTCCTAGATGTTCCAAAACCTGCCATAATGGTCATGGAGCGAGCTTTCAGACATTATGAGCATTATGAACTTTATTGATAGACTTCTGGAATAAGAAGTAAGTCATGGGATCCTGCAACCAACATCACAATGAAATCATCCTTAAAAGGTAGAGAACATGCTAGAGTCTTAAGAAAAAATCCCAGGGTGTCATCATGATCCCACAATTACATACAATGAGGAAAGAATCTAAGCTGCTGTACAAAAATAGGACTAGACCATGCCATTTAGGCTGCACCCTGCACTTTTTTGTTCACAGGGAAAGCATTCGCAATGCACGCTGCTCTCTTTGTGCATTGATTCTTCTCCTTGGGCTGATGCAGGTGATGGTGGGGATACAGCCATATCCTCTGCCTGTCTCTCTCCACCCTCTGTGCCATGCAGAAAAGCAGAGAGTATACACAACAACTGACATTTTGTCTGAAATTCATGTGAGCCCTGTAAGGCCTTACATTTCACACCCTTAGAGGGAATATAGCCCATTGCTGGCTGTACATTCAGCCATTGTCCCCTTGATTGTTTCCAACATTGCTAAGTGCAGGTACTTTCTAACTCCCTCACACCCAACAAATGAGGATGAACATAAATCCCTTCACATAAGTAGGTGGGCTACAATGTTTTATGCTAGGGATAGATTCTGTGCTGTGGCTCTGATCCATTCAGTGCAGCGGGAAGCAGGGAGGGCATAAAGAAACCAGTGGCTACTACCCCGGTTCTCTGCTTGGCTCCACCCTTACCATAACCCCAGTCTCAGTGTAAGTTAGTCTCTCACCTATGCTACCTAGCAGTGGCCCCAAAGAGACTGTACACCAGTTGGGGATAGCCAGAGCACAACTCTCTGGCCACACTGTAACATACCTCTGACATAACCCCTATACTGGGCTTAAACGGGGAGTGTCATAGGAGTAAACTGTCCTACCAGAGTCTCTCAAAACTGGGCTGCTCTCTTTGCACAGCCAGCGATGAACCTGCTCCATTTTTTAATCAAGTTCAATGGTGGGAGTTTTGTCTCTTTCCTCATTTGTGTTATTGGTCGAATTTTATGCTGAGGTTTGAGGGTTTGCTGGCATTTTATATTTTGTACAGTGTTCTGTGAGGCAGGTTTTGAACAGTTCTATATACATAGTAGGCACTTGAAAGGCTGAACTTGGCAGTATCAAAAAGGGTTCATGAAGGTACAAGATGAAAAGGGCACAGTCAGCGAATGATTGTTTAGTGTTTATACCTCTCTGTGGTTTAAGTCTTGTTTCCTTCATGGTTTGAAAAGAACTGACATTAATATCATTTTGTATTGTTTTCTGAAAAAAAATTGGGGACAGGTAAGGTTATAGTCATGGTTTTGAAACCAGCCCTGGTCATGGTTTTGAAACCAGACCTGGTTAGTGTGAGTATGGGAAGAGTTGGGGAGTCTTAGCCTGGATGCCAGAGGACATATACTACTTCACAAACCTATCAGTATAACTGAGATTAATAAGCAGCCTTATTGGCACCCTCAGCAAAAAGCCCAAGAATTATATGAGCATGGAGACTAAACTCTAAAATACAAAGGAAGCCCCTCCTCCTTGTGGCTGAGGCATATTTTCAGGATATGGGGACAAAGTTTCACTACAGCTGACTCTCCCTGTCCTTGTTCTGCGTATACACTTATTACTTATTTCCCCCTCCAGTTAGGTCATCATCATTCTTTCCTGAACACTAAATCCAAACAAAAATCCAGTGCTAAAGAAAAGCTGCATTTTCAAAAGGTAGAGATCCAGCTGTGCATTGACAACCTAAGCCAACCAATTTTCACATGCATTTTCTCTCTTTATGAGTACAGTTGTGACAATTGCACAAGCAAATATGGCTTGCACACTGCTTCATCTGTGACTTCCTTCACCAAATATTTGGAGTAAAGGGTGTTGGATTGAGAGCCCTGAAGACTTAAGTCTCCCATCTGCCTACAGCACAGCTATCATCTAGTTATTTATAACGTGAAATTCATCGCTGTGCATAGAGCCAGTATAAGGCCTGAACACCACTCCAATCCCATTTAAACCCTCCTGTGGAAAAAGTGTGATACAGAAATAAAGGCGTCTAAAAGTAGCAAAGTTAGCTTTATGCTATCCATTCTTGACCCTCCAATGCAGAGGGGATATTTGGGGAGTGTGATGGAGTGGGAGGAGAAATGCCAAGAATATAATTTACGTTCATGATCCTGGGCCAGTAAGCCATTCTTGCTGACCCACAGAGCAAGCAGGATGAGGGGGAGTAGAAAAATTGTAACAAGTCACCTATGCCCCCCCTCTCTTCAGTATGCCAAGCTTAGCTCTCATGTACTTGAGGATCTTGCTCCCTATACCCATACCCATAACCATACCATACCCAAATATGTGGTATGTATTTGAAAAATATTTTTTATTCCTTGGCAATGGTGGGATTTACAAACAAATAGATAACATATATTCAAGCATAAGTTGACCTATTAATGGACAGAACAAAATAAAATTAATAAAACAATAAATGCAAGATATAAGATAATTTACCAAAATTTAAGTGTTTCGTAAATGAAAGAATGAAAAGAGTAAATTAATGATAATAATAAGGGTAAAGAATTGTTCAGAAACCGAAAATCTCCAATTACCATTCTATTCTGTATACCTTCTTAAGCCACACTCATCACTGTAGAGCACCTTCCAATAGCGCATTTAACGATGTGACTTACACCTCTGCCACATTTGTTCTCTCTTCTGCTGGGAGAAGTGTGTGCAGTTGAGTGTCTTCTTTTGGTAGGTGGGGGGGGTGGGTTTTTTTGTTTTTTAAATACACGCATTAGTTTGTATATATGTTAGAAAAATGCACCTTACACTTGCATTGGATGGTAGTAAGGTTTGCAATGGTCATTGGTTCCTGAGAGAATTCATTCCACAGTCTCAGACCAGCCCCAAAGACAGTTCTGTCTCACACACAGACAAAATTTAACCTTATTATAAGGAGTTCCATTGTGCCAGAGGAATGAAGTTGTTGATAATGGTCTCCATCCCATTGCTTGAAGCATGCTTTTAGATATCCTGAGCTCATTTGGAATCCAAATGACTGAAGATATATTGAAGGGTCCTGCTTATATATATTTTTAAGTGTTTCCTTTTTATTTATCCAGCTCTGTTTCTCATTCACACAAAATTCCAGGTTGTTCTCGTTTGCCTCTTAAACGCTACATACGTTAAAGCTTCTGACTTATTAGGGCATGGCATGCTACAGGGACATCATGCTCTGCCTATCTCTCACCCACAGGTACTGTACTGTCTTACAAGAGGTTAAGAAAGGTTTTGAGTGTTCCTTGGAGCTGTTGGCAGGAGGACACAAATTAGAGAAACCCTGAGGCTGACCAGCCTCTGGACAACCTTACGACTCGGGGAATATAAAAGTGGATTAAACCACTTTTGCACTTCTCTTGATTCCTGTCAAGTTTTACCATTTCATGGTAGGACAAATGTGGAACAAATACTTGTACAGTACAATGCAAGGTGATTTTAGAAAATTCATAGCTTACACATCATGCTGAATTTTTAAGCCTGTCCATTAAAATGAAAGACTAACCTGACCAACAACAGTTTGGAGATTAGGCCCTTCTTATAGCATGGAGAAAAAAGAAGAAAAAGATAAATTATTGTGTGTGTATGATTAATGGGGGGGAGTTTAATACTGCATCACATATTCTTTAACCCATTGTTGTTGTTTTTTATGAAAATAGCCTGTTTCACATTTTATGCTCTCACTTGATACAGCTCATGTCTTCTGGTAAAAATCATGCCAGTGGGAAGCAGTATATGTTCTTCGTTATAAGGGAATGACAAATCAAAACCAGACATGTATTTCAATTTCAAAAGCCTGGTTTTGTTGTTGTAAATCTGCTTAATTTTTGAAATGCTGAAGCACTTAGGCTGGGTTTTTTACTGAAATTCAGAAAAGTTATCAGGTTCACGTTCTTTGCCAAAATATTGATTTACATTACAATTACTCTTTCTTTCTTTCTTTCTTTCTTTCTTTCTTTCTTTCTTTCTTTCTTTCTTTCTTTCTTTCTTTCTTTCTTAAACAGCAGTATGTGCTCAGTATAAAAATGTTGAGTTAATGGTACATACACTGATAATGACTAAGTTTTAAAAATATGTTAAAACTGTATAAGGTTGGGGATAGCAATAATGTATTAAAGAAGGTGGCTTGGCTTTTCTTCCCTCCCTTTTCTTTTTACCTTTTTTTTCTATAATGGACTGCATATATGGAATATCCATTTTATTCACCTCCACATAATATAATTTTATTGAAAGATATGTGTGGAAAATATAGATCCAGGAATTTGACAAGCTATACATAAAATTTTAAAGTGAAATGCATAGCTTTTGTAAAAAGAGTGCTTAAGATTCCGTATGTGTAACACTTTAAAATTGCACCTGCATTTACATTTTAAAACAAAAAGTTTGAAAATCATTTGCTCCTTCACTTGCTTGCCAAGTCTGGATTTATGCTTCTGTGACAACCTCAACCTCCTACAAAATCTATAATTGCTTTGGAGCAGGGACTTGCTCTTTGGCACAGAGGTCAGCCTGGGGTATTTATGCTGTCCCAAAAATGTACCCAAATTTGGCCAAGTTATAAACCTCTGAAAATCTCAGTGAGCACATGCTCAGTAGAGACCTGTTAGAATTGGCAGCTAAATTCTCTGAAAATTCCATCTGCATCTGTTCCATCCTGGAGCTGCTAGGGCTAAGTAAGACTTCCCCTATAGTTGCTTTTCCAAGCTACCAGGGGCTGCTGTAGTTCGAAACACTGGAACTCGGAGCATTGCTTATGTACAGACACCCAAGCAATGAGGAAAACAAAGAAGACCATCCTGATTCAGATGCAAAAGTGCTAGGGCATGGAGAAAGGGTACAGGTTAGAGAGCAGACAGATTTATAATCATGAGAGCACATTCTCCTCCAGAACCTGGACCTGAACCCTGTAGCTCTGAATTCCAAAATTCCTCCTCTCTCACCAAATATCTGCGAATACAAACACACTGGCAAAGTATGTGTCTAACCCCATCTAGTCTCTGGACCACAGAGAGGAAAAACAGCCTCCTACTTCTACCATTAGCTCGTGTGGCTGAAGTCTGTGCTGTGACTCTAAAGGTGCTAACACTGCTGATGTCTTATGTGGGGATTTATATGATTCCTCATGATCGAAATTCTGTTTTTACAGATCACTTTTTTTTAATTTTGGGAAATTATACACACACACAAATATTACACACAAAAATCCCACACTTAAGGCTGCAAAGTCAAACTCTCAAAAAGTTATGAAAGATCAGAATTAAGGTTCCCCAGAGAACATTAATGTGGCCCCTTGGTGTATCTCAGGGATCGCCAACCTTCGGCACACGGCCCACCAGGGTAAGCCCCTTGGTGGGCTAGGCCGGTATGTTTACCTGCCACGTCCGCAGGTTTGGCCAATCGCGGCTCCCACCGGCCAGCACATCCCTCGCCCACGCCGCTTCCCGCAGGCCCCATTGGCCAATGGGAACCGCGATTGGCCGAACCTGCGGACGTAGCAGGTAAACAAACTGGCTTGGCCTGCTAGGGGGCTTACCCTGGCAGGCCGTGTGCCAAAGGTTGCTGATCCCTGGTTTATCTGAATTATGACACAGATTTAATTACATAATTACATATTATTTTTCCACAGAACCTCCTGCTTCATTAAGTTCCCTAAAGTCTTATTCTTCCTCACTTAGCCATACTTTACAGTGAATCTTCTGCCTAGGTGTAGTGGGATGGCCTACCTCTTTCTGGGCCAGAGGACTGGAGTTGACCAGCCCCATTCAATTAGCCCTGCCTATTGCACATGGGATGAGGAGTGGAATTTAATTAGTAGAACCAGCTGGGGCTGAGGGAGTTGATTCTCCTATAAAGAGCAGCAGGAAGCTGTAGAGAAGGGGGGTTGCTCAGGGATGGACGGATGCATGCACAAACAAACAAATTACAGAGTGTGCTAGAAGTAAGAGACTTCAGCATAGGCCTTCCAATGCAGGGAATAGCTGCGGGGAGCAAGTGGGCTCCCACAGGGAACTCCTGGAAGCATGGACCTTATAGGGATGTGAGACATTTCATTCTGAATATTTTGTTATATTGGTATTGGTATACTGGGAGGTGTGTTGCTGAACCAAAGAAGAGCTGTTTTGATACAATGGGCCCTGAACTGAAGAAGGAAAACTGAGACAGTGTGTTGCAGAGCAGCTCATGGCCATTAGGTGGTGCTTGAGAAATGACTCGCTCATTTACACTGCATGACAATTAGCCTGAAGAGTTCACGGGGACCATGAACAACTGAATATCCTCATTCCCAATAGGGCTTCAGCAGTACTTCTGCTGACAAGTAGCCAAAATGCTGGAGGAAGCAACTTCCTGGCAACAACACAATGAAACTTCTGTACTCGCAGAACAGCAGCACCATTGTAGGGAAATCAAGAGCCTGAATCTTTCCATTGACTTCAATGGACTTTGAATCAGCCCCCTTACCTCTTCTTGGGGTTCTAATGAAGTGTGAACCAATCCCCTACCCCTCTGACTCAGTTTCAAATTAACCAGTCATTACACCTGGATTGTCCCATCAATATGGGGGAATCTTGATAAACTGAGATATGTAGTCACTATAGACAATAAATTTCAGTATTATCAAACCAAAGGGATGAGTCAAATTGCCAGTAAATCATAAGATTCATTTAAATATCATGAGACTTTTTAAAATAATCAATTTGGGATCTTTTTATTTGCCAGTTGTTTTTTGTATCTTTAGGATTCATATTTTCCAGCATTATTCAGCAACTGTGAGGGCTAGAAGCTTACTTTTTAAAATAAAAGCTGAGATTTTCTCATAACTATATTACTTCAGAGTCTGAGAAACTAAGAAAAACACCAGATATTGAGAAACTCACAATTAAAATTATGACAGTTAGTAGCACTGATGTTTTCTTGGTTCCCAATAATCCCTGGTTTCCACTTGTCTAGAGATATTGTTGAATCACTTTTAATGTGGTAGTGTGATACCTCTTTCCTCTACAAATCTGGGCGGAGAGACTTGAATCAAACTTTAATTTAGCCAAACAGATTTCATCCATCCCTATTTTATATATGAAATTAATGGTTGACAATTTAAAGTCTTTTAACTAATTTTTCCAAACTAAAGGCTATGATCCATTGAATCCTACCATGGAGTTTAGTGGGCCCTAAATTAGTAGTAACTAATTTAAACTAAGTTTCTTAACTACAGTAATTACTTCACACTCATTTACAAACACATACTGTGGACTCCAAGTGCAGCTTGTATGATGAAATGAAGTGTCACTGAAACACTGACTTCTCAATTTTAGAGTATTCAGTGGCATATATGTGCCACCCCTTCTTCCACAGTCTCATGCCCAGCCTATATAAAGAACAGAATCATCATGAGGCCATTCACTACTTCAGTCAGTTTCCTGTTCAAGCTGTTTGTGTTTCATTTTCTAATAATGTAGTAATAAAATATGTTCTATCAGTGGGAATGGGCAGAAAAGCACTTCTATTTTTGCTCACACTTTAATGCATTTCATACATTAATTCAGGTCTTTCATATAATTATTCTGAGAACTGGTTCTTTCTGGATAAGCAATGACTTTTACAGTACCTCAGCCACTGGCTTTGTCTGTGGAAACAAAGGTGAAAGATGGTGAGTGAAATTCATGTGATAATTTAATACAGGGGAGAAATGTCATGATCACATTTTTTTTCTAATGTGGACCATTTCCTGATGTGGCGCCAGCTACATAGCTTGTTCTCATATGGCTGAGTTTATAAATCTAATTTAAAAATGGACCCTGTTGGTCTCCCATTTGCTGTGTTTTCATAATGCTGTCATCCATCAGGACTGACTCTAGGTGGCATTTATATTGCTATAAAGTAGGAATCAGCAAGGTCCATTCTTTAAATTAGTTTTGTCATTTAAACTTATAATTCTGATGTGAACAACTCAGCCAAAGATGTCTAATTTTATCAATTTCATCCCATGCTCTCATCAGACTTTTATACAGACCCAGTAAATTTGGCAGAGAGATTAGCCCAACTGTAATTGAAATATATTGCATTTCCTTCATTCAATAGAACTTAAAATGAGAAACATTTGGCTGTATCAAAGAAGTGAATGAGAAAGCAAAAAAACTTGAAAGGGGAAGTCTCTTTTATATTACTACATAGGAGACTTAAAGAAGAGAACTGCATGTGAAATGTTTGGGGAAATTGGGCTTAATATTGTATATGCCAAGTTCATTTGCTTAACTTTCCCACCAAAAAATAAGTTGTGTTAAATCATCTGACTTTTAAACAGCATCCGTTAACACTGTTGCTTTGAACAGCAGATTATGGTGAGGTAATAATTTAGCAAAGCTTCCTAAGACCAAAAAAAATGTGCCTCTAACAGATTTTTTTTTCCATTTTGTTTCTGCTTCTGGAATTAGGTCATTTCAGCATGCATCTGTGGTTTAATTAGCTAACTAGTTGCTCATCATAGCATTTTGAGACTGGGACAATTTATTTAGCAAGTGTGTTTAGTTTGGCATTTTCCTGTCATATTATGATTATTGTTACTAGTAATGATATATTATGAATGTATTTATTTATTTATTACAGCCCAACCCCCCTGTTAGTATAAATTCAGATTTATAGCCTATAGGTATGGGTAGACAAGATATAGGTATGGATGAAGGAATTAATTCAAAAGCCAGACGCCTCAGGTTCATAAGATACTTAGCTTAGCCAAACAAGTCCTCAGACCCTTAACCAGTAAAGTGACCATAGATCGTAAATTATCATAAGATAGAATGCTCCATGAAGTAATTTTGTAAACACTGCTGACATTTAGAAAATATATGCCGCAATGTACCAGTTAAAGCTGGTTACAATATTTGGGGGATTTTGCAGACGGTGTTTCAGCAATGTACTCACTACAAGTTTCTCATAGTTATTGAGTGATATAAGTGTTAATGAGTATTAGGGGAACTAACAAGTTAGCCTATGAAAAATGGGGCACCCCAAAGTAGTAGGGAAAGGAAATAAAAATCATGAAAAGGGGATGAAACCCCTCCTGTATATGCATCAGTCATAGTAATCGTCAGCATAACATATTATACAAGTTGTAACCTGGCCTATAGGCCTTAGGAGATGTAACTCTCGGGAGATGCCAGCATGATGACCACTGGTGAGGATGATGATTAACACTTTGGGTCCTTTTGCAATGGATGGTGTGAGTACATGGAGACACATGCTGTATCATCTCTATCGACCTAGCTGGGTTAGAGTGTTTGTGACTTTACTAATTGTATCAGAGGGGTAGCCTTGTTAGTCTGGATCTATAAAAGCATCAAAGAGTCTTGTGGCACCTTATAGACTAACATACGTATTGGAGCATAAGCTTTCGTGGGGCTTTTTGCCCCTCTTTGCCGTTTTTACTGATTGTTTTAACAAAACTATTGCAATTCAAAAGGCTTTTCCTAAGCATGGGTGTTGCAAACATTAACGTCTGGGTTCCCAATTGAATAATAATTTTAATAATACTGGACCTGATCTTGGGTTGAGAACAGACCAAACCTCAGAATGTTAACCGAGAATTCTTAAGTGATCAACATAATTAATGCAAAAAGAAAAGGAGTACTTGTGGCACCTTAGAGACTAACAAATTTATTTGAGCATAAGCTTTCGTAAGCTACAGCTCACTTCATCGGATGCATACAGTGGAAAATACAGTGAGGAGATTTTATATATACAGAGAACATGAAACAATGGGTGTTACCATACACACTGTAACAAGAGTGATCAGGTCAGGTGAGTTATTACCAGCAGCAGAGCTGGGGGGGGTTGGGGTGGGGGGAACAGAACCTTTTGTAGTGATAATCAAGGTCGGCCATTTCCAGCAGTTGACAAGAATGTATGAGGAACAGTAGGGGGGGAAATAAACATGGGGAAATAGTTTTACTTTGTGTAATGACACATCCACTCCCAGTCTTTATTCAAGCCTAAGTTAATTGTATCCAGTTTGCAAATTAATTCCAATTCAGCAGTCTCTCCTTGGAGTCTGTTTTTGAAGTTTTTTGTTGAAGAATTGCCACTTTTAGGGCTGTAATTGAGTGACCAAAGAGATTGAAGTATTCTCCGACTGGTTTTTTAATGTTATCAGGCAACAAGATCTAGCGAGGTCAGACCTCTGATTAGAATAATTAAATGTTTGACATGGTTTTTGATTGATAAAGTTGGACACTAGAGGTAGTGATAGATTTCACTATTTTCACTAGTGCTAATTTTTTATAATTGATTTAATCACTGTTAATTGATTTCTAGTAGTTATTTGAGGCTGAATATAAAGAAGAATAATTAAATGGGAATAGTTTAGATGCACAGAGAGTAACAGATAGGTCTATAGTTCATTTCCAAATGTTTTAATGCAAACTATGGTTGAGCTGTTTACCTTTTGAATTATTTGTTTTTAGCTTTCCTAGGAATGGTTCTAAAGGACATCAGTTCATTGAACATATGACTTGTTTGGTTTTGCAATGAGTCTTAAACCAGTGGCGGATTATTTTTATCAAATGATTATTTGTCTTTTTAAAGGAAAACAGGCTTCTTTAAAATGTCTGAGACTGAGATCTTTAAACAGCATGTACTATATAGTTAGAGGCTTTGCTTAGATTCTCTTCTACAATGAATACAAATGTCTACATTTCGGGAGCATGCCAATCCTGAATGAAAATTCCAAAGATGCATTATTATACCTACAATAGATTTGACATTTTAAAAAATAATTAAGAGAATTTCTCATTCCATTTCTTACATTACTGGTAACATATCAGTTTTATGCTATTAATTTATTATCAATTATTTTAAAATGACTAATATAACTTGATAGTATCTTCCATTATTTCAATTGCACACTTTTCTCATGAGAATTTTCTATAGAATTTAATAGGTCTGATGCCAATGAGTTTCTACAGAAATGTTTTAGGATTCTATAGAAATTCTCTTAAACACTACAGAATCACAAAAGTCATTGGCTGATTCTTCCAAAATGCATGAGTAGTCGTGTGTGCTTAAAGTTAAATATTTTGCTAGACTGGGGCCAGAGTCCTAAACACATTGAAGAATTAAATGCTAAACTCTTCTTGTATGTTGTTTTGACCATGCTATAGAATGGTTATCATTTCATATTTAATTGATCAGTGCTGAAAAGCAGATTGAAACCATCAAATCATTTCACATTGGCCTCCAAACTGCTATTCACACTAAAAGGACTTACTGTCACTATTGACCTAGGCTGGATTTGAATAGTTACCTTTAGTGCTGAAAGGTCCTGTATCACATTACCAATTCCCCCAGCTTTTCAAGCCTGTCTTCCATCTTCCTGGGATGGCAAATATTTCTGGATGGTAGATGGATTTATATTGTCAACATGTTTTTTAGAAGCTCAAATGTAAATCTTCTCCCCTCAGTATGAGCTGAAGTGTTGGGTCCCTAAAGCTTAGTGTCTCTACCTGCCCTTTCCAAAATTGAGGATGTCATCAGCTTGGCTATTATCAGTCTTGGAATGGTAAATGCAAGGTGAAGGTTTCCAAGAAGTACAATACAAAGATACAAATAACCAGTCCATAAAGCCACAACTGATGCTCTGACCTTATGTGCCAAATTCTCTGATGGTGCAATTCCAGTGAACTCAGTAGAGCAAATGTCAGCTGCAGATTTGAATCTGTAATTGCTATCGGAGGAGGAAATTCCAAACATAGGACTTATTAAGGGGATACTTATATATGCAGGCAATCTCATGATTTCAACTTATATATATATTATATGAACAAGGGTTACAGGTTCTGATCTATAGTTTAAACACATGACAGATCTTACAGATTTAGGCCTGAATTTTCAGCTACTGCTCTGACAGTGTAGAGGGGGTCTTGAAGTGAATATAAATCTAATTATACACACTTTAAGGCCTATTTACACCTACAGAGCAGCATAAAATGGCCTTAATGTGACTGAGAGCAGGCCCACAGATTAGGCATGCACATGCAGTATTAGAGTATAAGGAACTGGAAGAAGGTACTATTCATAGATGTGTTTCAGAGTAGCAGCCGTGTTAGTCTGTATTCGCAAAAAGATGTGAATGTATTCATAGATGTGTCATTGTTACCTGTAAAATCCCCAATCTGGCCTACATCCGTTCTCATTTAAACCCTGTATATCTCCATACATTATATATAGTTTCCCATTTATACTAACCTAGGAAAGGTATCTGTGATGTTTCACACGATTTGCAATTCACATGCTAAAGAAAAATTAACAGCAGAGTTCAAAATGTGAGATAATGGAGCCATTTTTCTTGTGGGAGTGTGGCTAATATTAGGTATGTGCAGTATGAAAATCATGTCCCATGTAACGGATCACAGTTTGTATTCTCAACAAAGCAAGGTTTCTCAGGAGGAAAATTGACTGCAACACAAGTAAATATAAACATACAACATAGGAGATGGAACCTTTCTGCACAAACAATCTGTTGATTTTTATATGGTTTAAAGAAAAGAAGCCAGAAGCTCAGATGTACGAGAAATTAGCAATAATGGGAAATGTCCACTCAGCTATAACCCAATTCTTAATTAAGGCAAGATTTATGACAAGCACCTAGCTTGTGATGTGACCCCTGGAAATATCTACAGCTGTTGTTGCAATCGGATACATGTTCACTATTTGCTAAGTCTCTGCAGGTAAAATAAAAAAGTAGATAAATCATAGTTATGGCTACAAATTTGGGTGTCTCAAAAGTGAAACCTGGGAAACTTGTAGACAGACAGACACACACATACACACACACACATACACAAAGAATTTCTACTGAAGTGCAACAAATACTCAGATTTGTGCTGGCTGCACTGCTTTATTTGGGGAGCCATAATTTCCAGATTATTAACCTAATCATTTAAAAAGAACTTTTCACAGCATTAATCCCATTTAAATTTAAGATGGAAACATTCAGTAGAGGAGAAGCTCTATTAGCTGCACAATGTGAAACAAATGGGAACACAGAATGCAGCTGGGCTAAAAACTGAAGGAAAATGGAACTTTCCATAGACATTAGTTAGCCCATAAGTAACAAGCTAAGCAGCAGTTTACTTTGTGTGCTGCCTTGACATAAAGCCCAGCATGAAGGGACCTCAATTCCAAAGTTCATATTTAATCGAGTGCCACAGAAATCAGATGAGGAATAAGAAAGGAATACAGTGGAAGACAGTATGATAGCTATGTCATAAAAATGAAAGCAGATCCTCAGCAAGTATAAACCATGAATTTTGCTCATTGAATGAACATCATCTATCCTGTCCACTGAATGAGGCAGAGATCCTGTGGAAAAAATAGTATGGGTGGGATCCACGAAATTGCAAAATTGACCATCATGGCACCAAAGTTTTAGGTGCATAAAAATATCTCAAGAACAGCACTGTGATGCATAAAGCTGAGTTAGGCTAGGCTCACCTGTTGAAGCAGTTTTACTGTAGATCATAGAATCGCAGGACTGGAAGGGACTTTAGGATGTCTTCTAATCCAGTCCCCTGTGCTCATGGCAGGACTAAGTATTATCTACACCATCCCTGACGGGTGTTTGTCTAAACTGCTCTTAAAAATCTCCAATGATGAAGATTCCACAACCTCCCTCGGCAATTTATTCCAGTACTTAGCTACCCTGACAGAAAGCTTTTCCTAATGTCCAACCTAAATTGCCCTGGATGAAATTTAAGATCATTGCTTCTTGTCCTATCCTCAAAGGTTAAAGAGAACAAATTTTTTCCCTCCTCCTTGTAACAATCTTTTATGTACATGAAGGACATGTTATGTCCCCTCTCAGACTTCTCCAGAATAAACAAACCCATTTTTTTTCAATCTTCCCTCATAGGTCATGTTTTCTAGAACTTTAGTACTTTTTGTTGCTCTTCTTTGGATTTTCTCCAATTAGTCCACATCTTTCCTGAAATGTAGCACCCAGAACTGGACACAACACTCCAATTGAGGCCTTATCAGCATGGTGTAGAGTGGAAGAATGACTTGATGCTCTGATATTAGAGACTTTGCTTTAAGGGCTGAGCTTCGGGGGTGGGTGGGTTATGAAGCTCTTGTTTTTGTGCACTGCCAGTTGGAACCAGAGGCAGAATAAAGCAGAGCTCTTCCAAGCTCCGTAAGCACTGAATGATCACTGAACACCACAGGTGTTATATCTCCTTTTGAGAACATCTTCTTTAATGATTAGGAAGAGGAGGTAAAAAGCATATTATATAAATCTGATGAGCCTAACTGGCAGGTGTTGGAAATGCTTCTGGGGAGAGAAATAGTATGAGGGGAACAAGAGAAATTAGAATCATGGGCAGAAAATAACAAAATGAGATTCAACATGGGAAATGCAAGACAATACATCTGGGGAAACTAGTCTGGAAAAAAATAGTGACAAAATAAGCAGACATACAAAGGAACAGAGAAACCTAGAGAGCAGCAGTACTGAAACAGATGTAAGGGACAGCAACTTAGACATGAATTTCTAACATAATAAGGCATCAAGAAGGCCACTGGAATTCTGGGATGCTTTGCAGAGGCAGGGAGGTAACAGGTCCTGTCTATACTGTTCTGGTGTGTCTGCACTTGGGATATTGCATTCAGTTCTGGGAAACTCAGTACCAGAAAGATACTGAAAAATTGGTAAGAGTTCAGTGAAAAACTGAAGGGTTGATTCATGAGAAAATAGTTAAACAGCTAAATGTATATAATATGGCTAAATGATATCTAAGGAAGGGAGGATGTCACAGCAGTCTACACATATCTGAAGAGTGTAAACTTCTAAAAGAAGAATTACTTGGGGGTATGCAAAAGGATTAGTATTAATTAGTATTAATAAGAGGAAATTTAAAAGGAGAAAATTTAGCCTAAATATCTGCCAAAATATTTTAACTATTAGGCTATGAAATGGTCTCCCAAGAAAAAAGATGTAAACCACATCACTTCAGATGTTTAAATGTAGACTGAAGAAGGAGAAAATGGATTAGATGATCTAAAGATATTTTCCATTTCTAATTTCGGTGACTCTCTAATCTCATCTATTTCATCTCTCTTTCTGAGGTAGATAGTACATTTTTCCTGACTTTCTGTTCAGGGGTTGTAATGCATGAATCATCTTGTATGACACTCCAAAAAAAAAAAAAAGTAAGAAAACTCTCAGTTCTCATCTGCCTTTAGTCAGTGTTTTTGATTGTGCTGCCATTACAGACCTGTCCATCATACTTCATATTTCAGACTTATTTTTTCCTTTTTAAATTGCTCAGAATTAAAATATTACCCCAAATCAATTTTAGCAAATATACCCACCCCCAATCTCCAGTGACAACTGACAACCCAGCAAACAGTTATGAGTGTTGTAGGTTAAACAAAGGTCAGTGTGCCTGATGCACAATTGATATTTTGTTTATGTATTTACTTTGATTTAAATAATTAAAAAGACACCTACCCAAGACTGAAGATGCCCTATCACACCACTAGCAACACAATTAAATCTCAACAGCATTAAAATAATCAATTCAACAGGAATTTAGCCAGCCACCTACAAATCTCAAGGGACTGTCCACAAAAGCTCCAACACTGTGTTATGCATACCCTTAGCCATCTCTAAAAACCCTATCAAACAAATGTCTTTTGGAGCAAGCTCAGAAAGTCACCAAATTTGAGCTATTTCAGACCACAGGCTAGAGCAAAGCACAGAGAATGCCCTGTCAGCCATCCCCTCTGTTCTATAATCAGGGCTTCCAGTTCAGGTACCTCAGCAGATCACAGCAGTGGCAATATAGCATGGGGAGAGAGGTAATCCTGAGGTAGACCAGTCCTAGGCTAGTTAAGACTTTATGGAGATTATTGGGCAGCCAGTCCAGATCACAGAGCACTGGGAAGCCCTGCTCAGTAACTAAGCTCCTTCATTCTGAACCAGCATTAGTCTACAAATGATTTTAGGGCATAGCCCCATTTAGATCATATTGCAATGCTCTAAATCTCGAGATGGTGAAAGCCGCAATAGGAAGGCAATGTCCACTTCCATAAAGAATCAGCCTCCTAACCAGGCACGGATGGTAAAAGGCTGCCTGGGTGACTGCTATAATATGATCACCAAACAGCTGCTTAGAGTCTAAAATGATCATAGATGATCCGGGTTGGAAGGGACCTCGGGAAGCCATCTAATCCAACCCCTGGCTCAGAGCAGGACCTAATCCCCAATTTTTGCCCCAGATTCCTAAATGGCCCCCTCAAGGATTGAACTCACAACCCTGGCTTTAGCAGGCCAATGCTCAAACCACTGAGTGATCCCTCCAGTAAGTCGCAAACCCTTATAACCAATGGATCTATTCCCTCAATCAAGGTACTGATATTATCTCCACCATCTCATCCGGTGGCTTCCTCCAATTCACCACCATTGTCCCAGTCTTCTCTCAGCTGAGCTTCAGCCAGTTTGCTCTTATCCATTACCAAAGTTCAGTTAGATATTGTCTGAAGTGCTCAGCTGTGTCATCCAAATGAGATGAGATGGCGACATATAGTTAGGTGTCATCAGCATCACAACTCCATAAATATATTGTACAGAACGGGTAATAGATTGACACCCAGTGGGACTCCACACCTGAGAGCACTTTGGAAAGTGAAGCAGTTGCCCACAACTACCCATTAGATACTCAGAGACCTGTCTGAAAGAAAAGAATGAAGCCACTGAAGAGAAACTCTGTCCACTCCTGCTAAAGTCTGGAGGATAGGAGAAGGAGCTTCTTATTGTATACACTGCATTAGATACTGGTGTACTGGAAACACATGAATGAAAATCAGCAATAAAGATAAAATGGACTGAATGAAAGCAGGTTTCAGAGTAGCAGCTGTGTTAGTCTGTATCTGCAAAAAGAAAAGGAGTACTTGTGGCACCTTAGAGACTAACAAATTTATTTGAGCATAAGCTTTCGTGAGCTACAGCTCACGTCATCGGATGCAAATGAATGAAATGAAATGAATGAAAGCCGTGACTAGCTGACTGAACAGGCTTTTAACCCAAGAACTTATCTTTCAACAAATACATGCATCACAGTTATATCCCACTTCACCAACTAGATCATATCATCACTTTGCATACTTCTACAAGATATTATTAATATGGTAAAATATTTGGCCTGATTATTATTTACACTCTGGCCACCTTACACCTCATTGGCCATGTAAAATGTGGTGAAGTGGATGTAAATGAGAATCAGGCCCAAAATATACCATCCAGAATTATCACCACTGCCATGAAATATTTCCAACTAAATGAGTTATTTGTAATCCAAAATAATTTATTTTACTAAAAATATTAGTTCCCTTTGTCACCTTTCTTTCCTATGAAAATTAGTCTATAAAATGAACAATGAATAATAGTAATACTTCGCTCTTATACAGCAAGAACTCTGATACCAACCTTTCATTATACAGCACTTTTCCAGGACCAATAGTGCACCTCAGCATGAGGGGGTGAAAATCTCAAGAGCACCTGCTGCCAAGAGGCATGATTTGAATTACTGTATCTCTAGCATATTTCACATATTGTTTTATCTCTAGTTTACTTTTTTTAAAAAGAAATATAACAAACCTGAGTGAAGATGCCATTGGGCCTAATACAGCCCAATAATCACAGATAAAAATAATTATGCCTGATTTGTGACAGCCTCATGTTGAGTTTCCTGTTTAGTATTAACAGACAGCATGACAGTGTTACATAGTGACTTGTGGTAAGAACTGGCCTACTGTTTTTAACCTGCTGCTAATACCTACTGATGAGGTTTGTCGTTCAACACTTAGACCTCACAAAAACAAACTTCTCAAAGTTGGTTCCATAATAGATATTACCTCACCCACTTCATCTTCTTGAGGATCCTCAGTTCACAAATCCATCTTTGGGGGTGTTTTCTGCTTCAATATAAGAGGTGTTTTTGGGGCTGTTGCTTTTCTGCTTGCACAAAGTCAAATTCTGGTAAATTATGCGTTTGATTTGACTGTTGATATTATTTTGGTTTACGTAGCAGTGACACTCACTCTAGGCTTAATCCTAACTGCCTTCTTTTCTATTACTTTGGAACCACACTTATCTTGTTTTGGGCTCAAAGCTTCAGACAAGGCTTGATATAATCAGCTCATTACAATGCTGTAATTGTTTCTCTTTGCAAGTGTACTGAAGGCAAAAAATGGAGCAGAAACTCTGCTAACAATTCAAAAATTGTACTCACCCTGGTTGATCCACTCCCCACTCACAGTGTGACATAATCACCCCCAAATAAACATGTGTGCAATACAAACCCCTTATACAGCACATGCAGTTGGATGCATGTAGCAATGTATTAATAAAAGACCTCATGAGGAGGAAAACATCTGCAAGTATCCCATAGGAAATGATGCCTCTAGGATGTGGCAAACTGTGTGAACATAGATGGCATATACTTCCTATATCCCTGAGGGGGTAAGAACAACTCATTTGAGGCACACTGACTCATTGATCTTCCTGAACACTCTACCTTTACCCTTCTGTCTGTCAATATTTTTGTGTTGTGGAAAATGTTCTTTTCTTATTCTAAAATCTAAAAGCATAAGACAAACTTGCCCTTCTTCTCCAGCACAATAAAGAAAAAAAATCCAGGTTTAATATCTTCTGTCCAAAACAACACAGCACTGACAACAACTAGGGCACATTATGAAATGAATATCGATAATATTGATTACTTCATGAATTTTCCTAGTGTTTTCCATTTTTTTCCACTTCAAGATTCCTGCCCCAGTGTTCTAAATTTCTCTGATGTAAATCTGAACACTGCTGATTCGATTGAATAATTTGTAATAAACATTCTCGACTGGTGTAAATTGGTGCAACTCTATATAAGATAATACAATTGCACCTATTTTTGCTAGCTGAAGAACTGGATCTTAGAAGAATTTTGCTTCAAAAACATATCACAATTTATTTTAATCAAATGTATTACTTATTTTTATTTACTTTTTTTCTTCTTTTCTTCTTTTTTTAAATCCATTTACTGTATGGCTTGCTGTTTTAAATATAAAAGTAACTTTGGAGCTAAGTTGTGTTTGACCACAAGAGTCATTTTGTATTGTTTTTGTTCTCTGATTGGACCAACATAGCTCTTAGAGTTCAATTGTCAGTATATAAACTTAGAATTTGTCCTCAATTCATGCTGCAAAAACTCAGTCACATGAATGTTTATGGACAGTGAACACAGGTATGGGAACAGAGAAGAAGCAAATTCATTTAAATGAAAATGTATATTCACAGAAAATATTTTGCAGTGTCATTCAGACCTACTCATCATAAGAATGAAGGAACAACAGTCTAAAGCCACTAAAATCTAAACTAATCCCATCTTCTCCTCCTTCCATTGTGGCATTCAAGTTTCATTTTTACACTATCCAAAAACAATTTCTCTCTTGAAAACTTACCAAAATCCATCCTTTCCCCCTCCCCCCTTCTGCCCTTTTCACAACTGGAAAATCCAGTATTCACTATTTTTCTTTATGTGCCACATTTTTCTAATCACCCCAATTGTAAATAAACCTATTGCAAGAATACATTGGTTTAAAATCTATTTGCAAAAAAATATTTAGAAAATATTGCTATATGTGTGCTCTTTTTTGAGATATCAGATTTGCTTATTTTGATATATATTTAGTCTGTTTTGTTGAATCATGTGTAGCAAGCATACCTGTCAAGAAGACACATAGATGGTCTGCATGAACTTCCTAAATTTCTTAACCCCTTCAAACTTAAAATTTGATGATCATTCAAAAAATTGCACATACAGCTGCTGTATAAATCATATGTTCAGATGCTCCATAACAGATATGCAGCTACCATGCTCTGGAAATGTTTTAGTCCCTGATCCTGCAACAAAATCTGTTTGGCCAGACTCTCAAAGTTGGGGCAGGACTCCTTGTGAGTGTTTTAGTCTTCCTGCCTGGATGCCTTTGAAGGATCAGGGCCACAGCGACTGCATATTAGTTCTGACCATGGAACTATTATTCCAACAGTTGGCTACCATGGTTGTTTGTTTGTTTGTTTTATACTCTGGGATGATATGGCAGCGATAATTTCTTCTTTTGCCCCACAATTCACATTGATGTATCATATATGATACCATGTATCATTTCTCTGAGATTCCACATTTTTTCCCATTTAAGCCTGTCAAGGTTCCTTCCCCACTCTGAACTCTAGGGTACAAATGTGGGAACCTGCATGAAAGACCCCCTAAACTTATTCTTACCAGCTTAGGTTAAAAACTTCCCCAAGGTACAAACTTTGCCTTGTCCTTGAACCATATCTGCCACCACCAAGCGTTTTAAACAAAGAACAGGGAAAGAGCCCACTTGGAGACATCTTCCCCCAAAATATCGACCCAAGCCCTACACCCCCTTTCCTGGGGAGGCTTGATAAGAATCCTCACCAATTTGTACAGGTGAACACAGACACAAACTCTTGGATCTTAAGAACAATGAAAAATCAATTAGGTTCTTAAAAGAAGAATTTTAATTAAAGAAAAGGTAAAAGAATCACCTCTGTAAAATCAGGATGGTAAATACCTTACAGGCTGATCAGATTCAAAACATAGAGAATCCCTCTAGGCAAAACCGTAAGTTACAAAAGACTCAAAAACAGGAATATACATTCCATTCAGCACAACTTATTTTATCAGCCATTAAACAAAAGAAAATCTAACACATTTTCTAGCAAGATTACTTATAGATTACTTACTAACTTTACAGGAGTTCTAAGGCTGTATTCCTGATCTGTTCCCAGCAAAAGCATCACACAGACAGACCAAACCCTTTGTCCCCCCCGCACCCCTCCAGATTTGAAAGAATCTTGGCCATTTTGGGTTAGGTGCCAGTGGGGTTACCTTAGCTTCGAAACCCTTTACAGGTGAAAGGGTTTTGCCTCTGGCCAGGAGGTATTTTTATAGATTCATAGATTCATAGATACTAAGGTCAGAAGGGACCATTCTGATCATCTAATCCGACCTCCTGCACAACGCAGGCCACAGAATCTCACCCACCCACTCCTACGAAAAACCTCACCTGTGTCTGAGCTATTGAAGTCCTCAAATTGTGGTTTAAAGACTTCAAGGAGCAGAGAAGCCTCCCTCAAGTCACCCATGCCCCATGCTACAGAGGAAGGTGAAAAACCTCCAGGGCCTCTCCAGTCTGCCCTGGAGGAAAATTCCTTCCCGACCCCAAATATGGCGATCAGCTAAACCCTGAGCATATGGGCAAGATTCACCAGCCAGATACTACAGAAAATTCTTTCCTGGGTAACTCAGATCCCATCCATCTAATATCCCATCTCAGGGGATTAGTCCTATTTACCCTGAATATTTAAAGATCAATTATTTACCAAAATCCCATTATCCCATCATACCATCTCCTCCATAAACTTATTGAGTAGAATCTTAAAACCAGATAGATCTTTTGCCCCCACTGCTTCCCTTGGAAGACTATTCCAAAACTTCACTACTCTGATGGTTAAAAACCTTCGTCTGATTTCAAGTCTAAACTTCCTGGTGGCCAGTTTATACCCATTTGTTCTTGTGTCCACATTGGTGCTGAGCTGAAATAATTCCTCTCCCTCTCCTGTATTTATCCCTCTGATATATTTATAGAGAGCAATCATATCTCCCCTCAACCTTCTTTTAGTTAGGCTAAACAAGCCAAGCTCCTTAAGTCTCCTTTCATAATACAAGTTTTCCATTCCTCGGATCATCCTAGTAGCCCTTCTCTGTACCTGCTCCAGTTTGAATTCATCCTTTTTAAACATGGGAGACCAGAATGGCACACAGTATTTTAGGTGAGGTCTCACCAGTGCCTTCTATAATGGTACTAAAACCTCCTTATCCCTACTGGAAATGCCTCTCCTGATGCATCCCAAAACTGCATTAGCTTTTTTCACAGCCATATCACATTGGCAGCTCATAGTCATCCTATGATCAACCAATACTCAAAGGTCCTTCTCCTCTTCCGTTACTTCTAATTGATGCGTCCCCAACTTATAACTAAAATTCTTGTTATTAATCCCTAAATGCATAATCTTACACTTCTCACTATTAAATTTCATCCTATTACTATTACTCCAGTTTACAAGGTCATCCAGATCCTCCTGTATAATATCCCGATCCTTCTCTGAATTGGCAATACATCCCAGCTTTGTATCATCTGCAAACTTTATTAGCACACTCCCACTTTTTGTGTCAAGGTCAGTAATAAAAAGATTAAATAAGATTGGTCCCAAAACCAATCCCTGAGGAACTCCATTGGTAACCTCTCCAACCTGACAGTTCGCCTTTCAGTAGGACCTGTTGCAGTCTCCCCTTTAACCAATTCCTTATCCACCTTTTGATGTTCATATTGATCCCCATTTTTTCCAATTTAACTAATAATTCCCCATGTGGCATGGTATCAAATGCCTTACTGAAATCTAGGTGAAATAGATCCACTGCATTTCCTTTATCTAAAAAATCTGTTACTTTCTCAAAAAAGGAGATTAGTTTGGTTTGGCACGATCTACCTTTTGTAAAACCATGTTGTATTTTGTCCCATTTACCATTGACTTCAATGTCCTTAACTAATTTCTCTTTCAAAATTTTATAGCACTGTATACAGAAAGGTGGTTACCCTTCTCTTTATATTTACGACAAAGCCTAAATTAAAAATCAAGATCTCACATACCAGTATATGGTAAGTGTAATTTAATGCTGCTGATACGTTAAGTGGTATGCATTAGAAAGAGGAAAACAAATATTAATAAAAATTAGTCAGAAGACATTGCCTAGCAAACTCTATCAAAGGCCCCACTGAAAGCACATGGGCACCTAGCACCATCTTCAGCACTTAAACAGTTAGGTAACCATCTGAATAACTTTGAAAATCCTAGACAGTCCAAATAGACTGCCTAACCCTTCTTAGACCACACACACAATGTTTTCAAATCAGAGATGACCCATCTTTGACACCATGCTTATGGATTCATAGATTCATAGATCCTAAGGTCAGAAGGGACCATTCGGATCATCTAGTCCGACCTCCTGCACAGCGCAGGCCACAGAATCTCACCCACCCACTCCTATGAAAAACCTCACCCATGTCTGAGCTATTGAAGTCCTTAAATCATGGTTCAAAGACTTCAAGGAGCAGAGAAGCCTCCCTCAAGTCACCCATGCCCCATGCTACAGAGGAAGGTGAAAAACCTCCAGGGCCTCTCTAATCTGCCCTGGAGGAAAATTCCTTCCCGACCCCAAATATGGCAATCAGCTAAACCCTGAGCACATGGGCAAGATTTACCAGCCAGATACTACAGAAAATTCTTTCCTGGGTAACTCAGATCCCAGCCATCTAATATCCCATCTCAGGGGATTTGGCCTATTTACCCTGAATATTTAAAGATCAATTACTTACCAAAATCCCATTATCCCATCATACCATCTCCTCCATAAACTTATCGAGTAGAATCTTAAAACCAGATAGATCTTTTGCCCCCACTGCTTCCCTTGGAAGACTATTCCAAAACTTCACTACTCTGATGGTTAAAAACCTTCATCTGATTTCAAGTCTAAACTTCCTGGTGGCCAGTTTATACCCATTTGTTCTTGTGTCCACATTGGTGCTGAGCTGAAATAATTCCTCTCCCTCTCCTGTATTTATCCCTCTGATATATTTATAGAGAGCAATCATATCTCCCCTCAAACTACTTTTAGTTAGGCTAAACAAGCCAAGGTCCCTAAATCTCCTTTCATAATACAAGTTTTCCATTCCTCGGATCATCTTAGTAGCCCTTCTCTGTACCTGCTCCAGTTTGAATTCATCCTTTTTAAACATGGGAGACCAGAACTGCACACAGTATTCCAGGTGAGGTCTCACCAGTGCCTTGTATAACGGTACTAAAACCTCCTTATCCCTACTTGGAAATGCCTCTCCTGATGCATCCCAAAACTGCATTAGCTTTTTTCACAGCCATATCACATTGGCAGCTCATAGTCATCCTATGATCAACAATACTCCAAGGTCCTTCTCCTCTTCCGTTACTTCTAATTGATGCGTCCCCAACTTATAACTAAAATTCTTGTTATTAATCCCTAAATGCATAACCTTACACTTCTCACTATTAAATTTCATCCTATTACTATTACTCCAGTTTACAAGGTCATCCAGATCCTCCTGTATAATATCCCGATCCTTCTCTGGATTGGCAATACCTCCCAGTTTTGTATCATCTGCAAACTTTATTAGCACACTCCCACTTTTTGTGCCAAGGTCAGTAATAAAAAGATTAAATAACATTGGTCCCAAAACCGATTCCTGAGGAACTCCACTGGTAACCTCCCTCCAACCTGACAGTTCACCTTTCAGTAGGACCCGTTGCAGTCTCCCCTTTAACCAATTCCTTATCCACCTTTTGATGTTCATATTGATCCCCATCTTTTCCAATTTAACTAATAATTCCCCATATGGCACGGTATCAAATGCCTTACTGTAATCTAGGTAAATTAGATCCACTGCATTTCCTTTATCTAAAAAATCTGTTACTTTCTCAAAAAAGGAGATTAGGTTGGTTTGGCATGATCTACCTTTTGTAAAACCATGTTGTATTTTGTCCCATTTACCATTGACTTCAATGTCCTTAACTAATTTCTCCTTCAAAATTTTTTCCAGGACCTTGCATACTACAGATGTCAAACTAACTGGCCTGTAGTTACCCGGATCACTTTTTTTTCTTTTCTTAAGAATAGGAACTATATTAGCAATTCTCCAATCATTCGGTACTACTCCTGAGTTTACAGATTCATTAAAAATTCTTGCTAATGGGCTTGCAATTTCAGGTGCCAATTCCTTTAATATTCTTGGATGAAGATTATCTGGGCCCCCCGATTTAGTCCCATTATGCTGTTTCAGTTTTGCTTCTACCTCAGATATGGTAATATCTACCTCTATATCCTCATTCCCATTTGTCATGCTACCATTATCCCCAAGATCCTCTTTAGCCTTATTAAAGACTGAGGCAAAGTATTTGTTTAGATATTGGGCCATGCCTAGATTATCTTTAACCTCCGCTCCATCCTCAGTGTTAAGCGGCACCACTTCTTCTTTCTAAGTTTTCTTCTTATTTATATGGCTATAGAACCTTTTACTATTGGTTTTAATTCCCTTTGCAAGGTCCAACTCTACTCGACTTTTAGCCTGTCTCACTTTATCCCTACATGTTCTGACCTCAATTAGGTAGCTTTCCTTGCTGATCCCTCCCATCTTCCACTCCCTGTATGCTTTCTGCTTCATCTTAATCACCTCTCTGAGATGCTTGCTCATCCAGCTTGGTCTACAACTCCTTCCTATGAATTTTTTCCCCTTTCTTGGGATACAGGCTTCCGATAGCTTCTGCAGTTTTGATTTAAAGTAATCCCAGGCTTCCTCTACCTTTAGATCCATAAGTTCATCAGTCCAATCCACTTCCCTAACTAATTTCCTTAATTTTTGAAAGTCAGCCCTTTTGAAATCAAAAACCCTAGTTGCAGATTTATTTTTGTTAATCCTTCCATTTAGTTTGAACTGAATTAGCTCATGATCACTTGAGCCAAGATTGTCCCCTACAACCATTTCTTCTATGAGGTCCTCGCTACTCACCAAAATTAAATCTAAAATGGCATCCCCTCTAGTCGGTTCCTCAACTACTTGATGAAGGAATCCATCAGCTATCGCATCTAGGAAAATCTGAGCCCTATTATTATTACTAACACTGGTCCTCCAGTCTATATCTGGGAAGTTAAAGTCTCCCATGATCACGCAGTTTCCATTAGTATTTACTTTATTAAAGACATTAAAAAGGGCTCTATCCATATCCAAATTAGATCCCGGAGGTCTATAGCACACCCCAAACACTATCGTAGGAGAGGCTTTACTAGTTTTCTTCCCCAATGTAATTTTTGCCCAGACGGACTCTGTCTTATCCATTGCATCGCTTCTTATTTCTTTACATTCTACCTCATCATTGATATACAATCCTACTCCACCCCCTTTACCTTTGTTTCTGTCTTTCCTAAACAGCACATACCCTTCAATACCTGTAGTCCAGTCATGACTACTATTCCACCATGTTTCTGTTATCCCTAGAATATCTGGTTTCACTTCCTGCTCCAGTAGTTCTAGTTCCTCCATTTTGATACCTTATCACCCACTTGAAAAATCCCATATAGCTCTAGGTGAAAACTAGGTGCTGGTTAAGGTGCCTAAAGGGCAAACTAGGAGACTCAATTATTTTGAAAAGGTCAGATTTACACTTAAACTGAATTAAACCTAAGGCACTAACTGGTATTAAAGCTCAAAGGGAAGCAGAGGAGATTCAGCAGACCTTTTTGAAGGGTGTATTTTTCAAGGCCATTTATCTGTACCCATCTACTGTATGATAGATGTATGGACATATGGCAGGTGTCCCAAATGTAAAAACTCTGAACTTGATTTAATCCACTTTCTCTTGAAAGATTAAGGATTTCTGGGGTAAGATATTTTATTGTACAAAAGATGCTCATCCCGATCCATTTTAGTGGTGACTTTTCCCATTTTAAAGGCAATATAGTATAAATGTATTTGAGTAATCACTATGAAATACAATAGTATGCGCAAGAATATCCCACTGATCTTTCATGGGATTACATGTCTATTGTTAAGGAGGAAGAATTTTATGACATAGATTATTTTCCTCTTGCTACATTTCCCAGTCAATGAGATGGGTGACTGAAGAATTTTAATTTGGATTGGATTAGGACTCCACAGAGAACATGAAACTCTTATGCTAATAGACCTTGACCCGTCAGGGGAATGGATATGCAACTTGAATTTTTGCACTATTGTCACTTCCTTTTGAATTTGTATACAACTTAACTGTCCATCCCCAGCTACTGTACATCAGAAAACTATTGGAGAGATAAGGTGGTGAGGTAATATTTTTTATTGTACCAACTTCTGTTAATGAAAGAGCCAAGCTTTCAAATTTACACATACTATAAAAGATACTCTCTCACCCACCACTCAGAAAAAGAAGAACTCTCTGTAAACTCTAAAACTTGTCTTTTATCAACAGAAGTTGGTAAAAGTTGGTACAGTAGAAGATAGTAGCTCACCCATTTTGTCTCTAATATTCTGGGACCAATAAACACCACTGAGGAAAACTATTGAACACTGAGGGCAAAATTTTCAAACTTGGTTTCCTAAAATTAATTCTCTTTTAAATCAGTGGACATTTGGTGCCTAGGTTCTTCAGAGAACACCACTAGGAGCATATCTGCATCTTCAGGCACCTAAAAACGTTTAAAAATCTAGCCCAGGGTTCATAACCTGATTAGGCTACTATCTGCATCTTTTGGTGTCTAAACAAACACCTGTGAAAACCTGGCTTTTAGACACTTTTGAAATTTTGCTCTCTGTGTAGTCAACAATTTAATTAGCATTTAACTTCTGTTTTATCTTAACAATTACACCTTCCATCTTATTGAAGCATTATGTCAAACATCTGTCTGTGTAATGCCAGACATATTGTAGAGAATGAAAATTAGCTCCTGAGGCATAAATTTTCAGTAGGCAGGCCTCCCTTTGTGAACTCTGTTGGCACACACAAAAATTGTGCCTGCATTTTTATGCCCACAATTAAATTACTTGCACCTCTAATCTCCTGAGTGCAAATCAGATAGAGATACAACTATGACACTGAGTTGTGCTCGCAATTGTTTTTACAGATGCAAAAAATTAGTGTCATTTTGTAGGCCAAATTTGCACTCATAGAACAAAGGACTTGGCCTTAGTCCTTATGGAAACACATCCACAGAGCTTTTATTCTAAATTATATGATCAAACAAAGAAAGGTACTACCAAGTCTACCTACGTAGCTACCTTCCTGTCTATTTCTCTATTGGTAATGCTATGTTATCGTATATTCATGTGTGCATCTTCCATGTCTATCTATATTTATATGTGTGTGTTTATGCACTCTTCTCTATTTATATTATTATAAAAATTAGTGGAAAGGTTTCATACTTACCAAACAAGGAGACAGCACACCCTTAACAGTTAAAGTCACCCAACATGTTATTCATGAATCTTATCCACATTTTAACTAATACATTTCTAGTCTTCTTATTATAAAAGAAAAAAATGCATTCAGGTTTCTGCCTGCAGACCACAGTTTATTTGGCAACTACAGGAGCAAAGTTCAACCCACAAAGGAGCAAGTCAAATTGTATTTACTGCTGGGGTTCTATAAACTGAGTCATAATTGGAACTCTGAACCTGCAGAATCCCTTGTTAGAATTTAATGGACTGGCAAGGTCAGCAGCTTTCATGGTGAAAACAAAAGAGCTGTCCAGGAGCTTAATGAACAGAATGCCATTTCTGCATGCTCCCCAAAAGTGCTCAGAGCATCTGGAGCTGGTATGACTTATTGCTACATTAATGTTTTGCTGTTTTTGAGTGCAAGTGGGAAGTGTTTGGTTTGGTGTTTATTTTGAATGTTGGATTCCGCATGGTTCTCTGCAGAAAACTTCAATTCTACCCCCAACTCCCTAAACTCCCTGAAGGGAAGGCGAAGTTAATAGCTGACATAATTGTGCAAGGTTTGGAATGGAAATTGTCAGAATGGTGTTGCAAAGAGAAATGAATTATTACCATGAACTTGGTTAAAAATGAAGTGAATATGCCTTCTTTAATGGTCAGGAAAGAATACCCAACTTTTTCCCATCCACTAACAAACGCTCCGCTCAGTCTGGATTTACAGTACAGCTGCTAAGTTATGAGAGGGCAGAGTTGTTTTTCAAATAAAATAAAATGAGAAGGAAAGAAAAAGGATCCTTTTGCCATCTACTCCATCATCGTTGTTCCCCTAGAATGATTGCTAGCTTTATATCTCATTAACCAACCCATTCAGAATCATTAGAGCCAGAGGGCTAATGAAGGCTTCTCTCTGTCTCACAATACTTATTAAAGCAGTCGACAAATCCTTAATGTGGTGTAACTTCCAATTAATTTTTTTAAGGTCAGTCTGTCACACTGCAGTCAGGAATGTAACTACCACATACAATTGCTTGGAGTACGACGCTTAAGCTATTGACTCTTCAACCACTGTTATCACCTTCGGGTGAGTATATCTGTTTTCCAGTATACAGTGGCCAGTCTATACACAGATGTGTGAGCATGTATAGTTGAGGACAACAGGAAACGCAAATAAAAGAGGATAAAAGAGTCCTCATCTATTATCCTTTCCCTGCATATTTTGTCTTTATTTTGTCTATTAAGCACAAAGGGACCTTACGCTAGTGGAAAGTTGGCATGACTGAACACAGCTCCACTCTCCCCTGCCATTCCCCATCTTGCCTATATGCTGGGGTTGCAGCTGGCACAAGAGCCTATTCCATTTTATACCAGTGGAAAGTACCCCTCCACAAAAAAGATTCTCTGCTTCTGGTTTCTACCAATATCCATCCCCTTCATGTCAAGCATGGCAAAGAGTCTGGCCCAGTGGGCTCGTCTACTATTTGACCCTTGTCCCTCCCCCCAGTAAGGGAAAATTTTGCTCTCTGGTTCATAGGCAGATGTGAACTCTTATTCTACTTTCTCTATATGTGCATAATTACAGTTCAGTGTATATTAGGGTATAGCAGCAGATCAGTTATACTGTTTTGTGCCCCACGTTCAGGATAACCATAAACCTCTGACTACCAAAACCTGGGAGTGAAATGCAGAGAGGAATCCCTCCATAATTACCCTTCTTTGCACACTCTACCTGAAGCTCTGGTACAGGACACTGTCGGAGACAGCATACTGGGCAAGATGGACCATTGTCTGACCCCATATGGCAGCTCTTATATTCTTATCAGTTGAGATCTGCCATAGAATCATAGAACTATAGAAATGTAGGGTTGAAAGGGACCTCAAGAGATCATCTAGTCCATCCCTCCCACAATGAGGCAAACTCTCTGAATTTTACCTTTAATGCTTTAAATCAAGGCATCCAACAAATCATGTGATATTACCAGCTTTGTCCAATAATCTTCTTTCAGTATGAATATAAGGTAGCTGGTGGGTGAGCTACAGGTACTACGAAGGTTCACTATGTGGTAAATGGTTTTAAATATAAAGAAAATATAGTTTTGAAAGATGGGCTGAACTAAGGTAATGATCCCTCTAAAGCATATTAAAATGATGACAGGAAAAATAAATTTTAATTCAAATTGATTGTCTCTGTCAATTTAAAATGCCTTTAATTTCTTACGGAGCATTGTATTCTTCCAGAGCGAATGCTATCAAAGATCCTCCACTAAATTGTCTATGGATTGTTACAGCAAGTAATGATCAAGTACAGAAGTAATACATTACAGAATGGGATTGTTTAATGCAACATAATTCTAGAAATAGATGAGTGACTCTTTTCAGCATCCAAAGTGGTTATTTTTCGACATATATGTGTATAAGATGCAATGTGTTGGATCAATGTGCATGTTGATATTGCACTCTGGTTGCTGATTCAATGAGAAGATCATCTACGGCTGCAGTGAACACACTTAAAAAATTCCTCGATTTTCAGATATATTATTGATTCCAGGATATTTCCCTTTCAAGCACAGGGAATAGTTGTCAAACCTGTAGAATCTTTCCAAATGGGAGACCTTTTTAAAATGTAACTACTACAACTTTATGTGGCAGAGACCTGTAGATTTGGAGCCAAAGTTCTTTCATTCTGTCACTGATGCCACATGTGAGCTAATACCCAGTCTCTGTATGCGCATTGCATGGATTCAAAAGAATTCCCATGAATTCCTGTGAATGTCTAACACATGGGATGAGTTTTGTATCGTTAGGGGAGGAGGAAACATGTAATGCAGGGGTTCCCAAACTTTTTACTGGCACAGCCTCATTTTAATGAAGTATATCCTGCTGGGACCCCACACAGCATGGAGGACACCATTTTGAAGAGCAATATATCAGCCTCTACATAGTGTGACTTTGTACATACTGGACCACCACATGAGGAGGCCATTTTGGTTTATCAAATGCTATCCTCCACACAGTGTGACCTCATATGTATGGTCATGCAAGGTCAAATTGTGAAGAAGATGCCATTTTGTAGAGCAAAATGGCGTCCTCCAAGCATCCCGACCCTGCATGCACTGTACATGCAAGGTCGCGCAAGCAGAGCAAAAACTCTGCATAGTAGGGATCACCACCCCTCATCTGCTGATGGTGCAATCCCATCTGGGGTTGCAACCCACAGTTTGGTTACTGCTGAGGTAATGTGAGTGCATGTGTGTATGTCACCCTATAATGGATCATCCATAGGAAAATTATAAGGCTTACTACTGTTGTCAAATAGGGACCTTTTTTAAATGGTGGGGATATTGGGTTCTATGCTCATTGTCACTTGTGTGGTTTAGTTTGTGACCAGTGAGTCTGTATGTGTGCAGCTTTTGAATCAGTTCCTGGATCACTCAGGATAAAGTTTCATGGTGGGTTTATGAAAAGGTTTTTTTATATATATATTTTGAGATAGAAGATCATGGAAATGTATTGGTTTGTTTATTTTATTTGGTTTACATCTGAGAGTAGCTAAAGCAAAACAGGCAGAATTTACTGGGGCCATACCATTCTAACTGCAACAGAAATCTTTTGTGAAACCTTATTTTAAGTGATTTTTCCATAACAAGAAAAGGAGGACTTGTGCCACCTTAAAGACTAACAAATTTATTAGAGCATAAGCTTTCGTGAGCTACAGCTCACTTCATCGGATGCATACAGTGGAAAATATAGTGGGGAGATTTTATATACACAGAGAACATGAAACAATGGTTGTTACCATACAGATTGTAACAAAAGTGATCAGGAAATGTGAGCTATTACCAGCAAGAGAGCCGGCCGGGGCGGGGGAGCAGAACCTTGTGTAGTGATAATCAAGGTGGGCCATTTCCAACAGTAGATAAGAACAGTAGGAGGGGAAATAAACAAGGGGAAATAGTTTTACTTTGTGTAATGACAAATCCACTCCCAGTCATTATTCAAGCCTAAGTTAATGGTATCCAGTTTGCAAATTAATTCCAATTCAGCAGTCTCTTGTTGGAGTCTGTTTCTGAAGTTTTTTTGTTGAAGAATTGCCACTTTTAGGTCTGTAATTGAGTGACCAAAGAGATTGAAGTGCTCTCTGGCTGGTTTTTGAATGTTATAATTCTTGACGTCTGATTCATGTCCATTTATTCTTTTACGTAGATACTGTCCAGTCTGGCCAATGTACATGGCAGAGGGGCATTGCTGGCACATGATGGCATATATCACATTGTAGATGCACAGGTGAACAAGCCTCTGATAGTGTGGCTGATGTGATTAGGCCCTATGATGGTGTCCCCTGAATAGATATGTGGACACAATTGGCAACGGGCTTTGTTGCAAGGATAGGTTCCTGGGTTAGTGGTTTTGTTGTGTGGTGTGTGGTTGTTGGTGAGTATTTGCTTCAGGTTCTGCCCTCCCCTCCCACCCGGCTCTCCTGCTGGTAATAACTCACCTTTCCTGATCACTCTTGTTACAGTCTGTATGGTAACACCTATTGTTTCATGTTCTCTGTGTATATAAAATCTCCCAACTATATTTTCCACTGTATGCATCCCGATGAAGTGAGCTGTAGCTCACGAAAGCTTATGCTCTAATAAATTTGTTAGTCTCTAAGATGCCACAAGTACTCCTTTTCTTTTTACGGAAACAGACTAACACGGCTGCTACTCTGAAACCCATTTTCCATAACAGTAACTAAAGTAGTTAATAAAAATATAATAACTGTGCAGTGATGATGCAGTTCAGGGAATAAACTACAATATATGCATTGCCTTAGTTAATGTACACTCTTCTGGCTATTTCTGTGGCAGTACTTAGTAATTCAAAGTGATTAAATTAAATTGTTTTTATATCTTTGTAATAAAGATAGAGTATACAGCTCTCTTCCCTCAGTATAGGTTGAGATTTTATTGCTTAGCTTGATTCTTGCTTATAATTGGCCTTTTTGGTTCTCAATGAACTGTGAATAAAATTTGTGATGTTTCAGATTACGTTAAGAAGGATGTGCTTACGAGTGAAGCAAATTCTGGTTTATGGGGAAATGATGAAGATTATGATTTCACTGTATTTGAAGTGCAAAATAAAAAGCCTTACATGATAATCACGATTCCTCTGTGTTCTTTGTTAATAACTATTGGCAGCTCCCAGGTTGATTTTCATATTAAAACTTATCAGACTATTAAAAAGAAACAGCTTTGGGACATTAACTAAGCATCACATGCAAAAAGCTGGATTTAAAGCATTGGTACATGGATACAAGGACATTATTTCTTCATGTGGACATGTGAGGCAATCAGATACCATGAGGTTAGATAGATAGATCATTATGACATAGAAACCAGAACATGTTATACACTTGCACTATATCACATACTAGTATGTTATTTCAAGAAAGGGGTTTTTTTAAAGTTTGAAATGTAATTATTGTTGATAAATGCAATGCTAAAACATGCACTGTATCTTAGAAAAATTGACTCTCCAGGCCTCAAGAAAGCATTGGTTTAAAAGATATATTCTTATTTTGATAACTTTAGAGTGTTCTCTTGTACAGTTTTGTGGTGCAGTTGCAGTTATTATTTTATGGTCTAGTTATACCTTCAACTAGATGGAGGGGAGATGGAGGACGAGATAACAATAATAAAGGATGTTTTTGCATAGACTTGCTGTATGTACAATTTGTAACAGCCTTTATGCACACAAGAACCTTTTGTAGTGATAATCAAGGTGGGCCATTTCCAACAGTTGACAAAACAGTAGGAGGGGAAATAAACAAGGGGAAATATTTTACTTTGTGTAATGACACATCCACTCCCAGTCTTTATTCAAGCCTAAGTTAATTGTATCCAGTTTGCAAATAATTCCAATTTAGCAGTCTCTCGTTGGAGTCTATTTTTGAAGATTTTTTGTTGAAGAATTGCCACTTTTACTCATGGACACAGTTTCCATAGGACTATTCACATGAGTAAAAATTATCTGTATGAACAAAGCTTAGAAGATCAGGTCAATGGTATATGGAACTCATACAATGCCTTTTAACGAAGTTGCATAGGATACATAAAATTTCTTTCACCTCTAGAAACCTGGATTGAGAGCTAGATAACATCACCATTTTTTCATAATAATACATATTGTTCAGCAGATATCTCATCCTTACTGGACATTTGTCCCCATCTCTAGAACACCAGTGTTTATATTGGCACAATTGTTTACGTATATGCATGGGAGGCCTTAACAACAGCTGGTGTTTCATTGGCAATCTTGTGAGGAAAATTATTTTTGAGAACTAAAATTCACTGAGTTTGAAAATATATATGTTTATGTCCCCCAAATTGCCTTTTAAGAAAGCATATTCAGACAGTGCAAGTCAAAGTAGACTCATAAAACATGGGTAATGAACTGTTCCCTTCTCTCTTTCCATGATGTAATTTGGAAAAAGGTTGGTTTACCATAGTGTCTTTCTTTCCTCCTGGAAATTTTATACCAAAAAGAAGCAATGTAGGTCAGCCTCCAACTGGTATACCAATTAACAGGATATGTCCATTATATTTATTATCCCTCTGAAAGGTGTCAGACTTCAAATAAAGAACAGGCAAAAACAGAATAATATCAATTTGCAGAAAACTGTAGTGTGAATGTTCCTTATTTTTTTCCAGTGACTTGTTCCTCACTTTACTGTACAATCTATTTAAGCATTGCTGAATTAAAATGCCAAAGTTTTACTATCGCCAGTATATTTTGATGGCCCCATCTCACATTTTCAGTGACTATCACAGCAGTTTCATGCTCTAATAGTACAGGAGATCTTCCCAGTTATAAGGTCGTCACTGGCACTGAACACTCCAGTAGAAATGTGGTTTCTTATTTTCTCTTTAACCATTTAGCCCTATTTTGAATGCTAAGAATCAAGCATTAACTGCAGCATCTTTTTATCAGATCTGCTTTAGAGCAACACAGCACCCACTGCCCATACAGCCACTGATCATACAGCCATAGGGCACTCACTGATCATACAGCCATAGGGCACAGTAAAAGGATATGCTTTTAAAAAGTATTGCTCAGAGGGATGATATGAAAAAGGAATCATGAAGGGTCTTGATGTTAATGGAAGTTACATCAGTGTTTCAAGACTGCTAAGAGGAGAAGACAAAATAGAAGAGACAGAAAATAGTTTCCACAAAATCCAGATGTCCACACACATTTACTATAAAATATAGTGAGAGGAAAATGTAGCAGTCTTGAAGACAACATATTACTTTGGAAATATACTAGAGCCCATGAAACCCGGCATCATTCTAATCTCAGCACTTCCATTTCCAGATCATTATAGTGACTGATGTTTTTTACTGTTAAATAAAAAAGGGGGGAAAATAGGAACCTAAGTGTTTATACGTACTCCACATGGGTACACAACTCCCATCAACATTAAAATGGATTGCGAGCATCTAGCGGGTAAAATCCTGGCCCCATTCAAAAGGCAAAACTCCCATTGACTTTAATGGAGCCAGGAATTCATCCTGAGAAAAGGGAAGAATGAATGCGATGTCAATGGAGGAAAGGTGGTCTTGTGTACAAAGCATTGATTCAACATTTGACCCAGGAGATCAGTGTTCCTGGATCTCCATCTGACTTTCTATGTGATCATGAACAATATCTTCTAGCTCAATCTTGCAGCCACAATGCCAAAACTCCCAGTGACTTCAGTGGTGAAGAATCAGGTCTTTAATTTCTTTGTGCTTCAGTTCCTCATCTGTAAAAAGAGAGTGATAATATACTTCCCTATCTTTCAGGGTTGCTGGGAGGATACATCTATAAATGCCTGGAAGTGACTCAGAAGTACCAAAAAGTACCAAAAGGACCTCTTAATAAATAAAACTAAAAGGATCTGGCCATAGGCCTTTCAAAGTGTATGGTGGAGGAAAAAAAGGGGGAAATAATTTAAAGCCAACTAGTAATGCAATTTTTGTGGTTTTTTTAGCCAAGGTAATGAGGAAGTAAAATAAAGTTTAATAAAGAGCTTTATGAGGCAGAATTTTCTAATATTTAAACATATAATCAGAGCTGAGTTTATTAGAACATCAGTGGGAAGAGCTACAATGTGTTAAACAAGTGACATAGAAATTTAGTGCACATTAAAATAATTTATAAACAAATCTTTGACTCCTTAACATAGGGATAAAAATGTCTATGAGCAGGGACTATCTCTCACGATGCATTTGTACAGTGGACAGCACAATGGGGCCTCTTGATGCTACTCTAAATAAGAATAATAAACAATAATTAGATGGTTACTCTGAATAGATCACTAATCTCAACTCTGAAGGACAAATGGGGTTGCATGCATATAAATGAGAGCAGAATTTAGCCTGAAAAGTTATTCAATATTAGAGAAGGGTCATATTCATCCTGAATGTAATTTCCATATGTTTAAATTAACTTTACCATTTTATTAGAGAGACAAGGTAGGTAAGCTAATATCTTTTATTGGACCAACTTCTGTTGGTGAGAGACACACGCTTTCAGACTTGGACAGAGCTCTTCTTCTGGTCTGAAAACACTAGCATTTTCTTTCAAACAAGTCAATGGTGTAATATGTAATATTATGGTACACTCTGGACCATTATTTGTCGAAATGAATTAGGCATTGGATCACAGTCATTTCTCCTAATGCAGGAAAATCTTCCATTAAAGTACATAGGAATTTTGCTTATATAAGAATGTTGAATTGGTACCATGGAAGTGCAGGTACTTGCATGTATTGTGATAGCAGTGATCAAGTTATTCCTCTCTCTTCCCTATCTCTACTTCCTGTTGCATACTTACCCTAAGATTTAAGGGACAAGCTCAAACACAAATAACTATGGCTGTCAATTAATCACAGTTAACTCATACAATTAACTCAAAAAATTAATTGCGATTAACTGCAGTTTTAATTGCCTTGTTAAACAATAGACCAATTTAAATTTATTGCACATTTTGGATGTTTTTCTACATTTTCATATATATTGTATTCTGTGTTGTAATTGAAATCAAAGTGTATATTATTTTTGATAACAAATATTTGCACTGTAAAAATGATAAATAGTATTTTTCAATTCACCTAATACAAGTACTGCAGTGCAATCTCTTTGTCATGAAAGTTGAACTTACAATATAGAATTATGTATAAAAACCTGCATTCAAAAATAAAACAATGTAAAATTTTAGAGTCCTGCAAGTCCACTCATTCCTACTTCTTGTTCAGTCAATCGCTCAGACAACCAAGTTTGTTTACATTTGCAGGATATAATGCTGCCTGCTTCTTGTTTATAATGTCAACTGAAAGCGAGAACAGGCATGTTCATGGCACTGTTGTAGCCAATGTCGTAAGATATTAATGCCAGATGTGCTAAAGATTCACATGCCCCTTCATGTTTCAACGACCATTCCAGAGGACATGCTTCCATGCTGATGACGCTCGATAAAAAAATAATGCATTAATTGAATTTATGACTGAACTCCTTGGGGGAGAATTGTATGTCCCCTGCTCTTTTTTACCCGCATTCTGCCATATATTTCATGTTATAGCAGTCTCAGATGATGACCCAGCACATGTTGTTCATTTTAAGAACACCTTCACTGCAGATTTGACAAAAGGCAAAGAAGGTATCAATGTGAGATTTCTAAAGACAGCTACAGCACTTGACCCAAGGTTTAAGAATCTGAAGTGCCTTCTAAAATCTGAGAAGGATGAGGTGTGAAGCAGGTGTTCAGAAGTCTTAAAAGAGCAACACTCTGATGCATAAACTACAGAACCTGAACCACCAAAAAAGAAAATCAGCTTTCTGTTGGTGGCAACTGACTCAGATAACGAAAATAACATGAGTTGGTCAGAACTGCTTTGGATTGTTATCAAGCAGAACCCATCATCAGCATGGACGCATGTCCTCTGGAATGGCGGTTGAAGCATGAAAGGGTGTATGAATCTTTAGCACATCTTGCACTAAATAGCTTGTGATGCTGGCTACAACAGTGCCATGAAAATGCCTGTTCTCCCTTTCAGGTGACATCGGAAACAAGAAACTGGCAGCGTTATCTCCTGCAAATGTAAACAAACTTTTTTATCTGAGTGATTGGATGAACAAGAAGTAGGACTGAGTGGTCTTGCAGGCTCTAAAATTTTACATTGTTTTATTTTTGAATGCAGGTTTTTATACATAATTCTATATTGTAAGTTCAACTTTCATGACAAAGAGATTGCACTGCAGTACTTGTATTAGGTGAATTGAAAAATACTATTTCTTTTGGTTTTTTTACAGTGTAAACATTTGTAATCAAAAATAAATATAAAGTGAGCACTGTACACTTTGTATTCTGTGTTGTAATTGAAATAAATATATTTGAAAATGTAGAAAACATCCAAAATATTTAAATAAATGGTATTCTATTATTGTTTAACAGTGCGATTAATCATGATTAATTTTTTTAATTGTTTGACAGCCCTACAAATAACCAAAGATTCAGACTGAGTTTTTTAGCTATGGCCTGCACTGGAGGTGGGACTAGAAGGAGCCCAGGGGAAATTCTGACAGATCAACCCAGATTCCTCATGAGATCCTACAGATTCTGCATTGGCAGCTCTGCTGCCACTCTGTCAAAGATGCAGCATACACTTCCCCCTGTGACTAGCCCAGAGAACTGTCCAGTGCAAAGGGGAAGTAAGGCAGCTCGTACTTAGCCTCCTAGCTCCCTTTCATATAACTAGTGGCAATGTTAGCTGAGAGCAGTGCATGTATTCCCCCTTGACTCCTTCACAAAGTTATGGGATTGTAGTGGTGGGAAAGAGTCCTTGTGCTCTGTTCCCCCTCTTGCACATGCAGCCAGACACAATCTAGACCCCAAGGTTTAACCTTTAGATGGGTAGGAGTTAATTTGTCTCTTTTTTTCCTAATCGTCTGAAGAGTTTCACTGCAGTTAGTTTGGAAAACACATTAATTGTAAGGGCTGTTTTCAGCGATGCTTGTCATTTAGAATTTCCCACTGGGAAATGGGTCATCACTATGAGACGTCATGCCTAGTTACCTCTGTCCAACACGGCTGCTACTCTGAAACCAATACTATTATGTGACACGGCTGGTGATAATGCATCAGCCCAATGAAAGTGAAAAATAAATGGATTACTGAGCACTATAGTTAACTGTTTCAGACAAACAAATCACTGTTAAACTGTTTACTTGTTTAGAAAAGTAAAATACCAGCTATGTGCAAAATAAGATGTGGACAATGTTTTTTCAGAACATAAGTGTGCAGCAGAGCTGTTATATATATCAGCCATGCATTAACTGTAGTGAGGAAGGATTTTCTTTTGGTAAAATAGAAATTGCTGTACACGTTGTTTCATGTTAACTGAGAAAAAGAAAGGAACATGAAAAACTTAAAGATGCTGCGGCAGCAGCTTTTGTGTCAATTTGCAAGCTTTAAGGGGTGCCCTTCTGGAAAAAAAAAATAACCTGCAGCTGGGTTTTATTTTATTTTGTTTTTCTATTGCTTTAGTACCATATACAGGGCTGTTTGAAAATCTTTGTTGAAAGTGTTTTTCAACAGAAAAATGGGGTTTTACCCAAATGAATCTTTTTCACAGAAAATGTTTGCTTTCTGTCACCAAAAAAATCACATTTTCATTGAAAACCAAAAAAATTTTAGATAAAAAGTGAAAACTTTCAGCTTGTGGCCAAAAATGTTTAGATTTCTGGTTGAAAATTTTCATATTGTGACATCAAGCTAAAGTTTTCCTCAAAAGAATATGAAATTTTGTTTTCTTTTGTTTTTGTTGACGTTTTCTATTGAACTTCTCCCCCCAGTTTTCTGACCATCTCTATCAATATATCATCAGCATGTAAACTGCATACACCAGTCAGAAAGGAGAAATTTGGGCCAGATAACATCTTCAGTTCTCAGGCTGAATAACCAGGCACTGTGCCAAAAAGATTTGTGGAGATATGGAATAATGGGAGGAATCCATTCCCAGGCTGCGGAGTTGCAGTGAAATTGCTATGCAGCTGGTAGTGCTGTCTGCTAGAGCATGTCCAAAACAACTCCATGGGAAGTGAGATCCAACAGCACTGTGCTTCACAGCACACCAGGGTTGACAACTTGTTGCATAAGAATATAATTGGTTTTACTGCCTACAGGGCCTTCTTCATCCCCATAGGGTAGGGAGAAGGGGAGAATTTCCCTCTTAATATGTTGTATGTACTGATGTACCCATCTCAGAACTCAATAGAGCATCTGAAGAAAAAGATACCAACAATATAAAAATGTTTTTATATGACAGTAAATGACTGTATGTGTCTTTTCTTCACAGGCTGGAATTTTCAAAAGCACCTAAGAGAGTTGGGCACTCAGATGACATTGGCATTCACTGGGTGTTGGGTACTTAACTCCCTTAAGTGCCTTTGAAAATCCCAGCCCTACTCACTTTTTGTTGGTAATAAAATAGTAATGATATATTACATATATTTAACAAGTAATACCCAGTGAGAAATTATATGTTTAGAAGGTTGGCTGCTAGGGAAGGTGGACTGGCAGAGTGGGAAGATGAGAGAATATACAAAGTTGGCCTTAAAAATAGAAATGAAAAGTTAGAATCAAAGAGCCATATTCAGGATTTGGGTATGGTTTCTTGACTCCAACTTTAATGAGTAGGAGCCACATACAAGTATCTGAAGAAGCAAAGGAGTCAAAAACCTGGAACAAAAGAGAGAAAGATTAGATTAGATTTGAGATGAGATAAAAGAACTCTGATTACCTCAGTAAGGATAAGAGAGAAAAAGAGAGAGATTAGAATAATAATTGTTTGTCTTTTTTGTCTATCAAAGAGTTTCAAGGTGCCGTACACAAAATGCAGTGAGACAAATGAACATTGAAAAAAACAAATATAAAATGCATAAAATTAAATCCTGTGAAAAGCCTTGGGGGAGGGAAGGGTTTTCAACCCACTAACTGGGGTTAACTTTGAGGCTCTTCTAAGGTCATAAGAAGGGCACTCAACAAACTCAAAGTCAAAAGCCAAAAATGTTAACAGTACTCCGTCTGGCTTAACAGCAAGGCCCAGGCTACAAAATCCCATACCCTCTGACCTAAGAGGATGAAAAAAGATGTAGAAAGCCAGAAGCAGAGTGCGCTATTTACTCATTTGGCATATAATGTTAACAAAATACATGTACTGCAGTTTACCTGTGGGCTTTTTTCTCTAATCTACCTTTTGACGGGCAGTGAACTCACTCAATGTATATGAACTTTTGGTTAGCCTTGAGTGTATCAGTCATTCATTTTTTTCTTGCCAGGCAGTATAGCTGGAAAAAGTAAAGAATACCTGGATAGAGTTCCTGAGTGAAGCAACTTCAAGTGCACAGAGATTTGTAGTTATGGAAATGCATGACAGATGTAGTGTAAATAATGTCCAAACATACAATGTGTGTGCATTTGTTCAGAGTGCACGTCACTGTGAAAACAGCTAAGAACCACAATGGTTCAGCATGGTATATATAACTGAAATTCATCCTGATTGATGAGCTAGTCTACTAGGATTGGTTGAAAATTTTCCATTGAAACTGTTCTTCAACAGAAAATCTGGTTATGGACAAAAGAAATAATTTTGTCATGAAAAGTGTCTGTTTTCTGAGGAAAAATTATATTTTTTATTAAAAAAAAACTCACAAGAACCAAAACATTTCATCCAAAAACTGAAATATTTTAGTTTCTGCAATGCTGTCACAATGCTTCAAGGGAATTGTAGTTTGGGTGCTTCATGCTCCTATTCTTCTGTGTGGGCTGTGCTCTGCAGCTGGACTACATCTCCCATGACATACTGGTGGGCATCAGATTCCTCTGAGGCATCACCAGCCCTCACCAAGTTGGTACATCATGACTGTAGTAATCCAATCAGAGAGCCCATCCCACACAGAAGAATGGGAGCATGAGGCACCTTCATTACAATTCTCAGAATCATAGAATTGTAGGACTGGAAGGGACCTTGAGAGGTCATCTAGTTCAGTCCCCTGCACTCATAGCAGAACTAAGTATTATCTAGACCATCCCTGACAGGTGTTTGTCTAACTTGCTCTTAAAAATCTCCAATGATGGAGACTCCACAACCTCTATAGGCAATTTATTCCAGTGCTTAACCACCTTGATAGTTAGGTTTTTCTTATGTCCAACCTAAACCTCCCTTGCTGCAATTTAAGCCCATTGCTTCTTGTCCTATTCTCAAAGGTTAAGAACAATTTTTCTCCTTCCTTGCAACAACCTTTTATGTACTTGAAAACTGTTATCATGTCCTCTCTCAGTCTTCTCTTCTCCAGACTAAATGAATCCAATTTTTTTTCAATCTTTCCACCTACATCATGTTTTCTAGACCTTTAATGATTTTTGTTTTGTAATCTTCTCTGGATTTTCTCCAATTTGTTCACATCGTTCCTGACATGTGGTGCCCAATACTCCAATTGATGCCTAATCAGCATGGAGTAGAGCGGAAGGATTACCTCTCATGTCTTACTTACAACACTCCTGCTAATCCCAGAATTATGTTCACTTCTTTTTTTGCAATAGTGTTACACTATTCACTCCTATTTAGCTTGTGATCCACTATGACCTGCAGATCTCTTTCCGCAACACTCCTTCCTAGGCAGGCATTTCCCATTTTGTATGTGTGCAACTGATTGTTCCTTCCTAAGTGAAGTACTTTGCATTTGTCTTTATTGAATTTCATCCTATTTCCTTCAGACCGTTTCTCCAGTTTGTCCAGATCATTTTGAATGTTAATCTTATCCTCCAAAGCACTTGCAACCCCTCCGAGCCTGGTATCTTTATGACATTATCTAAATCATTGATGAAGATATTGAATAGAACTGGACCCAGAACTGATCCCTGTGGGAACCCACTTGATATGCCCTTCCAGCATGACAGTGAACCACTGATAACTGCTCTCTGGGAATGGTTTTCCAACCAGTTATGCACCCAGCATAGTTCCATCTAGATTATATTTCCCTGGTTAGTGTATGAGGAAGTCATGCAAGACAGTATCAAAACCGTTACTAAAGTCTAGAAACACCACATCTACCACTTCCTCCCTCTATCCACATGGCTCATTATCCTGTCAAAGAAAGCTATTAGGTTGATTTTACAGGATTTGTTCTTGACAAATCCATGATGAGTGTTACCTGTCACCTTATTAACTTCTAGGTGTCACGAGGCACCACAGCTGCATTTCCAAATTGAAATATTTCAGTTTTTGATTTTTCACTTAAAAGTCAACTTTTTTCATGAAAAAAACCTCACAATATTTTCCAACCACCTCTATTCTCTATACATTTAGGCTTATGGTGGGGGCTATGTGCAAGTAGCCATTAGAGCAACCTCACACTAATGCCTAGCACTCCTTGAGTGCTTGCATTGGCTGTCTCAAAGAGTGGAAATGGCAAAAGATCAGGGCAGGGACCACATGATAGTTGATTTTACAAAGCCAACATTTCCTGCATGTGGTTAGAGGCATTTCACCTTCATAGGGCCAATTACTTGGTTTTACACTTGTGAAATGAATTTCACCCTCAGTCGTTTATAACTACTCAATAATTTATGTTTATGTAACATTAAGTGTGTGACTAGCTCCTTTAACATCTTCATTAATGATCGCAGAGGGGGTTAAAAGCACACTAATGAAATGTGCATATAACAGTAAATCAAAAAGTCTGAAAACACTAGTCTGGGCAGAAAAATAATACAACAGAGTAGAAACGCAACAGAAAATAACAAAAATCAGATTTAAGCTGGAAAAATATGAGTTAATACCTAAGTATTTATGAGGAGGGAGAATATTGGAAAGAAGTAATGTTGAAAGGGACCTGCACTGACAAGACACTAGATATAGTTTGTAATTAATTTATCTGAACATGGCACTGAACAAGGACAAATCCTCGGGGGACCCCATTATTTACCTCTCTCCATTGTTGAAACTGTCCATTTATTCCTATCCTTTGTTTCCTATCTTTTAACCAGTTACTGAGAGGACCTTCCCTCTTATCCCATGACAGCCTAGTTTGCTTAAGAGCCTTGGTGTGGGACCTTGTCAAAGATTTTCTGAAAGTTCAAGTACGCTATATCCACTGAATCACCCTTGTCCATATGTTTGTTGATACCCCCTCACACACAAAAAATATGGATAGATTGGTGAGGCATGATTGAAATTCTTAAGCAAGGTTATATTCACTTTTATCGTCAGATATCACAATCTATTCTTCTTGAAAATATCCCAAACCTGAGTCACATCTGTTAATTAGCATTAACTAATATTTCAGAATTGAAAAGTTCCCTCAAAAGTTTCTTGTGTTGATTAATGAGGCCAGGCACAAATTAAGTATATTACTTCAGTTTTTGGATGACCCCTTGCCACATCTGGATGTAGGAAGTAGAGAGGGACTAGATAAAGCTGCAAAGGCATAGTGAAATGGCTTGAAGTGGCCTCAGAGACATTTTTACAGAAACATTTTTAAATGTGGATGCTTAAAGGTGAGCACCCAAATCCATAATTGGGCACCTAAATAAAAATGGCCAGATTACCAGAAGTGCTGAGCCCCAATAGTTCAAACTGATTAAGTTTAGTCAAACAAATTTGAATAATGACTTCCAAATTGCCCTTCCCAAGACAATAATCTACTAGATTCAATCTCACAGTAATATCCATATACCAAGTAAGTTTAACACAAAATAGTGTTAGAAAACAAAATATTTCCCCTTTCATCCTTTCAGAATGACAGTATGAGTCAGAAAGGGAAAAACAGGAGAAAAATTACAGACCAAAATTTATCTCCTGACAGCACTGGAAAATTTACCTTTTAAAAAACTGACAAGATGTCAGTGAGATAAATTTATTAATGTTTGTACCTGGCATCTCAAACATCTAAGAGCCTTATCTAACACATTCCAGATTGAACTACTGAACGTAGGGAAGGAAATATGAAACAAAAGCAGAGATATAAGCAAGTGTTGAGCTATACAGAGTCTTGAATGTGAGGACAAGAAGCTTGACCTGCTCTGTTGCAGACACTGGGCAAGTCGCATAATATCTCTGTGCTTCAGTTCCCCATCTGTAAAATGGAAATCATAGTGCTCCCTACCTCACAAGGGGGCATCAAATACATTAAAGATTGTGAGGTTCAGATACCCTGGTAATAGGGGCCATATAAATATCTTGTATAGATAATATCCTATTTCTACAACATATTGATCAGACTTCACTACTACACTGCAGCTTGAACTCTGGCATACGTAGAAGAACGACACATCTTTCAAGATATAGATCTCACTGGGGTTTTCTTAGGAAGGAAAAAAAGAATGACTTCTAACATATGCCTCCTTTTTGCATGTATGTCAGAGTTAAAACTGTATAGTAGTTTATACAAGAAAGAGACAGATATTAACTGTTCTTCTCTTCAAAGAAATCCAAAAACAAAAACATATCTTAAAAGCAGGATATACACTTTAATATGTGTCCTTTTTGTTCCTTCTGTACAGTAATTTCTGAAACCTTGTGTGGCAACAATGTTTGAGGAAGGATGATACTAATCGATAAGAGTTGTTAAGTTTTATACTAGTGTAGAGAGAGACACATCAGTGTGGTTATTGACATTAACTGTTTGTTTCTTAGCTTTTCAGCAAATGAGAAAAGTTATTAAAGTAGAATGGACCAAACTTAACTACCAAACAGTTTTCTATGTGATTTTTCTAGATTTTAAAGATAGTGACTAATTTGGAGAAGAAAATAAAAAATGAATAAGAAGTGCCTTACAAAGAATGATGGCAACATAGTGAACACAGTTGTTCCAAGGGATGTCCAACTGAGGAGAAACGTCCGGAGCTACAATGAGCAACATAGTGAATTTGTTGTCATGTATAACAGAAATAGGATGCTATCCAGCAAAGACTATCATCATTAGTTAATGTAGTGCTTTCAAATTGGCAATGTTGATGTCACTGTCAATATTAGAGTAAAAGGGGTTATTAAAATTTGATGACTATTCTGTATTGTCTAGATGTAGGTTGCAGCCTAGAAAACAACACGATCCTATCGCTAACGCAGCATTTTCAAATTGGTGCAACTCAAATCATTTAGGAAACAAAAATATTTTTTCTCAGGAATTCCAAAATGGAAAAAATATCATAGAGGCATTTGTGTAAAGTTTAAGGTATAGAGACACAGTAATCTACACGAGGAGTTTACTGCGGAATCGCCACCTGTGCTCTTTGAAAAAAGTTCAGAAAAAAAGGAAGACATTAGGGACCCAAATTCAAAAACCACCTATTTTTGTTTCCAAAATATTTTAAAATATATTACTCCCATACACATTCGAACTGCACAAAAATTTCAAAGCCCTTCTACACTCTCTTATACTTCTTTATTTTTTCTATAGTGAAACATTTAGCAGATAATCCCATTCTTCCCCCCTGTTAAACACAGTCCTCTGGTGCAACTGTCACTATGCCTTAGCTACCACTCCATAATAATAAAACCTTTTTTATTAACATGCCACATTTTCTTCAGTCCTGCCTAAGATCCTGTATGCTAAATTTTAATCTTGAGCAAAAGTTTGAAGACAGATTGTATAAAAATATGAAAATAAAAGTGTTTTTAAAATGCTAAAATACTATGAACATTAAGGGTGAAATCCTGACCCTGTTGAAGTCAATGGCAAGACTCCCATTGACTTCAAAGGGGAAGGATTTCACATAGGGACATGAATAACAGCACAAGAGAAGTTAAGTTAGCATAACTACTTGCTCCTCCATATTACTTAATGCCAGCTGAATTGACTACCACTTTGTTATGCTTATAAAAATAAAATATAAAATAAAAATATAAAAATATATTCTCAATATGGCTGTGATAGGGATCTAGAGCAAGAAACTCTACAGTTATTTCATAACAGAGCACTGCAATATAGCCCTAGGAATTGAACCTCTCACAATATATGGTTAATGGTCAGTAATCCACTTTAGAAAAAGTCAGCTTCACAATCCCCATAGTATAAAGAACAACACAGATGTAAAATAAATATTCATCTTACCATACAAGGACAGCATGGCATAATATATGTGAATTTTATCTTAACATAAAACCTACCATCTGATGCTTACCTTTTATTTGTTAGTGATATATAATTGCATTATTATAACAAATTTTGTCTGTTAATTACTAGGTACAAAAATGACAGGTTTCACAGTAGCAGCTGTGTTAGTCTGAATGCATCCGATGAAGTGAGCTGTAGCTCACGAAAGCTTATGCTCAAATAAATTTGTTAGTCTCTAAGGTGCCACAAGTACTCCTTTTCTTTTTGTGAATACAGACTAACACGACTGCTACTCTGAAACCTGTCATTATGCAAGGCACTGAATTTAGCCGTATAGAGTGGAAATTTATCAACTTCATGAAAAAACTCATACAGATACAGTTTAGGAAGGCATCCGATGAAGTGAGCTGTAGCTCACGAAAGCTTATGCTCAAATAAATTTGTTAGTCTCTAAGGTGCCTCAAGTACTCCTTTTCTTTTTAGGTACGAAAAGATTCCATACTCAAATTGGACAATGTAAAATAAGATCACTACAATAACTGGAGGTGAATATTCTTTAAGAATGTAAAAATTACTATCAAACACAAGAGTCTATTTTCTGCAAGCTAAAGTGAGAATAATGCACTGGACTGGGCTTCAGGAGATCCGCTATGGCCCAGGAGGGCAAGTCAGTTCCCCTCACAGTATTGCCTTTTGAAAAATATGACTTATGATATGAACTTCCTTGTAAAGTGCTTTTCTATGTGCAGATGGAGAATGGTATGTAAGTGCTAGGTATTATTATTAGTTTATTTAATTGCATGTGTACCTTTCAAGTCATATTGCCTAGATTTTGTGATTGTATATCTGGATTAGATGCTCAGGGGCTGATTTTTATTTACACTGTTCCCATTTGCACAGTCCCTTTATGGCCCATTTGCAATTCCAGAGTGATGTAAAGGAGTCTTGGTTTAAATGACACTGTAAAATCAGAAATTACAATCTGAACTGAAGTTTTTAAAAACTTTCATGTAATAATTATTTACAAATGTTAAACAGTGGGTTTAGAGCTCCAAGAGACTTAAGAATTTGAGCAGTAGGGCAAGAGGATAGTGGCCTAGCCAGAGCCTCCTCAGCCACTTCTCCATTGAGCTAAACAAGAGCAGGGACCTCACCTGTAGCAGAAGGTCTCAAAAGGCCACCAATCAAGTCCCAGAGACAGTGGGAGCAGCAGCACCTCCCAGGGCTGTGCAGGAGGGACAGAAATTCAGGAAGGAGCAGCAGTAGCATGACATGAGGTGTGTGGCACAGCCAACGTCCCTCCTGCCTTTCCCCTGGACCTGTTACATATAATAGGCCCGCAAAATGTCACAGGCCAAAACTTGTCACTCTGGACTAGACTTAACCACTAATCTTAGCTAAGAACAAGTTGCAGGGTGTAGCTGTGTCACCTAGGCAGGGCTCCATGAAATGTGCTGCAGAGAAGGCACAATTCTCCCTACCTCCATGTTTCTTATTGCTCATGGTGAGAAGCAATAAGAAGTGAGATATCTCACCCCTTTGTGGAGTGCAACTGGCTCACAACTATGCACTCAAACCAGCTACTCTGGCTGGCAAATAGAAACCTAAGCAGCTCGCTTGTAGTGAAGAGTAACTAGTGAGCAGCTGCTGCTGTCCCTCACAGAGCCACAATCTTCACAGCCCTTACTTGGCTGAGCAGAGTAAGGAGGGAGATTTTGTGACTGAGTAAGGACTGGGATGTAAGACCTGTCTGATCTTCTGCATTAACCTTTATCTTTCCTCCCTCATTTTCCCACAATTGTTTGTCCCCATCATAATGTGTTGCATCTAAACTTAGACTAGAAATTCTCCAGGAAAGAGACTTTGCCATTTTATGTTTCTGTAAAACATCTAGCAGGCTTTGGGCTGCTGTTAAACAAGATAGCCCACCACCACCACAACTGGAATTGTGCTAATAACCTCTTTTACACATTTAATCAGGAAAAATTCCTCAAAAGTCCATCTCTTCCCCCCACTTCCTAGAAGAGGATCCAACTTGGATTTGATCAGAAGAATGAATATCATGTAGCAGTGGCATACGCTGCTTTCCTATTAAAAAACATAAGAATAGAAATTGTATAGTTCATATCAAGATGAATGGATGAAACAATTTTCAGGGGAATACAGGTTAGCATTCTCTACTATTTTAAACAAGGCAACTGACACCAATGTGTACTCTAGCTGTTGGAACTTGTCACTTGCATTAAATGAATAAGTTGAAGGCAAAATAATTGTGTCCTGTTCAACCTTTATGTGTAAAGAACTGCAAAAGAAATCACAAAAGTATATAGAGCAAATTCAAGGTGTTGACTGTGAGATTATTTGTCTAATCAGTTTAAATTGACATTGGATCCATAGTGTACTGTGTCTGTGGAGACTGTAGATACTATCCTGTGTTTTCCATGTCCATCTTTATCTTTACCTGAAACATATTTTGTTAATTGGAATTTAATTTTTGAATTATTTAAAGATTATCTACCAGCTCTTGTGCATTTATCTCTTCTTAAATGCCGTTAACATGTTTGGTAACTACCTGTGGAGTATACTCACAAGTCGTTCACAATGTGATGATTTTTTTAAAAAATTTGAATCAGGATTTACATCAAAGAGAGACAATGGGTGCATTATACACCCAATTGTGTTAGCTTAATTACAATTCAAGACAAGCCTGAGTTGTAAAGCTTGTGTGCACATTTGGTTACAAATCCAACTTTTGGAAAGTGTGGGGGTGTTCCAATTTGTAATTATTGTTAATTTCTCTTATAGAAATAAGCCTGAATTAGAAATGAGCCAGAGCTATAAAGTCAGTATAGAGATATGAACACCACTGAAGCTGGGGGTGTCCAGATCTATAGCTGTGGTTTGGCCCAAGTTTGGCCAAGTATTCTGCTCTACTGTGCATATATAAAATAGCCAAATGTTGTCTTGAGATTACTCTGCACATCCATGCAGGAGACTTATGTCTGATTTTCAGTTCCATTTTCTCATTCTTCAGGCCAGAAGCAGTTTGGGGGTACATTGAATCAAGCCCTATGGCTTCTCCACTGTAGAAACTCACCTGCAGCCAATTAAGCAGCAGTGATGGGTTCCAAAATTGATCGTACATAAATGATTGTCGGGAAGTGCCTGCCAAGTCATTGACTCTAGATATCAAAGGTCAAGGGAGTATGAGAAAATAAAGAGAGACTCATGGCTGGTATAGGGGAAAAGAACAAAACACAGTGAAATGCTAATTAATAGCAGAGCTGACTAAATTATTCATTGTTAATGATTCCTCCAGTGAATTCAGGTGTGTGGGTTTTTGTTTTGTTTTGTTTTTCTGTTAGTAAATTATATATGAAGAGGTCATAATTATTTATGGATTTGTTAATTATTTGCAATAGTTTGCATGAACAAATTTTAGTTTATGGGTGCTCATGAAATTGTTGCTATCTGTGTTCACTATTTCTTATCTACCTAAATCACAGTGGCCTGAATCATTTGCTGAGCACAGCAGGGGAGAGATGATCAGGAAGCCACTTTTAACTCCCTGATCCTGGGGCCAACTTTACACTTATTCCAGCAAAGTTGAGAATGACACATGTGTTGTTCTAAATCCTGCTATCTGGAAACAGCTCCCTCAGAATATTCAGAAAAAAGAAAAGGAGTACTTGTGGCACCTTAGAGACTAACAAATTTATTAGAGCATAAGCTTTCATGAGCTACAGCTCACTTCATCGGATGCATTTGGTGGAAAAAACAGAGGAGAGATTTATATACACACACACAGAGAACATGAAACAATGGGTTTATCATACACACTGTAAGGAGAGTGATCACTTAAGATAAGCCATCACCAGCAGCGGGGGGGGGGGGGGGGAGGAAAACCTTTCATGGTGACAAGCAAGGTAGGCTAGTTCCAGCAGTTAACAAGAATATCAGAGGAACAGTGGGGGGTGGGATGGGAGGGAGAAATACCATGGGGAAATAGTTTTACTTTGTGTAAAAAAAATGACTCATCCATTCCCAGTCTCTATTCAAGCCTAAGTTAATTGTATCCAGTTTGCAAATTAATTCCAATTCAGCAGTCTCTCGTTGGAGTCTGTTTTTGAAGCTTTTTTGTTGAAGTATAGCCACTCTTAGGTCTGTGATCGAGTGACCAGAGGGATTGAAGTGTTCTCCAACTGGTTTTTGAATGTTATAATTCTTGACGTCTGATTTGTGTCCATTCATTCTTTTACGTAAAGACTGTCCAGTTTGGCCAATGTACATGGCAGAGGGGCATTGCTGGCACATGATGGCATATATCACATTGGTAGATGCGCAGGTGAACGAGCCTCTGATAGTGTGGCTGATGTGATTAGGCCCTATGATGGTATCCCCTGAATAGATATGTGGACAGAGTTGGCAACGGGCTTTGTTGCAAGGATAGGTTCCTGGGTTAGTGGTTCTGTTGTGTGGTGTGTGGTTGCTGGTGAGTATTTGCTTCAGATTGGGGGGCTGTCTGTAAGCAAGGACTGGTCTGTCTCCCAAAATCTGTGAGAGTGAGTGGGCAGACAATGGATCATCCAGTATCTTTGCTGAGCCCTGCTGTCATAACAAAACTTGATATTTAGCATTGTATCTATTTAAATTACATTTCATTGAGAATGATTTTTTCATTATATTAACCAGTTGATGAAGGCATAGGGTGCAATCCTGGCTTCACTGGAGTCAATGGTAAAACCCATATTATCCATAATTGATCAAGAATCAGCCTGATTCTCCAATGCCTTACACCTTGTGTGCTCACTTACTTCTGGGCAAAGTGTGTGGAAAACACTACTGTTCAGATTTGGTAACATTTTATACAACTTTGCACAGGCGTAAATGACTCCACAAGGTGAAAGCAATGAAAAGAAGCCCACAAGATCCTTCACACAGTAGATAGCACTGCAAAATTATGCACATTCAAAAGACTGTAAAAGGTATCATATGGTCTTGTTTTGGCTGGAGAACACTATTAGTATGAATTCATGGATATTTTAATTATCCTTAGAGATTTTAGGGTTCCATGGAAAGTAATTTATGTTTATCTTTCAAATGGGTCAGCATCAGCTCTTATATTTTCATGGATCATATCAAGACACATCCTGGCATAACCAAGACTTTTCCTGCAAAAATATGGTCAGCCTTTCCTATTCTGTCCGATGCAGCTATAAGGAGTTCTGCTCTAGTAGCATTATGATGGGGTTGTATGCTCATACTTCACCCTCCAACAGAAAGATTTCAGAAGAGGCTTTCCTTTGGGATCAGCATAGGAACATCCTACACTAATCCATCATGACAAACAGGGCTGGTACGGTTTACTGGACAGTAAAGTAGAACTCAACCTTGGATGATTCTTGTACCAATCTACCAATGTAATGATACAAATAATTTTATTAGGCACTATATTCATTTTCATTTAAGGAACACAACACCTTTTTACAAACATTTACAGTCAAAATAAAAAAATGGCTCCACCATGTGCCTTTTAAATTTGCAAGTGGACAGCTTATCTTTGCCCATACATATTGGCAGTTGTATGTTATATCGAGCTGCCTAATCTGAATGCACCAATGCAATGTTTGGGTCTTGATCCCAATTGCATGCACAATTTTAGAACTTGATTGTGAAGATTTCACACTGTGAGGCACTTTAAATATTTACTGTGATAATCACAAAAAGAAGAGGTTAATAGACTTGCCTAAAGTCACAGAGAATGTTATTTGCTGAATAAAAGAGAACCCAAGAGTTTTGGCTCTTTCTACACTCTAATAATTAGTTTACATCCTCTTTCTGATTACAAAGATATTATGGATTCTTATCATGCTGGATATTATGGGCCCAATTTAAACAATAGCAGGCTCCAGGACCAGATGCACCCCTAGGCACAGAATCTTCAGCCCCCTTCCCCCTGCCCCCCCCCCCATATGCAGACAAATGTATTTCTGTGTTTGAGTGCAGATATTGGACTTTTTTAAAAATCTGACTTCAGTGAAGTTACACAACCATAAAACTGCAATAGTGATTAATCAAACCTCCTTGATCCAGATTCTTATAAATGATAGCACTTAGAAGTGGGATTCAATGAACTTGCAAGACTTTCGGAATAAATCTTATGGCAAGACTCTGTATGTAACCATTTCAGTCTGGAGCAAAGTTGATGGCCTATACCCCTGTATTCACAACCTACACACTATCGTAACAGTCTTTGTATAAAGTGTGCCTTGTGAGGTATCATTTGAAAATTCATAAATTGCTGGTCAGCATTGTCCTGATAATATATGTGTGGCAACATTGTACGTGAAGTTATACGATTTCACTGTATGGTGTTATTTAAACATGTTCCAAGCCCCACACATCTGCCCAGGCAGAAGTCAACAAATAAGTCTGTCCTAAACAAAGAAGTGTGTGCTTGCCTTAGAGAAACAAAGGAAGTTCAAACAGGAAGAAAAAACAACAGAGTACATCCTTCCACATAAACTCTTTGTCTCCCTGTTCCCAGCTGGAAATGTTTTTCAAGTAGGGGACTGAAACTGTTAAAAAAAAGGCAAACACCCCTAGACACCCCTGATTCTTTCCCTGCCCACCTCATTCTCTGCACTAGAGAAGACAAAAGGAAACAGGAACTCAGGGCAGTCCTGACCTGAAAGTTTGGTCAGGAATCTGTTGGAACATGTTTGCTTTGCAACTAAGATAGGCTTTTAAGTAGATACTAATAAGCATTTTATCTTTATTTTTCTTGTAAACATTTCTGACTTTTGTGCCTTATTACTTGTACTCACTTAAAATATAGCTCTTTGAAGTTAACAAACTTGTTTTACTTTTTAAAATATCCCATGTGTTTAAGTTGAAATGTCTGGATAACTCTATTTAAGGTAATAAAATGGCATAATATTTCCTGAAAGGAATAACATATTAACTATATTTGCACTGTCCAGGAGAAGGCAGGGCAGTACAGGACATACATTTCTAGGGGAAGATCCGGGACTGGGGGTTTGTTGGGGTCTCTCTGCAGTCTAACTGAGACTGGTGAGAGTCAGGATGTGGCTGGCAGGTTGCAATTACACACAGATACTCAGGACGTAGCTTGCATGCTGGAAAGCCGTTTGTGAGCTACTTCAGCACGGCCCATTGTGAGGCACCTAAGGTTGCAGGATAGGCACCTAAGGTTGCAGCCAGTGGTGAGCTGGAACCGGTTCGTACTGATTCGCTGGAACCGGTTGTTAAATTTAGAAGCCCTTTTAGAACCCATTGTCCCTCGGGGGACAACGGGTTCTAAAAGGGCTTCTAAATTTAACAACCGGCCAAAAGTGGCACCTTAGGTGCCGACTCCATGGGTGCTCTGGGGCTGGAGCACCCACGGGGAAAATTTGGTGGGTGCAGAGCACCCACCGCAGCTCCCCACCCCGCCCTGCCCCGCGTCCTGCCCCAGCTCACCTCCGCTCCATCGCCGCCTCCTCCCCTGAACGCGCCGTCCTGCTCTGCTTCTCCGCCCCCCCCCCCCGGCTTCTCGCAAATCAGCTGTTCATGCGAGAAGCAGCGGAGGGCTGAGAAGTGAGCAGCAGCTTTGTGCTCAGGCCCAGGAAAGTGGAGGCGGGGCGGAGGGGAGCTGGGGCAGGGGGACACGAGGAGGGCCGCCCGCACTGCAGCAAGTAACCCAGGGAGGCACGCAAGGGAACTGGGCTCCACCCCAGCTCACCTCCGCCTCCCTGGGCCTGAGCGCAAAGCTGCTGCTCGCTTCTCAGCCCTCCCAGACTTCCCGTGTGAACTGCTGATTTGCGGGAAGCCGGGGGGCGGAGAAGCAGAGCAGGGCGGCGCATTCAGGGGAGGAGGCAGAGCAGAGGTGAGCTGGGGTGCGGGATGGGGAGCTGCCGGTAGGTGCTCTGCACCCACCAAATTTTCCCCGTGGGTGCTCCAGCCCTGGAGCACCCACAGAGTCAGCTCCTAAGGTGCCACTTTTGATGTGATCAGTGGGGGAGCAGCCGCTCCCCCGATCACCCCCTAGCTACGCTACCCAGCCCCTCGGAGCCAGAGGGACCCCCACCTCACCCCCCAGCAGGTCCCTCTGGCTCTTAGGGGCGCAGTGGGTACCCACTATGGTGGCCCATGAGACCCTCCTGCCTGGTTCTGGGGGCAGTCAGGGGACAGGGGAGGGGGGTGGATGAGGCAGGGGTCCCAGGGGGTGGGGCTGGGCCATGATCCTCTCGTGGGGTGAGGAGGGAACTGGTTGTTAAGATTTTGGCAGCTCATCACTGGTTGCAGCCCCAACCACTGTTCCCTCTAAGCTGTGCGCATGTGCGCATGCACACATATCCTAAACCCCATGCACATGGCGAAACAGCCCACGCACAAAAATTTGCACAGAAACACAGTTTGCACAGAAATTTTTTTTTGTGTATACGGCCTTTCAAAAATGAGAGAGAACATTGGCCCCAACTAATCTGTGTTATGCCCCAGTATGTCACACCTAGTACTCTTGAAAACAGGCAATTATAATAGAGATGTCTTCTCCAAACCTTCTCGATCACGATGCACACAGCACATCTATAATTATATAGAAGACAAATATCATGACAAGATCACCAGCTCTGATCTTCAATCCTCTTACTCTAATCCATCCAGTTGAAGTTTCATGTCACTGCTAGTAGTTTTTATTCATAACATTCCATAGCAAATACCTCATTAAATTATTGACATATGATAAGCGGTCAAAACAAGCCTAAAAAATGCAACCACCAATATTTCAAAATACAAACACCAGCAAAGTACATGAATATAATACTCTATTTCAATGCTGTTCTCTAATATGGATGAAACCCTGAAGTCCTTACTTGGTTTTTATTCTCTCTTTATGTAGCTAATCAACACAGCACGAATTGCAGCTTTACAAGTAAAATTCAGCATAATTCAAAATTATTTTCGGTGAATATTTAAATATTCAGGCTCAACAACTGCACTTGCAAGCACTAATACAGCTTGTTGAGTTAAATGCACAGGGGACACAAAGAAAGAAAGCATCGGGTACGTGTTCAAATCAACACTTGCTTTTGATTTGGAATGAATGTTTCTCTCTCTCTCTCACCTCCCCCTCCACCCCCAACTAGAATAAATAATTAAAATAAAGGAAAAATTAAGTACCTCAACTGGGGAATGGGCTTTTTTCAGTTACGTTAGCCTCATGGTAGCCCTTAGCATTCTACAAAATTATCAAGTGATGTTTCAGTTCAGCAATAGTAGTAGTAAAAATACTGGAAGAAGTTTAGAAACTACACATTGTAGTCTTCTCTTCAGCTGTGATGTGTTAGGCGATTTTTCAGTGTATCATCAGAGGAAGTCATGCTTACTTTTTCAAATCTTCCAACCAACTTGTCACTGTCAGTTGGAACTTTTCTTGAAGAAATCTCTCTCTTTCCTCATCTTTACACCAGAAATTGTTATTCGCCATGGATGTCAGTCTTGATTCATCTGCAGAACGTATGCACAGGAATAAGTATTCTTTCTCGAGTTTCAGCTGGACCTGTACTGAATGAGAGTGAGATCTGAATAAAGATCTGAACGTCCTCAGACTGTAGCCATGCTCTGCTACAAGTTCACTCTCAAAAAGTGCTGAAAACATTTAGCTCCTGACTTCTAAAACTCTACAACTGCTTTGCTAGCATTATATAACTACATACTACTACTACTTTTAAACCACAGACTGCTAAAATGATGAAACCTGCCAAACTATTTGCAAGTATATGAAGTATTCTCCAATTCTTATGATGTACTTTACTAAATAAATGCATACTGGAGTCTTAAACAGAAAGGCTCATGGATGTCTTATACAGTATTTAAAAGCATCAGAGAATAGTGTTGAGTATCTAAGTATGTAATTTTTATGTCTTTGTTTTCTGCAGCACTACATATCTAAAGAGTGTTCTCTTTAGAGAAAGGAGCCATTTTTCATTCAGTTCTGTTCAGACTTTCACATACAAGATATATGTCATGCTTTCTCTTGTGGAGATTTTATTTTGTCTTCCTTGCTTTGCTGTTCTCTTAATCTGAAATAAAGCTTATTCTTACTGCAAGTATTTGTTTGCTTATTGTGTAAGGAAAAATATAACAATAACTATGCATACATATATAATCCCTATATCTTTCTGTAAAGATAAAATATTATACATATGCCCATTTTAGAATGTGTGGACAAAATAATAAAAGCTGGCTCAGAGGATTGGTAACAAACTGCAGAGCCCTTTACCATTAAGGCTCTTGTTCAAATGTAGCAAGGCTGTCTGAAATTTTTACCATATGACGTGTTCACAAACCTACAATAACGAGTGTTAAATTAATTAGTGGTCCCAATGTTATTTATAGTAGACAGGTATCCATACACCAATGATGTGTCCTTCTAACTCCTAAAAGGAATAGTTATTAACTTATATTTTAGTTTTCTCATATCAAAACAGATATACAATGACAAAAGTCAGTGGCAGAAATACAACTAAAAGTGAAAACAATAATAACTTGTTATCATGTTCAGAGACGCTAGTTCATGTCTACTCCACAAACCGTTTGTAACCTTACCTAATTCAGATAGAACCCTTACAAATTACCAAGTAGTTTGCTTTATAGTTTGAAAGGCATGATATGTGTGAACTGACTGAGTTTAGGGCTGCTCTGTATAAATATCTGGGACAAGTCATTTTTTTATAATGAACTCACTATGTGGAAGAAAGTGTGTGAAATGTTGTATGGCAACAAAAAATGCTTAATAGTGAAATGACATTTCCAAAGTATCCTATTGCATTTGTTTTCTCTCATTGTCTCTTCCAGAGGAACAATATCTTTCAGTGACAGTGACAGTTTTTTATGCATGTGCACTAAAAAGATGAAAATGAAAAATGTATTGTACGTGACTTGCCTAAAGAATCTGTTTATAAACCTTGCCTTCATATGCTCAAGCTAACCCTCCTTTTACAACCTACTGCATTACTGGACCAAGTGGGCCATTTGTAGGCCAGTAAACCATGAACACGTACACACATTATCACTGTAAGAGAAGATTAGTTCTCTAGAGAAGCAATACATATTCATCTCTGACACCACAGGAAGACAGACAAGACATCAGGAATGTGGCTTCACTGGGCCACAACTTTATTAACACATCTGGGAAATTATTTATATTAACCCTTCCAGTGCAGGTCAACTTTCCTTCTGAAATCCATACCACCTGCGGGAAGAATACCTCCAGCCCTCACCACTTCCTCCAAACCTTTCACTTGGTCCCCCCCCACCATTGCTGGGAACACACCACCCCTTCCTTTTTTTAACAGTGTGAAAAAAGGGGAGTAGCAGCCCCAGCTTCCTCCCTCATATTCCTTAGGGCATTCCCTCACCTAATCCTGATTCCAGATATGGTTTATCCTGAGATGAGGCCCCTGTGGAATGGGCACTTACATTGGACACCAAACAAGCTGTGACAACATGAACATATTACAAGCCAACATACTGTCATATACAAGGATGCAATCCAGACCAGTGAGAGGCTGTGTCACCACACCCTGCACCTTGGGTGCCTCACAATACCTTGCTGACAGTAGCTCCCACCTTGGCTGCTCATAAATAGCCTTTAAGCATGCAAGTCACAATTGGAGTGTCTATGTGTAACTACAGCCTGCTAGCCACCTTGGGTTAGACTCTGGCTCTCACCAGCCTGGGTTATACTGCAGGGTGACCCCAACACACTCTCAGTCCTGGATTTCCCCCCAGAAATGTCTGTCTTGTATGGCTCACCCTCTCTTGGACAGTCTTAACACATTAAGTCTGTTATTTCTTTAAGGGAACAATATGCGCTAGTTTACCACCTTAAATGGAGTTATGCAGACACTTCATCTTGAACACACTGGGTTCGATAAAAAAGTAAAACAAGTTTATTAACTATATATAGAGAGATTTTGAGTGAGTACAAATGATGAGGCATTAAAAATAAGAAATGGTTGCAAGAAAATAAAGACAAAAATGCTTTTTAGTGCCTAGTTTAACAAACTATAGTTTGGTCAGTAATACTGTTGGCAGCATGTGGTGAGAAATTTAGATTCAAAGCTAAGTTTCTCACCACATGCTGCCAACAGCATTACTGATCCAACTTTCAGACCAAACCATCCCCCAGAGTCAAATGGCTGTTTCCTTTGTCTTCTCAGGTACAGAAAATGAGATGGGCAGGGATGGGTGTTTGCCCTGCCTGTTTATAGTTTTTTGAAAAGCATTTCCAGCTGAGAATCAAGAGACAATGAAGTCTGCTGGAGGAAGGAGACTTCATGTTGTTTCTTTGCTAAGACACAGATCTCTTTGTCCCTGCCCCCATTTCTTGCCAAAGAATGGCCACTTGATAGCTGATGGCCCATCAGCTTTGTTGATATCTGGCTGAGGTGTAAGATTGCCTTTTGTCTTTGAGATACTGGTTTAGCCACTCCTCAGACTTATCTGGGAAACACACTTCAGCCATGATTTCAGCTTTTGTTTATAACTTTACACACGATGTTGCTAAATGCATTTTACCATGATATTACTGATCAGTAAGTTATGAGTTTTCAAATGATACCTCACATGGCATGCCTTTCACAAAGATTATTGCAATGGTGTCTAGGATGTGAATACAAGGGTGCATTCCATCAGACCTAGCTATTGAGTCTCTGAGTACCTGTGTTCTTCTGAAAGGAAGGTGCAAAAAATAAACAGACCAGTACTTCCCTGGCCTACTTGGCAATGCAGGAAAATTCCTTCCCAGCCCCAAAGAGGTGATTAGAGTGAGGCTCATATCAAGCCCAGACATCTGGTTCTACCCAAATCCCTATCAGGGAACTGTCACTCCTGGATGCAGATGGTGCATTGGGCAGGGGCAATGGCTAATAAGCACAGTTGCACTCTTCAATCCATCCAATGCATTAGGAAGACCCTTTCCCCACTTCTCCTCCCCATGTCCACAAGAATGTTGAATCTCCATGAGAAGTGGGGGAGAATTAGGGGTAATTCTTAAAAACACCACAGGATTTAATTTTTCCTGCTGCCCTGTAAAAAGACTTCCCAATTCTATAGGCTGCAGGAGGGATTTGTCTCACTCATGAATGTATAAGTAACCATTTTGATTACCCACTCCAAAAAAATGGGAGCTACAACCTTAGAAAGGAATATTCTTTTGTGTACTTGTGGCACCTTAGAGACTAACAAATTTATTTGAGCATAAGCTTTCGTGAGCTACAGCTCACTTCATTGACATCCAATGACTCCTAGTTAAATGAAAGTCTTTAGCAGCTATCAGACACTGGTGAGATATGTCCTTGTCTTCATTCATAAGATGTTAATCATGTTAAAATTATGAAAATTGATTTTTAGAAGAATAGATAATATGCTTTTTAATTATTTATTGCAAATCATACAGAAGTTAGGAAAAGTGGCTGAAATAACTGAGCAGAATAAGAAGCTCGTGAAGTTTGTACTCTGCTCACATTGCATTTTAAGTATCTCTGGGGCTTCTCGATATTTGTAGGCCTTCAAAACATGGTACATCTGAAAATGACATCGCATTTCAGAAGTGTAAAGCACTGCCTTCATGGGGAGCAGGGCCAAGGGTGATCCTGGAAATTTCAGACCAGTAAAGGGTACGCCATTACTGGTTTAATCTAGAAGCATAGAAATATTTTGGCATGTCAGCAAAGTAGAGAATAAGAACCAGCTGACATTCTATTCAGGCTTTCAAAAAGCTTTTGATAAAGGTCCACATATGAGGCTCTTAAAGAAACTAAATAGACATGGGATGAAAAGTAAAATACGGTCATGGATTAGTAACTGGCTAGGATACAGAAAACAATAAATAGTAAATTTTGAACATGGAAAAAGGTCAACAGTGAGGGATCCCAGTGTTCTGTATGTGGAATATGCTGTTAAATATATTTATTAATGGTTTGCAAAAGGGAGATGAACAGTTATGTGGAAAAATATGGAGATGACACAAAATTACTCCTTATATAGAAGCCCACTATAAACCTCTCATTTTTTTGTCCTCCATATTTCTACCTTCATTGTTTATGCTATTTCCCTTTTGAGATTAGATGTCCAGAAATGAACAGAATATTCATATATTGTTAAGGTCAGAAAGGACTATTATGGTCCTTTGATCTGGCCTCCAGCATTACACATGCCCTAGAATTTCACCTTGTGAAACAAATAGAAATGGGATAAAAGGATCTGGAACAACTTTTGGAGGTCTTTACGTATTTTCCAATGCAGTTAGTTATACAATACCCATAAAACTTGTTTTTACAGTTTATTCTGCACACATTTGTTCAGGACATATTTGTTCCCATGGCTTCTCAATGATAATTGTAGGAATGCCCACAACCCTTTAACCAAGATCTGTTTCCTTTTATTTTTGACTGTTTCTAGGCCATATGAAAAGAGAAAACAATACAGTCATCTCAAGTGTACTTTGCTGTCTTATAATTACAATCTTTTGTTTGTGAGTCATGATGCTAATGGCCAAGTGCTTCAAGAGATATGATGGCATGACAATGATTGCACACAGGTATATGCAGTTGCTATTATCAAATCAATCTCTGTTATTAAAGGAATTGTATAAAGATTGACAAACGTATTCTTAAAATTACTTATTTCACAGTTCATACTCTGACATTTAAGTTTACAATGCATATCTGTGCATTTGTCATTTTTTAATCACATGGGTCCAGATTCTAACACCCTTACTCATGTTGAGTAGCATTGTACTTTGCAATTAGCCCCTTCAATTTTGATGAATTCAGTGGGAAGCTATGATTCACCGTAAGTCATAATACATTCTTTCTTACTTCCATTATACAATTAGAAATGGAGGGAGAAATCCTGGTCTTATTGAAGTCAATGGGAATTTTGCCATTCACTTCAATAGAGCCAGGATTTTACCCTAACACTATTTATTAACTGTGCATTTATATATATATAAGATATTTGAAGGGAAATTACACTGAATATATTGTAACTTTGTCATTTTAGCTGAGATAATTTAATATGAAGAAAACACAGAAATCTCTCTTTTCGGGACTTATTTTATAGAATAAATAGAAAAAAATGAATTTAGTTAACAATATTTGCAACTCTGCCACTTGAAAAATGTATCTTCATCATTTGTTACTTCATAAATTTACCAGACAGATTGCACTATGCTTGAAAAGTTGACTACAATAGATTACATAGCGACGGTAGCTACTATATACGAAGACTGGTTTAAGTACTGGAGCAAATTGCTGATTTTTTTTAAGATGCTTATATAGTATATCTCAGCAACCAAATGAGGTATGTGGAAGGAAATCAGCATACCAATCTCAGTCTCTACAACACTGAGAAATATGCCTCATCTTTATTTCATTGCACAGCCTGTAAGCAAACACCTACCATAACAGTGAGCTGATGTTTGTTGCATCATAACACATTAAAATGAATGGGGGACAGTGTTCATCAAATGAATAAAAACACAAAACAGACCAAGAACATAGAGATGATTTTTTAAACTTCCACCATAGATAGCTCACGTATAGTATCACAGTTATTTTCAAGGTCTTGTTCTAAAAAAGAACAGGAGATTTATTTATTTATTTATTTCATATAACCGTTACAGGCCAGACCAATGGTTTGGTCATAGGTTTGAGCAATAGAGTTACACCAGCATGAAACTGAAGTAATACAGTAATGAATCGGGCCCCATGTCTGTAGGTATTCCTACTGAAATACTTCAGGAACTTCAATCTGCAGTGTATTCTTTATTATAACAGTAAATATCCCACAAAAATTGAACACCACGGTCAAGATTTTCAAAAGTGACTAGTGGTTTGGGTTCCTCATGTTTTCAGTGACCTTTCAGAGCCTGATATTCATAGCACAGAGAATGAGCAAAACAGGCCTCTTTCTGCAAAACAGGACCCTTTAAAGTATCTCAATTTGGGCACCCAAAAATGTGAGCACACCAAAAAAAAATGAGTTACTTTTGAAAATCTTGGACAGGATAACTCAGCTTGAAACATTTGGCATCTGAAATTATACTCAAAATAACAGCTGCCTCACAGCATCCCTGCAGCATTTCAAATTATTATGCTGCCTTCTGAGAATCACAGATGCAGTAACATCAAATGTGCTAATGAACAGCTGTAGAAGCCCCATTGCTTTAGATGATAAAAATTATATTGGACAAAACAATTGAAATGATAGGAAATGATCCTGTTCCCTGCAGGGGTATAGATTAGACATTATGTTCTAGTAACTTTTCCATGTCTAATTTCTGTGGGCCACATCCTTCCACCATGCCCAAGCATGAGTAATAGGAGATCTGCAGGGATTAAGAAACTGGGGACCTACTCTAAGGCCACAGAGCACATGTGCAGCAGCTCCTTGGCTACTACTACTACTACCAATTTTAGTAATTGCTTCACTTTGACACAGGTATTTTTAGCAAATAAGGATGATACTTGCAAAAGCACTTTAGGAAGTTAGACACCTTGGAAAATCCCACTCAAAGCCATTTTCCATGTTCTGATCTCAACAGCTGCAAATTTCCCTATGCTAAAAGGTTGCAGCCAGCAAGGCCAGCCCCAAAAGAGAGCTATCTGAAGTGGTATGGGTAGGATGCCTGCGGATGAACTTATTCAGCACATTTGCTCAGAAGGGTCTACTGGTGAGGGTCTTGTGAAAGGCTAACTGGGGAAAGGGAATTCTTGGGAAAAGGGGGTATAGTGAGGGAGCTGCTTTGTCTCACCGATCCCTGATTTTCAGAATGACCTAGTGGTGGCCATCCTTATCCAGGCATAGGGTAGAGTAGCCTTTTCTCCAACTCTTTTATCATCTACCAGTCCTAGTTCAGGGAATCTGGCCCATTTGAGCAGCTCTGAGTAAAAATGTGGCATTTTTATAGTTACTTTTCAGAGATGATCCACACTTTAAGTCAAAAGGAAAACATGGAGAAACATTCCATTCAGAAAGCATTTCTTCCCTGTATATTTTATTCTCTTACCTGTTTTTAGTTATTAAGAAAAACAGGAGTTCATCTGATCCTGCCCTGAATTGTTCACCTGAAGTCATAATGAGGGTGACCAGATATCCCAATTTTATAGGAACGGTCCCAATATTCGGGGATTTGTCTTATATAGGCACCTATTGCCCTCCACCCACTGTCCCAATTTTTCACACTTGCTATCTGGTCATCCTAGTCATAATCCTCTGTTGTAATGTCACAGTTAGTACTATGGCAATAATTACTAAGAAATTGACTACACAGAAAGAACAGATGAAGTTCTAAGCAAAAGCAATCCAGTTTTCTTAAAATTATCTCTTGCCACAACTAAAGCAAGGGAAAAGAAAACTGAGAAAACACATGATAGTACAAAGTGACAACATTTTTCCTGAGTTCCTCAATCCTTTTTAACCTTCAGATAGATTGCTACTAGCCAGAAGTAAAAATAGCCTAAGAGGTAAAGTATTTATAGATACACACACACACACACACACACACACACACACACATCTATCTTCCCAAAGTTAAAATATGTATTTGTTCTAGAAATATACTTTTGCATTTGAAACAGCCTCACTGGCTCTATCTTTAACTGTGTGACCATCTTATAATGTTTCATCTTGGCAGAAGGTTTTGGTGATAAAATAATAATATGAAATCAGAGAGATGAAAAACAAGGTTAAGCTAATAAAACAGCATCAGAAATAAAATAATATTTTAGTGCTCAAAGGTGAAGTATTGTGAGCAGACCAGAGAATGCAGATAAATTCACATCAGGGATAATTTATTCATAAAAGATCCTCTGAATAGTAGTACTTGTGGCACCTTAGAGACTAACAAATTTATTTGAGCATAAGCTTTCGTGAGCTACAGCTCACTTCATCGGATGCATTTGATGAAGTGAGCTGTAGCTCATGAAAGCTTATGCTCAAATAAATATGTTAGTCTCTAAGGTGCCACAAGTACTCCTTTTCTTTTTGCGAATACAAACTAACACGGCTGCTACTCTGAAACCTCTGAATAGTGAGTTTGGAGAGTCAGTATATTTTCTTTATCTTTGGGTCATATTGGTTGGCCAGTAATTCCACGTACTTTGAAATAGTCAGAAGTAACCTACATTAGCAGCAGTGTCCTTTTGAATGAAGGGCTGCCAAAGGATGGGGAATAAAGGGAAGAGGTTTCACAGAATGAATAGAAGATGGGCAGAATGTCTCTAAATTAAAATAATAATCTTCCTAAATATTTTTCAGGTCTCCTAAGAAGCAGGGTGTGTTTGATATGGTTCAGTTGAGCAAAAAAAGAGATTTTTTCAAACCATATAATTTATAACACTGTACACTAGTATGGCCTGCAAAAGACAGGTTCTCCTACTTTTCAACATAATTCTTCTGTGTCTGATTTCTGGACTGGCATAGGTATAATTAGCGTCCCTTCATTTGTAATACTACTATGTAGAGCAATAATATTAATGCTATATTTTACTATTATGCTGCTTTTATGATACAGTTATTATGTGTAGTAATAGTGATTTCATTATTGTGTTTTTAAATTGAACGTATGAAATGTCCATATTACTTGTAGCCAGTCCAGTGTTATTCTTTGGCTGTGAAACTTCACAGATTTACACATCAGACCTTCCCAGGCATGCTGGTTAGGAATAGAGTGTCTTGTGTATCCTACAGTGAACTTTAAAAAATTCAAAATTCAACTAGTCTTTTGTTTTTCCTCTACCAGCCAGACTTTCACAAAATAGAGACAATATGCATGGACTATGTAGCAAAGATTGCATTAATTTTCATTCTTTAGTAAGAATACAGTCCAAATCTTATCAACAAGAGAATTTAAGACAAGAACTTTAGAAACAAAGAAATTCTTGTGGTGTGTCAGAACTGATTTTATCAAAGTTAACAAAATGAATTCCCCGGTTCATGTATTGAACGTTAGAATTCTCTCCCCCAGATAATGTGTATACTGTATTTAGTAGCATTATACAATCATACTTGCTGTCACTCTCCTCAACTTCAAAAATGATCTCATTTTATTTATCCTTTTAAAATATTTATTCTGATGAAGAGCTAAAGGCTAGATAGACTATATGAAGAACTACTAGTTGGACGTGAGAGACTCTAAAGGTTTAGAGCCTATTCAGATAAACATTCAAAAATCCACAACTCTCTTTGTTCCAAAAATTGCATGAGAATGGTTTCTCTTATGAGAATTTCAGTATTTTCTGGTTTTATTCTGCCCCAATAATTTAAGATAGCTTTTTGATTCATAAGTCAATTGTAAATGAACCAAACATTCACTGAGGAGAAATAATTCAGTACATTGAATACCAGTACATAATATCCTACACACTGTGTGAAAACAACACTTTCCTTTTCTTGTGTATCCTCAGGCCCCATTTCATGGGGAAACACTTGGGGGATATGAGTTAGGAAGTTCTTTAGGAAAGGTAGTGTGATCATTGGATTTGAATTCTTGAGAGTCATTGATTTGATCACCAGATTCCCAAATAGGAATAGCAACAAAATATGAATTGCTCTCTCTTTGGCCATCCATGGGAATACACGAGTGTTCAGTCACCTGTTTTCTGAATCCATGAGAAAAATATTAAATAAAACTATACATTGCTTTTAAAAAATCTGTATAAGATGGACAGAGGCAAAGACCTAATCCACTGTGTGATTTGCTTTGTTGGTAAAAAACAGAGATTTTCCCTGCAATTTAGTTACAAATGTCTTTTTTTTTATTATCCTTAAATGTTTTACAATGTTTTTGTATGAAAAAAGTATAGACTAAAGAGACCTGTATAAAATACAAACTACAACAACAAAAATTAGTGTTTGGTAAAGATTATCCCTGGGGCTTGACTTTTCAAAGGAACCTAAATGAGCTAGGGCAGGAGTTCTCAAACTTCATTGCACCACAACCCCGTTCTAACAACAAAAATTACTACAGGACCCCAGGAGGGGAACCAAAGCCTGAGTCCACCCAAGCCTGCCATATGGGGGAGGGTGGAAGGGAGGAGGGAGAGATTCAGAGGAAGGGGGAGTGCCAAAGCCCCACTGCCCCAGGACAGGGAGCCAAAGCCCACGGGCTTCAGCCCCAGGCAGGGGGCCTGTAACCTTAGCCCCACCACCCATGGCTGAAGCCCTCAGGCTTGGTCTTTGGCCCTGGGCCCCAGCAAGCCTAAGCCAGCCCTGATGACCCCATTAAAATTGGGTCACATGACCCACTTTGGGGTCCTGTCCCACAGTTTGAGAACTGCTGAGTTAGGCAGTCTCCCATTGAGGCAGAAAAAGGAAAAAGAAAAAAAACAGCAAATGTGCTTTAATCTAAGAACAATACTCTGAGAGATAGGCAGAAAGCTATGGCTTCAACAAATGTCTGAAAATGAACATTTTTTGTGGTAGCAAATCTAGGATTTGTCCTTGTCTCTCCTTAGTGGGGAGGTAAAGTCTTCATCTCTAGGGCTGGGATTTTGAGACATCTAAGGAGTTATACATTTTCCCTTGAAAGTCAAGGGGAGCTGGGACCCTTCCTCCCCTTAAGTGCCTTTAAAAATCCTGACAAGAATGTTTTGACCACAGTACACAAATCAATTCTAATGTATATCACTAAGGCAAGCCTAAGAAGAGACTCCATTTTCTAACTTCAGAGACAACAAAGAAAAGTTACACTGGGAGAAACATTAAGCTGAGTCATACAGAAAAGCACAAGATTAAACTATTGTACAAGGGGAAACTTGGTTTTAGGTGACTCTAAATCATGCTGATCTTATTGCTACGCAATATGACTAAATATAAAAGAGACAAAAAGAATCTACCCTCAATTGTGTCAGGTTTTAATGCAAATAAACCAGTTTTGGTGATGGAGGAAAAGTGCATGGGGGTTAAGTGACTCTCCCAGGTAACTTATACAGACATTATCTGTATTCATTAACAGAGAATATTTGCTGCCTCACAAGAGACCATTTGGCCTATACAAAGTGGTGTTGCTCCAGTCATGAGGTGCATTTGTGTTAAATACGAAGATGGTTTTGGATATCAGGTTGTCTCAGCCTGCAGTTACTATAAATGTGTCCACCGCAGAAGCAATAACTAGAAATAATGCAAAAAATGAACTTGCATTAACTTCTAAGCTCATTTAATATATGGACTGGTGGCATGTGCATTGCCAATTTGACTGAAGCTCACTGAAGAAATTATGGATTCTTGATTCTATGCGAGCATGTGCATGTTACAAGAATTTTATATCTTTTCAATAAAAACGTATTTTTAATGGAAACTAGATGAAAATAAATGTCCTCATTTGCAAACTGGATTGTGGCACAATTATAGAGAGCTCAGCCATATAACTTTCATATAGATCAATAGCACTAGATTCCCAGCACAATTCTGTCTTTGTCTTTGCTGATATAAATGAAGTTCTCATGTTGAATTAACTTAGCTAGGACAGAATTGCTCACATCATGATTTAGATAAAGCGGTTTACCTTATCCAGTATGCAGAAAGTCAAAGAATAAAAGAAAAATTGGTGAGCAGGAGAGCCATTTAGATAATTATTTAATCACAGTATGAAATGAGTACAAAACCTTACAGAGATTTAAGAAATCTCTAAAAACCCATAAAACACCTAATGCTTTTTTTATATCTCATGTATCTCTTTCATACCTCACTTTTTTAAATATTGTCTATATTACACAGTAAAAAAATGAGAGTTCTATGATTATTTTGCAATGAAACGGTCTGATAAAAATGTATCATTTTTAATCCACATCCACTTAGCTGGCATATCTTTTTGTTGTCAATCTAGCTATGGTGTGGTTTTCCAGATCTGCATATCTCCAGTACAAAGTTAGTTTTCAGCCAATAACTAACCTAAATATCTAAGCTTCATATAAATGTGTTCTAGGATCAAGATACCTTTTTTAAATTGCAAACACAGAATGGGCTTCTTAGTTAGCCTCCATGTTGAATCAACACTGAATATCACCCTAAGTGGGACTTAACACCAGGGTCTGACATGGCAGGGAGTCTACAAAATTGCTTGGACAGCCCATCTGGCTCACTTCCTGGCTTAAGTAGTGCGAGCCAATCAGGTGACCCCAAGTCTTGGGTGTTCTGATAGGACTTCCTGTGAGGCCTGGACCTTCCAGAATTAGTAAGAAGCTGTTTTATCTGCCTCCCTTGGTGGCAACAGATTGACAGAGACTCAGGGCCCTGCAGCCCTGGGTTCTAAATTTGCTGAAACTGACTACCCATACCCTTGAATCCTTTTAACTAGACAGGTCCCAGAAGACACTGTGAGCCAATATTATATATTCTCAGCACTTGTGCTAACTATTAACCAAACCCTCAGCATGCTTTACACTCACCCAAGATTACATTGAACTGAATAAAGAAAAGGAGTACTTGAGGCACCTTAGAGACTAACAAATTTATTTGAGCTCACGAAAGCTTATGCTCAAATAAATTTGTTAGTCTCTAAGGTGCCACAAGTACTCCTTTTCTTTTTGTGAATATAGACTAACACAGCTGCTACTCTGAAACCTGCCATTGAACTGAATATAACCCCTTTTGGTTGTGCATGCAGGACCATTCAGAAGTGATGCCAAATATAAATAGTGTTGGTTATTTTCTAGAAATAATTGGAATAATTGGTGCAGGTGCTAGGAATAATTGAGGTAGATGTGTCTGTACCCTGAAAACAGGAGGTGAAAGGTAGATAAGAGAAGAGAAGAAACATCTGTAATAATTAGGGTATTTTCTATTTGATGTGAACAAATGGGGTATCAATATAATCCAAATTTAATTTATGACTTTGGAACAGGTTAAGTGGCAGGTCTGTTCTCCGGAAGATTAATGTACTAACCTTTGCTTTTCTGTATAGTGCTGATCTATCTTAGACATATAAACACCAATTGAGCTGAGCTATCTGACATCTTACTGATTAATAATCAGAACCAAATTCTCTAACAATACCATTTAGGGGCACTAAATGGGGTTTCAAGTTCAACCAAGATCACTGATGTAACACTCAGGACAAAAAGAAACCATTATTTTAACATTTCTCTTCCTTGCATTTCCTAGGCAAAAAGTCTGGTTCTAAACTAATAATAGGACCATTTTCTACCAAAAAACAGCAAACAGAATCTGTCACTTGTGGCCATGTAACCAGGATGAATGAATGAAAGAATGTGGATAAGGTTAACTGAGATCAAGTGAAGAGGGCAGTTACTGAGAAGGCTAGGGCTCCATGATGGAAGAAAAGAGCAAGAAATAAAACAAAACAAAACAAAAAAAACCTCAGGACTCTTGTTTGAACAGCCCCTTTGCCCAATCTTCACACTGCAGCTTTACAAAGTGTTATTATAATATTTGAGGTCATTATTCTAGATTATTAGTATTTTTTCCAAGGGTTGATTTTCCTCAAAGAGAATTTAATTTGATCATGGTTAGCCATATCTTGAGAAATGTGTATAATTATGACATGCATGATATATGTATTGATATAGATACAGATGCCACAGCTCTCCATCTTTCTAGTGGCTCCTCATCTCATATGCATCTTTCTAAATATCAGTGTATCCAGCTTGCAATGGAATTTCTTTAATATCTGATGTAATCTGATGAGATTCAAAGGTAGGAGTCAAGTATCAGAGGGCTAGCCGTATTCATCTGGATCTGTAAAAGCAGCAAAGAGTCCTGTGGTACCTTAAAGACTAACAGACGTATTGGAGCATAAGCTTCCGTGGGTGAATACCCACTTTGTTGGATGCATGAAGTGATGTAGGAGTGATTGAAGTGACCTTCAAATAGCTTTTGGGTAGACCATGATTTCTTTTGGAGAGCCATTTGAACCAATGTAGTTTTAGTGAGCAGCAGCAAAATCTATATTTGAAACATGGGTGGGGGGATTGTCTGGTGAAAAAAAAAGTTCATTATAACTTAGATAAGCCTTTTGCTATCACTTTTTTCAGATCTCTCTAGCCAATCTGAGACAAAAATTTCAGCCAAAAACCTTGGTTCCACAAGTCCTTCAGCAATGTATAAGCTTGTGCAACTGTGAGTAGAGGTTGCAAACTGGTGCAAAAGACATTAAGTACTAGACATAGGCTTATTCATGAGCAGCTATATCAGGCCATTTTAATACCTTCTCCCTTATCCTTAACTATGCAGGGTAAGATAGCGAGGAGGTTAGTCTTAGCTAAACTTTCTCTTCTTATCATTATCTCCTCATAGCAGGTAGGAGTAACTTGAAGACCTCTCAGCAGTGCTTCTTAATGCAGAATTAAGTTCCGGTCTGCCTCTTGTCCTGCTCCTTGCTTTTTACCATGTACTTATATTTGCAACAGTCCACACCTGTGCTGTGCATGAAGAAGCCCTAAATTCAGTATAGGAACTGGATTTACGATTATACCTAAACCACAGAGATAAGTGTGGACTTTGAATTTGACTCCTAAAGTAAAAAACAAAACAAACGTATACGTACACCACATACTGTAAAGACATAGTGAAATGAGGAAATGTTCTAAGAATTATTGGCAATTCAACTGCAACTTTTTTTAACTTTAAGAAATATACACATTTCTTGTTATGTCATCTCAGCCTGTCAAAGCTGTGCTAAAGGACATTTCTACATCTGGATTTTCAACTATATTGTTATCTGTGAATTTGATTATAGTCCACGTTATTTAGTGCTCTGAAAGGGCCAGATTGACAACACAGGAAATTAAAGTTCTAAATTTATCTACAGAACAGGTACAGCACAGGCAGTAGGAGTTTTCCCATGCTTGTCCCACCATGTACTTTTAAACCTTTAAGACTTTCAAGGTTCCTTCCCCACTCTGAACTCTAGGGTACAGATGTGGGGACCTGCATGAAAGACCCCCTAAGCTTATTCTTACCAGCTTAGGTTAAAAACTTCCTCAAGATACAAACTTTGCCTTGTCCTTGAATCCAATGCTGCCACCATCAAGCGTGTTAAACAAAGAATAGGGAAAAAGCCCACTTGGAGACGTCTTCTCCACAAAATATCCCCCCAAGCCCTACACTCCTTTTCCTGGGGAAGGCTTGACAAAAATCCTCACCAATTTGCATAGGTGAACACAGACCCAAACCCTTGGATCTTAAGAACAATGAAAAAACAATCAGGTTCTTAAAAGAAGAATTTTAATTAAAGAAAAAGTAAAAGAATCACCTCTGTAAAATCAGGATGGTAAATGCCTTACAGGGTAATCAGATTCAAAACACAGAGAATGCCTCTAGGCAAAACCTTAAGTTACAAAAAGACACAAAAACAGGAATATACACTCTATTCAGCACAGCTATTTTACCAGCTATTAAACAAAAGGAAACCTAACGCATTTCTAGCTAGATTACTTACTAACTTCGGGAGTTATGAAGAGCATTCCTGATCTGTACCCGGCAAAAGCATCACAGAGACAGACCCTTTGTTTCCCCCCGGCTCCAGCTTTGGAAGTATCTTGTCTCCTCATTGGTCATTTTGGTCAGGTGCCAGCGAGGTTATCCTAGCTCCTTAACCCTTTACAGGTGAAAGGGTTTTGCCTCTGGCCAGGAGGGATTTTATACACCCCAAGGAACACTCCAGACACCTTATCATCCTGCCACACTGTTCTCTAGCAACCCACCTCTCCTCAGTGACCCATCAGCTGGACAATGTTTTAAATGTAATGAGCCAGGGCATGTAAAGGCCAACTGCCCCAAGAACCCCAACAGATTACAGTTCATTGCACCAGAATCACACCAGAGGTCCTCAGATCCAGATGTCTCCCAGATACCCTCAGAGCGGAGGGAAACTGTGAGTGTTGGCGGAATGAAGGTCACCGCGTGGAGAGACACCGGCTATCCATGCTTCCTTAGTGGACCCCAATTTAATCGACCCAGAGATCCAAGTAACAATTCAACCCTTCAAGTCCAACTCTTTAAATTTGCCTCCAAGTTGCCTGTCCAGTACAAGGGCTGGTCAGGAAAGTGGACTTCTGTAGTCTATGATGATTATCCCATATCCATGCTGTTGTGGGACGACTTGGCCAATCATATGAAGCTAGCCAAGAGGGTGGGAATGGTCATTTGCAGCAGACTAAGCAAGCTGTCATGCCTAGCTCTATTCCAGAAACTTCTACCAGGACCCGGTCAGAGGTAATGGAACCGACCCCATGCCAACTCTGCAACGGCAATAGTGGATCCAGTCCCAGAGACCCAGACAGAGCCAGTCCCAGAACCAGAACTGGCAGAACAACCAGCACCAGAACCATTGCCAGCACTGAATCCAATACTTACAACCCCAACACCAGAGGGCCCCACCAAACCTGCACTGGCAGCAGCAGATAACCCTACACAAGAGGCTCAGCCAGAGCCTGAACCCCAATGTAATGCACCAGCGAAAAGCGGTTCACAGTCAACAGAAACAGCCCCATCCCCTACATCACTTCCAGAGGGACCAAGCCCAGATCCACAATCCAATGAAGAACTGATGTCTCCAGCCTCAAGGGAACAGTTCCAGACCGAAAAGGAAGCAGATGAAAGCCTCCAAAGAGCTTGGATAGTGGCATGGAGCAACCCACCGCCTCTCAGCTTTTCTAATCGATCCAGGTTTGTTGTAGAAAAAGGACTTTTATACAAGGAAACTCTTTCTGGTGGACACCAGGAAAACTGGCATCCTCAGAGACAGTTGGCAATTCCAACTAAGTTCCGGGTAAAGCTATTAAACTTAGCCCACAATCATCCTAGTGGCCAGGCTGGGGTGAACAGAATCAAAGACCATTTGGGAAAGTCGTTCCACTGGGAGGGAATGGGCAAGGATGTTTCTACCTATGTCCGGTCTTGTGAGGTGTGCCAACGAGTGGGAAAACCCCAAGACCAGATCAAAGCCCCTCTCCAGCCACTCCCCATCATTGAGGTTCCATGTCAGCGTGTAGCTGTGGATATTCTGGGTCCTTTTCTGAAAAAGACACCTAGAGGAAAGCAGTACATACTGACTTTCATGGATTTTGCCACCAGATGGCCGGAAGCAGTAGCTCTAAGCAACACTAGGGCTAAAAGTGTGTGCCAGGCACTAACAGACATTTTTGCCAGGGTAGGTTGGCCCTCTGACATCCTCACAGATGCAGGAACTAATTTCCTAGCAGGAACTATATGGAAAGCCTTTGGGAAGCTCATGGGGTAAATCACTTGGTTGCCACCCCTTACCATCATCAAACAAATGGCCTGGTGGAGAAGTTTATTGGAACTTTGGGGGCCATGATACGTAAATTCATAAATGAGCACTCTGATGATTGGAACCTAGTGTTGCAGCAGTTGTTCTTTGCCTACAGAGCTGTACCACATCCCAGTTTAGGGTTTTCACCATTGGAACTTGTATATGGCCGCGAGGTTAAGAGGCTATTACAGTTGGTGAAGCAGCAATGGGAGGGGTTTACACCTTCTCCAGGAACTAACATTCTGGACTTTGTAACCAACCTACAAAACACCCTCTGAACCTCTTTAACCCTTGCTAAAGAAAACCTAAAGGATGCTCAAAAAGAGCAAAGAGCCTGGTATGATAAACATGCCAGCGAGCGTTCCTTCAAAGTAGGGGACCAGGTCATGGTCTTAAAGGTAGCCAGCCCCATAAAATGGAAGTGTTGTGGGAAGGGCCATTCATGGTCCAAGAGTGTCTGGGAGCTGTTAATTATCTCATAGCATTCCCCACTTCAAACTGAAAGCCTAAGGTGTACCATATTTATTCTCTAAAGCCCTTTTATTCCAGAGAATTAAAGATTTGTTAGTTTACAACCCAGGGAGGAGATGACGCTGAGTGGCCTGAAGGTGTCTACTATGAAGGGAAAAGTGATGGTGGTGTAGAAGAGGTAAACATCTCCATGACCCCTGGGTGTATGCAGCGACAGCAGATCAAGAAGCTGTGTGCTAGATACGCGCCGATATTCTCAGCCACCCCAGGACTGACTGAATGGGCATACCACTCCATTGACATGAGTAATGCTCACCCAATTAAAATCCAACCCTTCCGGGTGTCTCCTCAAGCTAAAACTGCTATAGAATGGGAAATCCAAGATATACTATAGATGGGGATAATCCACCCCTCTGGCAGTGCATGGGCATCTCCAGTAGTTCTAGTTCCCAAACCAGATGGGAAGATACGTTTTTGCGTGGACTACCATAAGCTAAATGCTGTAACTCGCCCAGACAACTATCCAATGCCACGCACACATGAACTGTTGGAGAAACTGTGACTGGCCCAGTTCATCTCTACCTTGGATTTAACCCAGGGGTACTGGCAGGTACCACTAGATGAATCCGCCAAGGAAAGGTCAGCCTTCACCACACGTTGGGCTGTATGAATTTAGTGTACTCCTTTTTGGGCTGCGGAATGCACCCACCACCTTCCAAAGACTTGTAGATGGTCTCCTAGTGGGATTGGGAGACTATGCAGTCGCCTACCTTGACGATGTGGCCATATTTTCAGATTCCTGGGCAGAACACCTGGAACATCTACAAAAAGTCTTCAAGTGCATAAGGGAGGCAGGACCAACTGTTAAGTCTACGAAGTGTCAAATAGACCTAAACAGAGTGACTTACCTTGGACACCAGGTGGGTCAGGAACTATCAACCCCCTACAGGACAAAGTGGATGCTATCCAAAAGTGGCCTGTACCAAAGTCAAAGAAACAGGTCCAATCCTTCTTAGGCTTGGCTGGATATTACCGGTGATTTGTACCATAATACAGCCAAATCGTCACCCCACTGACAGACCTAGCCAGAAAGAAACAGCCAAATGCTGTTCAGTGGACTGAAGAGTGTCAGAAGGCCTTTAACCAGCTTAAAGTGACACTCATTTCTGACCCTGTGCTAAGGGCCCCAGACTTTGACAAACCATTCCTAATAACCACAGATGCATCCAAATGTGGTGTGAGAGCAGTTTTAATGCAGGAAGTACTGGAACAAGAATTCCATCCTATAGTGTTTCTCAGCAAGAAGCTGTCTGAGAAAGAAAGCAACTGGTCAGTCAGTGAAAAAGAATGTTACGCCATTGTCTACGCTCTGGAAAAGCTACGCCCATATGTTTTGGGACAGCGTTTCCACCTGCAAACTGACCATGCTGCACTACAATGGCTTCATACCACCACGGGAAATAACAAAAAACTTATTCGGTGGAGTTTAGCTCTCCAAGATTTTGATTTCAACATCCAACACATCTCAGGAGCTTCTAACAAAGTGGCTGATGCACTCTCCTATGAAAGTTTCCCAGAATCAACTGGTTAAAATTGTCCTTGAGATATGGAAAATATTGTTAGTCTTTATACACTTGGTAGTATATTTAGAGGCGCATATGTCTTATTAACTCTGTTTTCTCCTAGAGCTCCAGGAAGAAATCACAGCCAGTGTTTCACCCTATCTGTGATTTGGGGGGCGTGTCATAAATATAAAGGGAAGGGTAACCACCTTTCTGTATACAGACAAAGACAAATGGAGACTTGTTCAGTTTCTACAATAACTCAATCCTTTGCCTGTACATGGAGACTGCCAACTCTGTTACTTCATGTTCTCTGTTGTCACACTGAAGCAAAGGTACTACTCAGTGTGAGTAAGTGTGGTAGAACTGGCCCAAAGGAAGAAATCCATATTGATACAAGACATCTAATAAGTCTTTCCTAGAGATTTCTTCATAGAAGATTGGAAGGAACAGTTTTCAAATTTGAAAAAAACCTAAAATATAAATCAAGATGATTTCCAAATGATTTAATTAAGTGAAAATAATTGTTTTTCCACACAGTTCTCCAGCAATATGTTATTTCAGTGACTCATTATTTTAGAACTTAGTATATAGAACAGAATGCACTCAAGGGACACAGTTTGATTCCAGGCAATACTATTTTAGTTGGATTAGCAACTGCTGTTATAATAAGCCAGAGCTGGATGTAAACATGAGTCTGTGGAACAGAGACTATAAACTGTCACCTCTTATAAAAACAGTAAAAGTCCAAGGGAAGGGCCATGTACCAGTACCTTTACTTCTAAACACACTGTGGAACAGTAGTTGGCAATTGCAGGGTCCCAGTTCAATAAAGTATGTAGGAAGCATAACAGTGCATGAAAATAGAAGTCATTTACATGCAAATCAGATAGTTGCTAAAGGGAAAAGGTGTCATGATGGTTAAATCACACGAATTGCAGATGGTAGTTCTGGGGTCTGTTCCCAGCTTTGATACAGATTTTCTGTGTACTAGGTTGTCACTTTATGATCAGCCCTAAGCAAAACATATATTTCTGATGCCCGAGGAGCAGCCCAGGAAGCAGATTGTGACTTAGAGGATAAAAATCGGCTTTCTGGTCTCCTGCCTGTTCTAAAGCAAACACCACTGAGCCTATACCTAGTGCAGCATGCATCATCACCTGGTATTCCAGTGCAACTATGCTGGACAGTGCTTTAGGGGCAGAACCAGTGCTAGGGCTTTAAGAAGCACACCAGATATCACTAGATGTGAAAACACACTATCCATTAGTGCCACTGCCTCTGACCCTAAAGCACACCCATAAAAGGGCTAGATAGAGCCTAGGCCTGAGTTCCTTTTGTTGTTTCTGTAAAATGGGGTTAATAATATTAGTTTACTCCACAAAGGGAGTTTAGAAAGCATGTCAGCCCTTGGATAGAGAGTGCTGTGTGCATATTACTGTTATGAAAGCTTTTATTGCAGGCCATACTAATGAAGAGACACAGATAGGTTAACCTCAAAATCAGCTTTCGATTTACAAATCAAGAAAGTGTTACAGAACATATATTAACAGAAACATTTTCATGATTTTTAGTGTTAGTAAAAATGGTTTAAAGGAACTGTGAGATTTAAAAAATCCAGACATCAGTGCATTATGCTAGTACATGAGAAGTGAGAAAGTTAGTTTCACTGTCCAAGCAGCAGAAAGGGGGAAGTAATTATGTTTGTTTTTTTTAATTTGGTGTTATTGTATTTATTTATTTTAATTTAATAATCTGAGGTTTGATTCTTTCCAATCGGACAGTGGTGCTTTAAAATGTTTTATACCTCTAATATCTACAGAAATAGAGATAGGCCTGCAGGCATGATAATCATGAATACCACAGTAACATCCATGCTGAGCTGCATTCTGATCTCTGTTACTCTGGTGTAATTCCAGGATCGTGCCACTGAAGTCAATGGCACATTGTATCAAGGAGAAAGTTGCCTGCCTTAAGGCCAGATTGAGTCTGGTCCTCTCATGGGTGCACAAAGGGTTGTGAGAGAGCACAAGATCCTCCCTCCTCCTGTGCACTGTGGCTTGACACAATGGACCTGATTCTGCTCTCATTTTATTCCAGTGGAACACAGGAATAATTCCAATGAAGTCAGTTGACTTGCACTGATATAAAAATGGAATGAGTGTGGAATCAGGTGAGCATAAATATTTCTCTCTTCTAGCACAAATCCTTCCAGAAGGGCTGAGGAAGGGCAGGGAGGAGGCAGGCTAAACCATCCTGAAAGGGGGCAGGTAGGGCTGGAGTGAGGATGGTGCCATGTCCCCATGTACCTGGCCCTGCATCCCTTAACCCTTGATCTTAGTCAGCAAGACGTCCTCTGCTGTAGTGTATTCCTTCCCACTCCACCCTATGGACCCTATGTGTCTATGTAGCCCTTAACGGTTGTGGGAACAAAAGCATTAGGTGAGCAGTATTGGATGCTGGGGAACACTTATTCAAACATGAACAAAGGTAAAGGTTTGGCTAGGTTTGGAGAATGGGCAGTTCATATTTTACCCTAATCAATGAATCCATCCTTAACTAATGTGATGTTTCACACATTAACATAAAGCAACCTTAATCTCAAAGTGATAGACTGTTGTTACTTTAAAATAACTCACTAAAATCAATCAGTGGAGGAATGAAATGTGTGAGAAACTGAATTTTTCTAGAGGGAATTTTGTGTATATCATTTGGAATACATGAATACATTTGTGAAAACAGTTTAGAGAGAATGTACTTTGGCCTCAAGTGAGTTATGGATATTAGGGAAGTCAAACATTGTGGCTTCCATTGTGTTGGCATCTGCCAGAATCAATACTGGGTCAAATCCTGAAAAGTGCTGAGTTGCAGATACTTAGCAGCTCTCAAGATCTGGCCCATCTTGAGGAAGTGAAAAAGAGGACAAGATGCACAACATAGTTTTATACAGTTCATGCTGTATTTAGAAATGTAGCAGTAAACTACAATCTAAATGGGAGTAATGATTCCTGCTGCATCTTTAACCATACTATATCCTAGTTGTATTCTGTTCTAAATATTTATTAACTTTTCACAAAGTATAATATGTTTAATAGAGTTGGTTGGAACATTTTCAGGGGTGTATTTTCACCAGAATGTTTCACCAAAGCCAAAATGTTTTGCTGATGTATAGATGGGTGTGGTAATATCTTTTATTGGACCAAGTTCTATTGGTGAGAGAGATACACTTAGCTTACACAGAACTCTTCTTCAAGTCTGTGTAAGCTCAAACGCTTGTCTCTCTCATCAAGAGAAGCAGGTCCAACAAAAGATATTACGTCACCCACCTTGCCACAATGTTTTGCAAACACATAGGGCTGGTCTACACTACAGGTGGGAGATTCATCTAAGTTATGCAACTTCAGCTACCTGAATAACGCAGCTAAAGTCGACGTACTTAGATCTACTTACCACAGTGTCTTCACTGAGATGTGTTGATGGGAGATGCTCTCCTGTCGATTCTTCTTGCGCTTCTCATTGAGGTGGAGTACCGGAGTCAACGCTAGAGCGATCGGTGGTTGATTTATCGTGTCTATACTAGACATGACAAATCAACCCTCGCTGGATAGATTGCTGCCCATCGATCCAGCTGCTATTGTAGACATGCCCATAGATGGTTGAGGTACTATATCTCTTTTATTGCACTGAATTCTGTGAGAGAAACAAGCTTTTGAGCTTACACAGACCTGAAGGAGAGTTCTGTTGTAAGATCAAAAGCTTGACACTCTCACCAACAGAAGTTGGTCCAATAAAAGATATTATTTCACTCGCCTTGTCTCTCTAATATCCTGGGACCAACACAGCTATAACAATATTGCTTGCAGACACATATCAGTTAAGGTGAGGTTTTCATTGAAATGGTTTCTGAGCTACAGGGTTACCTGGTTAAAGAGAGAGAGAGAAATAGTTCTGTTTTTGCAGAACTGTTCAAAAGGTTTTGTTTTCATTCCAGTACAGATCAAAAACAAATTTCAAAACTTAAAAAGTTGTTGCGAAACAGAATTGTTATCTCAGAACAGCTCTGATGTTAAATATATTTAAAATGTGGCTGTGCATAGGAAAGAAAGCAGGGCACTAATTAGCCAAATTGATCTAATTAAAGTAAATGAGAATTGCATTGCTAACATTGTTCACTCTGTTTTGAAATGTTTGATTGGTTTTGATCAGGAAGGGGCACAATTTACAAAGTTCAGATCCACAAGTGTTTCTGGATCTGGATCTGAACTCTGTTCCAATAAGTGAAGAGTATTTTGTTTGGCCTATCTGTGATATTTAGATGCAAATTTGGTTTCCTTATCATCTGCCTCCCCTTCAAGACTGGGGGGGGGGGGCATTTAGATCTGAAGTTCTGGCTTCAGCTCATCTCTAGGCTACATGTGCAAAAAAAAGCAGTCACTGCACATTAAGGTGGGACCAGTTCCATTACCCAGTTACACTAATTTAAATCCAGAGTAACTCTATCTATTTACATAGTCTTATCTGAAAGCAGAGTCCAACCTTTTATATTTAATACATTTTAATTTATTTTGGTTAGTAATATTCATTTTATTTATTTCTAATAATATGTTTATAACACCTTCATCCTGAAGGATTCAAATCTACTTTAAAAACTTTACAGGCTGTACTATGCAAGAATCATTTCACCCGTGGCTGAACTGCAGCCACGTCTAGCATGGCACATTATGCCTATTTAACCATGTAACACCACACAGGCAATCATCTGAGGTAGGCAGTGAAGAATATGGTATCTAGTTGAAACAGCAGGTATAATTTACACAATTAGAAAGACAATTATTTCTGTCATAGACTGTAAACTTCAAGGGGAAAGACTATCTTTCCTTTTTCTTTATGTAACTATTATGTACAGTAGTGATGATACTAATAAGCAGTACAATAATATTATTGCATTATATTATATAAAATTATATTAAATTTGATGGATACGTTCATTATTAATAATACAAATTATTTTTGTGTGTATAGTGCCTACCATAATTCAGCCCCAATTAGCTGGTACTGCAACTTGAATTATGAATATTAATCATATGTTGTTATCATGCAGGATCCTACCCTCGAAACATGAAAATATTCCTAAATACAATTATTACCTCCTATACCACATAATCATTGAATTTTGAAGTGCCACATGTATTTTTATCTAGTCACTTCTAAAATGGCAATACATTTTTTAATAGAGAGGAAAACAAGGGATGTTAAATGCTTGTGAACTATAAAGGAAGTTACTGTATATTACAATGTGATTTTTTTATCACTTCTATTGGAATAATTTCAGATGCTTTCAAGTTTTAAGAGCTAATTAAAAGCAGCATCTATTATTGTAATGAATATATGTATAACCACGCTGACTGTGAAAGAGTCAGATTCTGGTCTAAGTTACACGTGTCAATCTGAAGTGTACTGAATTCAGTGAAGTTTCTTCAAATTTATATTGTTGTGCTCAGAGACTGTCCCAAAGCGTATAATTGTTTTCTTCTCCATTTTTCTTTTCTCTTCCTCTTTCCTGCCCCTACTTTTGTTTTTCACCTTTCATATTCTATTGAACAAAACAATTGTTTTGATTTCTTAAAGCCGTATCAAACATATATCTTTTATTTAGATGTAAGAGTCAGCTTTCCACACAGCTGTTAGGGACTCTGGATCTGTTAGTTCCAAACTGATATTTAAGGAAAATCAGATAGTCAGCAGATACAGACTTAATGTAAGTGGGCAAAGGAGAATATAAGACAGAAGAAAAGTAGAGAGATTCTAAGTTGCTGAGACAAATTTAGAACCAGCAAGAATTTGAGCAGTGGCATTTATTATTACTACCAGCCTATGACAGGCAGATTCTGGATGACCTATAAATGGGAAATCACTACACACAAGCCTATACAGGACAAGCAATATGTGTAAGGCAAACTGTGAAGAAAGCTATCCAGTCAAACCATTTAATTCTTTGAGAATAAAAAGAGGAAAGAAAGAGATTTTTTTCTTACAAAACTGTAAGAAATAATACATGTCAAGAGAACACAGTGATGCTGCCTTTCACATAGACACTGTCCCTTCGACCAACTTAACTCCTCCTAGCATATTACTTCTAATATCTGCTTTATGTGCTAATGAGGACTACATCTTTCTCATCCCATGAATGGGTGGATTTATAAAGATGGGGCCTAATATGCCACTTCAGCAATCTGCAAAGGACTATAGTGCTGCCATGGAATGAAATTGCCATCCTTCCATTACCATTTCCCAAATGGGATCAATACACTGTCTGTTTTAGTAACAGGATTCAGTGAATCAACTAATTTGTGGTTTTAAAAATTCCAGTGGGACAACTCTATTTCAAGTTTATAGAAGATCATTACCTTTAGGGCTTTCTAGCCTGCATCCACATTATTCACTGTTCAGTCTTCATCATTGTTCATGAGTAGATAGTGCTGCTAACCAACAGTGGAAGGCCATTAGAATTCAATCAATTTCCTGCAAACTACCCTCTGTTGCTTTCATGTTTGTGTTTCTTAAGTTTCTTTATACAGCATGGTATTGCATTGCTGAATACAGGCTATGTGTCATACTTTAATTACCAATACCTTTGTCAGTGGTGATCTAAACGTTTCTCTCTTAATTCTCTGGAAATCGATTTTTCTCCAAAACAAAATTATTATATCTGAGTCTAACCCATTTCTCCAAGATGATAAGAATATCTCAAAGACTTCTCATTTGATATGGATTTCCCCTCAGCCTCTACTCTATCTCCCTTCTCTTTCCTTTCCTTGACAAGTCTGCCCATTTTGTTTCTATAATACTTTGCTATTAATCAATAAACTGACTTATGGCACCTGTCACCTGAATGATGTTATTCAGCAGCACAATATGGGATTTTGATGGATTAAAGCTCTAGCCTGCATATTCTTGCACTTTGCTTTTGTATTAATTGTTTATTTCCCAGCAAGTGTGTCTGCAGGACAGCTGGCTCTCTCATAAGCCCCTTCATGTGACACATGTCAAATGACAATTGAAAATTCTCTCAACTTTGTGAGCAGGCATGTACCTTGAAATCTCAAGCTGTCAGTCATACCCACAATATGCAATTGCTCTCATTCCTTCATGCATCTAAACTTCCGATCAAAGGGCTGGTAACAACAAATGTTGCCTTTTGAACTATACTGTAAATGTACAAATATGCTTGATAATAAATTCTTCCCCTAGCCCCTGCTGTTGCTATTTCTCAAGCGCCTGGAGCTTTTAAATCAGGTCAGTTTGGACCTTTGGTCATTTCCTTTAAAAGTGTGTTGATTTTTAAACAAAAACTTCTCTATTAGCTCGATACCTTGTGCACAATATTTACCTTATTATAGGCATTTTTCTGCAAATCTGTATAATAAAACAATAAAATAATAATAATAACAACAATAATAACAAAACCCAGTTGCTATATAATGTTTTTCATCGGTAGATCTAAACATATGGCAATACAAGTATTATTAGATATTATAATATGTTATTTTAGGCATATATTAAAAATACATTTTAGGGCACAGATGTGCTAATTAGAATCATCCAGATATTTGCTTTAAAACGTAAGGGCCAGGTTTTGCCACCCTTATTCCATAAGCAGTCCTATTGCTGTATAGTACTCAAGATATGTGGCTGGAGTAACTGGGCTCTCTGTGGAAGAGGTTTTCTGCTAATCATAGAATATCAGGGTTGGAAGGGACCTCAGGAGGTCATCTAGTCTAAACCTGCTCAAAGCAGGATCAATCCCCAATTTTTGCCCCAGATCCCTAAATGGCCCCCTCAAGGATTAAACTCACAACCCTGGGTTTAAACAGGCCAAAGCTCAAACCACTGAGCTATCCCCCTCCCATGGAAGTAACCAGTCTAATTCCCACTACATATGATGCAGAGAAAGTCAATGAAAACCTGTAGTGCTCAATAGAAGTGAATGAAATAAAGTAAGCTATGTTGGCAGACAAAAAGCAGCAGTAATGGAAGGCACCTGAATACATGAGGGCACTGAGGGTTGTTGGTAAACCCAGAAGGTGGCTATTTACCACCTCTGTGCATAGGGGCTTTCCCATATTGCTCTGGGAACGGCAAAAGGATGCCAATTACAGGAGCAGGGGCATGAGGACTGAGCATAATGTGAGTGCACTAGACACAGGGATTGCGTACTGCTCTACAGGGGACTGGTTATGGCTGGCCACTACTCTGTGTTTATATTTACCTCCCCAATCTCTACCTGTGATGGGTAGTGTGGTGTTTACATCCTGTAAACTAGACAAGGGCATTTTCTTCTGCACCAAGGAACTCCAGCTCCCAGGAGCTTGGAAGGATGATATCCGGGCTTCTGCTGCTTCCTGGGGAAGTGGAGACACAGAAGGACAATGAGATCTGGGGCTCCCAGACCTGCCTGGCCTCTGGTGGAGATGGTGCTTTTCAGCCTGATTGCATCTCTGGATAAGAGCTTAGGTTTGGGTGTGGGTCTGGGGAAGCCATGGGTACAGCTAAGAACTGGGTGAGGTGCAATGTTGGGGGAAGAGCACAGGTCTGGGTGTGGGCAGCAGAAGAGGAGTGTGTGTGGAGCTGAGTTCAGGGGGACGAGAAGCAGAGGTAGCATGAGAGAGTTTATGACTGGGTATGAGGGAGTAGCAGGGGAATATCTTAGGTCTTGGTGCAAGGGAAAGGAGTATGTGGGGCTGGATGCAGAGCAGCAGAGGGAGAGCTTGAGGACACCTCCTTAGGAAAATTCTGGTTGTGCCCTGATTCCAGGAACTTATAATATTTTGATACAGGGATATTAATATGTTAAACAAGGAATTGGTGTTACTTCTTGTACATAGAGCTAATTAGATAATATCTGGCAGATTAAATCTTGAAGTTTGCCAGTTATCCCTTTGTATTACAGAAATCGTAATCAGTGCATCAAGGAATTCTGAAATATTTTCAGATCACTGAGTATTTTGACAGGTTTCAGAGTAGCAGCCGTGTTAGTCTGTATTCGCAAAAAGAAAAGGAGTACTTGTGGCACCTTAGAGACTAACAAATTTATTAGAGCATAAGCTTTCGTGAGCTACAGCTCACTTCATCGGATGCATTTTGAGGCTCTCATCCCAGCAGAACTGTGTATGCCAAAGAATGTGAAGGAAGAAACCAAGGGACAGCCAAAACAAGTAGAGTTACTGGATCTGATTATATACATATAAAGAAGAAAATACATGAAATGATAAAGCCTTTATGACTGTCAAGGAATAGGGCCAGAATATTCTTACTTGATGGTTTATCCTAATTTGTGGCTGTAGAGTTACTGTAATTCAGAAATGGGTACCGTAAACCTTCTGTGCCCATCTCTCTATTCAGACAATCTGAGCATAGTGGAGCTGCTGATGAGTAACTTTATGTATTTTCATAAACAATGAGGAGTCCTTGTGGCATCTTAGAGACTAACAAATGTATTTGGGCATAAGCTTTCATAGGCTAAAACCCACTTCATACACTGCTTTTCTTGAAGTAAATAAATCTGATCTACCCTGTCTGATAATCTGGCTTTACAGCTTCACTTCCCAAAGCAAGTGTAGGTTTCTTAAATTGCATCCTTAAACAATGAATAGCAACAGAGAGGCCATTGTCATGAGGAAACACATTTTCATGACACTAAAAAAGCAAGATGCTTTGTTCTCTAATCACCCCCAAGTGGCATAATTAACTCTTGATAACCAAATCACTTCTCTCAGAAGTTCCATATTATATTCCAAGCTTGAGAGAGGTCATGCCTCAGTTGATAAGAAAAGATCTCCAGTGTTTCTCTTGTAGTGTCAATCACAGATATGACCAGAGTAAACTTTATAACTTTACCACATGCCATTGTTGAGCAAATTGGATTAAAAGGTTGAGATCATACTTTCCTTCTATCAGCCTAGTTCATTGTATAATAGTCTTACCTCTGCCAGATACTTGTTTTGCTTCACCTCTGAGAAGTGCCATCCTCCAGATAAGACATTAAAAACTATATCCCATTTGCCCGGGCCAGTGGTTGTTAAAAGATTAGAGATTTTTTGACACTTTGAATTACAGACTGGTAGTAAAAAAGCTCCCGAGCTCTGGCCCACACTGTGCCCCACTCCAAGAATAACCACCTAAATGCACTGGCAACAATAGGAAGATTCATTCCTCTGTGCTCAATATTGCTGATCACCTGCAGTCTCACAGTGGGATAGACTCAGCCCATTATAAAATTTGGAATAACTGATAAAACAAATATACTTTATAGTAATGATTTGTCTAAGCAAGAAAATGTAGTATTTGTCTAAGAAAGAAACTGAATGTTGGAAACCAAAACATGTCTGATAAGCTGCTATAGCTTTTCTTATAAGCCCCATGTACCCAACACCAGCAGTGATGGGCTTATACCCAATGTAACTAGAATATGCTATTGTTCTGTGAAATGCTGTGTGCTGTTTCTTTGCCATATTACACTGAGTGGTGCAAATCTGACATTTTAGACTTTGGGGCTTTTAAAACAGATAGCAAATACACATTGTATGAAACTTCTGCGTCTACAAAGCACCTTCTTTTGTAATGTGGGCCATTCTGGCTTTACATTTAAAACATCAGAATTAATCTTCAAAAAGCATCCATTACAGTGATATTTGGAAGGGCAGTATTCTAGACCATTGACTGAAATAATTTATAATATATGAGCCTGAACCAAAATTCAAGTTCCAAGCAAGCTGAACCCGGGAAAAATGTAGCCATAGATCAGATAGTAGCAGAGTGTGTTTGTATTTATTTTTAAACAGGAGTCTTGTGGTATTTGGAGAAGTCCTGAATGCCTAGTTCCCCAGTAGTGAAAGCCCAGGCATGGAGTTATGGTATAAGACAGGTACTTGTGTGACTGCTGAAATAGAATGAAACTGGTGAATGAAACTCAGAAATGTGGGGTTTGTGATTTTGTGGATATGAATTTTCCTGGATAGAAGCTGGTGTTTTCACTGTACATTCTCTTTGATGTAAAGCATTAGAAGTTCTGATATCTCAAGTTTTGCTTTGAGATTCAGGTTTTAACAATCCCTGAACAAAACTAATATATCTCAAAATCAAATTAAGTTGCAATCCCAGAATTTATGTGTTTTTGTGCGAAACTCATGCAAAACCAATACATTTTAACATGATTTTGACACAAAACCAGATATTTGAACATGGTAACATGTAGATGGGATAACCATGACTCAGCTAGTTCAGTGAACATTAGAAAATCTTTCAATGAACAGGATCTGAGTTTTCAGTTCGGAATGAAACTTTCCTGGTTTTAAGTTTCTTGTAAATTATAACTAGACTGATAGCATGCAGTATTCTTGAGTTTTTTTTATTTTAGGAAGGCTTTTAGCAAGAAAAATTGAATAAAAAAGGATTTTGTAATGGATTTTATGAATTATGTTAGGACTAAACTTAAAATTTGTCTTTGTTGGAAAAAAGAGAGGCAAGAATTCAGTCTTCAGGACTGAAGAGTAAATTGATTGTTTTCTCTTTCTTCCAGACTCCTATAACAGACCAGAAGAGATACTGTATTCCTATAATGTATATCTAGCCCAAGTTAACAGACATGGAGCATCAGGCAGACAGATTGAAGCAGTGATATGTCTCTATGATTAATCAATGTAGAAACAATGTGATCTAGCCATAGAAATTCTCTCATTGTCTGGAGCTGTGACTATTTATTCAACCATTGCTCTGAGTGCATCTTCCATTAATTTCATTTTGAGTTTTGTTCTAAAACAACAGGAAAGAAATCCACGGTTTGGAAAAAACAAAAAAAAAAAAACAAAAAAACCCTGCTCATCGGGTCCACTGAAATAAATAACAGGTGAATGTTCCAGGTATACTCTACATGCTTGAGAAAAGTTTTACCTGGGTTGGAAGATTTACATTCCCCCATACTTGCTGCTTCAAAGAGACCTGTAGGTGGATGCCTGCATGGTCAGTGGACGTCAGCTCCCTTCACAGTACTGCCCCTACTTCTCTAAATCCCTGCCTTCTGTGGATATGTCTACACTGCATCTGAAAGCGAGCTTTGCAACCCAGATAGACAGACTTGCACTCTCAAGCTCTAGTTAGCACACTAAAAATAGTAGTTTGGATACTGCAGCTCAGGCTTGAGCTTGGGTTCTGAAGCCTAGGGGGTTGGGTGGGCTTGAGAGCTTGAGCTTCTGCCCAAGCTAGGACATCCTACATTTCTATTTTTAATGTGCTAGCTCAAGCCCAATTAGCATGAGTCTCTGTACCCGGGTTGGGAGGCTCACTCCCACCTGCAGTGTAGACATACTCTAAGGAGTTGAGGATCCAAGGCTGAGGAAGGGCCAGGAACAAAACAAGCATGTGTGCATTGTTTCCTTCAAGACCCACAGAAAATCCAGTGAAAAATAAACACATTTAATTCCATGCTGGGAAACCCCAATAAAGAGGGAAGCAGAAGGTGATTCCACAAGAAGAGGTGACTGTAGCAATAACTATAAACTTACCTGTGGAATGACAAAATTGATTTTAAAATGACTGATACGGTCTTCATAATGCTCGACTTATATATTTTCTGTGTGATAGTAGCAACAGCAAGCCTTCGCTAAGGAACATTTCCAGCATTCAATGTTTCCAATATAATTTGGTTCAATCTTTAATTGAAAAGCCCCCCTAACTAAGGCAACCAATGTTGGACGCTCCTTTGGGCATTTGTTTTAGTATTTCATATGTGTATCTAAATTACTTGATTTTCAAGTGTCGAACACACAATAACTTTCATTGACATCGCTGAAAAAGCTGTTTGTCCCACATTTCAAAACATTTGGCTTCCAATTCCATATTAAGGCCTCCAAACAAAGTGACATCATTTTCAAAAATGTTAAGCAACCAGCAACTCTCAGTGATGCCAATGAAAGTTATTGTGTGTTCAACACTTTTGAAAATCAAGTAATTTATTGAGAATCCTAAATATACACTTAGGAGCCTAACATTAGCCTCCCATTGTCTTTACCCTTAGCTTATCCTTGGCAATCAAATTAATATTTTCCCAGTTGTAAAATGTATACGAGGGCCCTCATCTGCCTACCACATAGTGTGTTAATTGCAGAAAGAGTCTATATGCCTCTTTCCCTCAAACCAGACTAACACAACATCAACTGGAATTTCTCGCAGTCTTAGCTACTTACATGGACTCCACTATCATAGTATCTGAGCACCTCACAATCTTTTGATGTATCCTCACTACACTCTATGAGGCAAGGAGGTGCTATTATCCCCATTTTACAGGTGGGGAACTGAGGCACAGAGAGTCTAAGTGACTTGTCCATGATCACACAAGAAGTCTGTGGTGGAGCAGGGATCTGATAGAAGGTCTCCCAAGCCCCAGTCTTACACTCTAACCACTAGGCCAGCCTTCCTCTCTTTTTGAGCCTAATACAAAATATTTGACCCTACATATGGACATAGAAACTGATAGAAAAGGAAATCTTTAGAATATCTGTCTCTCATTTATGTGTAACAGCTACCTAGTTTCAATTTCAATTTCTCACTATTTTTCCCACTTGCCGCCCTATATTAGCCCCGGTATATTCAAATATCTTCTGCTGTTTGAGATTTGTCTAATATTTCAGGGCAATTTACCTGCTATTTTTCTGAAAACCAGATTAGATGCAGTCTGTTTTAAAGACATTCATTTAAGGATGTAAACATGTTAGTTCAAACATTATTTATTAGGAAAAGGCACAATTGCAGGACCTGGTAAAAAATAATTCTGACAGTTTGATTTTGAGAGCAAACTCAGTAATGTCAAAAAAACCCTGTAACTAATTACACTCTCAAAAATAATTTTGTTAGATGCCCAAACTTTTGTGGGAAGTGGGCTTTTAATAGCATGTTTTATAGCTAACATCTAGCAAGGGATATTAATAGTTTTGCTTTACTGTTATTTAAAAGGCTTCTTTTATCAAGAAGTTGTGGGAAATCATAGCTGACATACAATCTTTCATTTCTTTCCCACCCACATTAATTTTTTACCTGGTGTGCATTCCTGCAGAAGAGTGGAGGAAAAAATACATAAAACATCCAAGAGTTCTCTTAATCTGTATTTCAGCCTTTGGGGGTAAATTTGGGGTACCACTAAGGAACAAATTCTGCCTTAGCAATGTTCAAAAAATACACTGAATTCAGATGGGATTGAGGGTGTAAATGAGGGCACTAGTTGACTATGACATCAGTTATGTAAGCCAATGGCTGCCATGTCCCATTCTGTTGTCTATGCTTAAATCGACAAAAGGTCTTGAGCTAATACTTTAAAGCTCAGTCTTGTTGACTCAAATCTCTTGACTGAAAGACTAGGGTTAGAACCATTTCAAATCCTGTTATTTGTAGCATGCACATCCAAATGGGAATTAGGTGTCTCTTACAGAGGGTTAAAGCAGGATCCTAGAAATACCAGCCATAAAATACTGAAGATACCAGTAGATGGGAACCATTGTTTCAGATGACACAACTTATTGTTTTCAAACACTGTATCACCATAAATGTCACATCTGAAGAGTTATAAATATTAAATTATGCAACCAAAGAGGACAACCCACCAGTACCATTACCTTCTACCTCTGGTTAATCAGTAAAGCGTGTTGGAAGTTTTTCAGTTAATTTTTTTGTTGCTGTTGAAAAAGAAAAGCTTAGTTAAAAAAATCTTTTGAAAAAAATGTATTTTGATTAAATTTTCATTAAAAATAGTAACTGATTTTTTTGGAAAAAATGTACATTTTTAGTATTTAAATGTGAAGGGAAAAAAGCACACATTTAGTGGATCAATGGTAGTAAATGTATTAAAAAAAGAAAGTCAGATTTTTTCAACCAAAACAAAACCCATAAAATTGAATTAAAAATTGAATTTTGAATTTTTTACTTGAAAACTTAGAATATTCACAAAAACTTTTGATTGAAAACAAATTCTTTTCATTTAAAAAAAATGAAGAAAAAATAAAAAGATCAGTTTCAACTAGCTGTATAAATCATGTATTTAGTCACCTAGGGATTTTCCTCAAGAATTATGACCTAGGTGATAGCAAAGATTTGTGAATTACATTTCTATTTCATTAAGCACTAAAACCTCCAGAAAAATAAATCAAGAGAGAATTGTCCAACAGCTCTCTCTTTCTGCGAAATTTGATTTTGCTCACACCACTTTGCTGTCTATCACTGCTGAAAATTTTCACTTTTTCAGGGTGGTTTTGTTTCTCCTAAAAGTTCTGAAATTTTCTTTTTAGAGTGACTAATATATAATAAAATATTTTTACTTGATTTCTTTCTAGACTTTCTAAAGGGCTGTAGTAAATCCTTCATTTATATGTGTAATATTTTGCTTCTTTCTTTGCTTTAAAGATACTTTCCATCATTTTTGTAGAGTCACCAGAGCCAGTTAAATTGATGTTTGAACTGGGCTATGTAGTACTCCTGCACTGTCAGAATAATACAGACAGTGCTTTAAGGCCACTGTTGTATGTTGGTTTTGCTCTAATATTCAAGCTGGACATATCCAGTAAATTCAAATCAGATCAAAAGTCTTCAGTCTCTCTAAAAATGGGGCAGTAAACAAATTTTGTGTAGTATTTTTGTAGCATGTTCCTTTATTATAAAAAGACTAAACAAGAAGAATGAATATTTAGTGTTTATCTAGAACCTTTCATCCACTAACCTGTTTATGATTTTCAGGTAAAACCTTGGCCCCGTGGAGTCAATGAGGCTTTTCCACTTGGGGCTAGAATTTCACCCTTGATTACTACATACCTCTATCCTGCTTCCAAAAAAGCTGCTGGGCCAAATAGAAACACCATGACTAGGATCAAGTCTTTCCATTCTGGTACAGAAGGTCATTATGAGCAATTATTTCTCCAAGACTCATTCCCCTCTCCCATACTATTCAACATCTATAGCAGGGGTAGTCAATAGACTTCAGGCCAAATTCAGACTGCCAGATGCTTTTGAACAGACCCCAAAATCTTTTTATTTACTTATTATTATCATGATTGTTATTATTTTTGTGTTATTTTCTCTGGAGTATGAACCTTGACTATATCTTGACCAAGAAATTTGGAGCTTGACAAAAAATAATTGATTACCCCAATCTATAGGATATAGCATTGGTAGAGCTGGAGAGATCATTTTGGCTGAAATGCCTTCAGTGCACAGACAACAGGAAGCTCTACATCTCCTTTACATCAGATATAAATAGCATCCTCTCTCAGGTTGCTAGCCAAAATCAGCATCTTAAAAAAGAACAGCTAACTGGCTGCTCACCCCTTAAGGGCTGGGGCTAGCCAACACTGATTACAGAATGAGTCACACCTGAGAGAGATCAGAGTGATTGCCCTATAAAGAGCCAAAGGAGGCCACAATGGTCAGGGATTTGGGATGATTAAGAGTGAATAGGCCATAGCAGAGTGTGTAAGAGAGAAATTCCAGCCAGGTAGAACTTGAGAGTGGCCTGAGAGGAGGAAGCCAAATCTTTGTTTGTGGGGACTTTAGGATGGACTTGAAATTTTTATTTTGAATGCTTGTTAATTTAATGAAGTAGAACCCAAGAAGGGCTGGGTTGTGGACAAAAGTGGTTTTTGAGTTTATTGAAGAGTCCAAGAGGGGGAACCTGAGGCAGACTGCCTATAGTGTGATCCTAGGCCCCAAGGGAGTGCATAGGAGATGGCTGGCCCACTTACTTCCAGTTTGGTCCGTTCTGATCATTCCCATTTTCTTTTCAATCCAGGCTTGAATAGAAGTAGTTTTCCCATGCCTATGAAAGTCTTTCCTCCGTCAGGTCACACAGCCTATTTTTTCCATATCTCCACAATAGGCAATGGGTAGATGTCATGCATGGGGATTAAAATATGACAAGTAGAGCTGTTATCTTTTCAAAAACTAATGCCTGTTGTGAAGAAGCAGGACAGTCATTATGTGAATGCTAACTATAAACCATTTGATATTTTCTGTCAAAAGGCTGATTTTGGAGGGACTTGGAACTGCCTTTGAAGGGTTTTAAATATTTAGGGATGCTGTTCACTTTTATTCCTTTTCATTCTCTTTCCATTCTTTATTAAACAATAGTAATAAACTATTTAAACTAGCTTTATCTGGCTCCAAAATTAGAAAAACAAATAGCTGATCCAAGAACAAACCAAAGCACTTCTAGCCAGGTGACAACCAGCCCTGCACATATACTGTCACCTCATGTTACTGTCCAAGGCGACCAGAACTTTTCTGAGCCAGTTCATAGAACCATAAAATCTAGACATGGTAATAACTCACCTCGTCTAGCACCTGTGATGTATGCTCCAGTGTTTTGTCCAGTCTAGCTTTAAAATGTGCTGCAATAACTGGGCCTGTACCACTTCCCTTTGGAGATAATTCCCCTGGTTAATAAATTCCATCATGAATCCTAATAGACTTTTATGCCTAAATTTTTGCTTTCTTAAATTTCTAGTTATACCTTCTTGCAATAATATAATACAATATAATACCTCTTTCTCCATAGTATTTCCACCTTTCTAGTATTTTTAGGCTGTTGTTATATCTCCATTCAGCTAGTGCTGGTACAGCCGGGTGATGGGTATGGAATATATATACATCAAGATATTTATTTTCATAACTATTTTAGCTCTTTTAATACTGCCTCACAAATCAGTCCCTAATCCACACTCTAATCACTACCTTTCTGTGCAGTTCACTGTTGTGATACCTATGTGTATACAGCCCAAAGTTAATCTCAGGTACAATGGTATAGGCTCTTTCGTTGAGAATTCACCCCAGAGCTTTCTGATGCGGTAGAATTCTTACACTATTTTTCTTATGTTTCAGATGAATTTAAGAATGGAGATGTCAAAGTATATGCTTAAGAATACAAAGTGATCATTTTTTAACCCCAGGTGGGAAAGTAGTTTGCCAGTGGGGAGAAAAGTGTTGCAATCACACATTAATCAAGCAGCCTTTGACCAATAGATCACAGATAACCTCAGTGCATAGCTGTGCATTTTCATGTTTAAAATGAAAAAAAAATGGAGAATGCTCAGAGCTAAGACAGGAGATTTTTCAAAATGTGCTCTCCACTCTGCTCTACTGACTAAAGCCAGTCATAAGGAAATTAAAAACGAATATGGAGAATGGAATGCAACTACATCTATGAAGATTGCTCTTCATAACACAGGCTGATAGGGAATATTCCTGTGTGACTTATTGCCTGGCATGTATGTTTACCTTCAGGCTTCAGCAGATGGTAAATTGGATTCTAAAAGTTTGGTGCTAAGTTTAAACCGAGCAAACTGTTTGTCACCTAGCAATAGCATTACTGAAACCCCAAGAAAAGTCAAAATAAACAGAAGGATAACATCTTGAGGGAATTACCAGAAGTAAAAATTTCATTTCAGAAGCAATGTTTTGCCAAAAACTTTTGTTGTAAAACTATGATAGTTTTCAAGACTGAGAAGCTCATATCACAGACCAAATGGAATGGCCACTAAACTGATTATTCAGATATGATTCTTTTGTGGAATTTTGCAGTGAACAATCAGGAATTTATCCTTAAGAAATATCAGTGTGATTATTTGTTGTGGTAAGAGCTGAGATCACTCAATTCAGACAGCTGTTCCTGGGTCCTGATTTGAAATCATATCTAGAGATATGTAATAATACAAAGATCTCATATTTTCAATATTTACAAATCAAACATTTTATTGTGAAATGTGGTTACAGGAAGGCTCTATCTAGACCTTTAACAGTTGTGACAAAGTTCCTCCTCTACCTTGGTGGGTCTTGTGCTTATTGGTGGATTTGCTCACCTTGGAGCTTACGGCAGCCCTCGGTTTGGCTGTTTTCATGAACACACAGTCCAGATCAACTCCTCCTGTGTCTGACCAAGAGTTGGGAGGTTTGGGGGGAACCCGGGCCCGCCGTCTACTCCGGGTTCCAGCCCAGAGCCCTGTGGAATGCAGCTGTTTAGAGTGCCTCCTGGAACAGCTGTGTAACAGCAACAACTCCCTGGGCTACTTCCCCATGGCCTCCTCCCAACACCTTCTTTATCCTCACCATAGGACCTTCCTCCTGGTGTCTGATAATGCTTGTACTCCTCAGTCCTCCAACAGTATGCATTCTCACTCTCAGCTCCTAGCGCCTCTTGCTCCCAGCTCCTTACACATGCACCACAAACTGAAGTGAGCTCCTTTTTAAACCCCGCTGCCCTGATTAGCCTGCCTTAATTGATTCTAGCAGCTTCTTGATTGGCTGCAGGTGTACTAATCAGCCTGTCTGTCTTAATTGTCTCCAGAAGGTTCCTGGTTGTTCTGGAACCTTCCCTGTTACCTTACTCAGGGAAAAGGGAACTACTTAACCTGGGGCTAATATATCTGCCTTCTATTACTCTCCTGTAGCCATCTGGCCTGACCCTATCACACAACATTTTAAGGAGTTGACCCAGGAACAATCTAGAACAAAAGATTTAATTTCTAAAATATATGCAATTTTCATAAAAAAATATACTGATAAAAATGCAGTTGAGATGAAAAGATGGGAGAGGGTTTTGGACAAAGAAATTGATCTGGTATAGGTGGCATCTGATGACAGTTAAGATCCATTCTGTTTTTACTACTAAGAAATGCTCTGCTGTAGGGGAGGGGTTTCAGGGAAAGGAAAACACACTTGCACACGTAGTGGTTGTGTCCAGGAATAATTAGATGGTTTGGGGAGGAAATTATTAAAGACATTTTTCTCATTACAAGGTGCTGACTTCCTAGAGATCCCCTGATATGCTTACTTAATGCTCCAGCAAAGCATTTACATTTTAAATGGGATGGCAAATTAATTTATTTTTACTTCTTAGCAGGTAGACTGTGTCTTGCACATTATTGGAAAAAGGCTACCCCTTCTCCTCTTCCTTATCATCCCAAAGTATCTTTCCAGATATGAGAAGCAGTACAGCATTGCCACCCATTTCTGTCCACTTATTTTTATTTCTCCATTAAGCCCCGCCTGATTATGTCCCTGTGTATGATATCCCACCATGTAGTCAGTAGCTGGCCTCTAGGTAGGACTGACTTGGCTGTGTTTGCATTATTTTCTTTGGCAACCTATCATCTGTTTTTTTTCCAGTGTCCCCACCATCATAATATTTTTGATGCTAGCAAGTACCATACCCTGATTTCACATCTACTCTCCTTCTAACGTCTTTGTCTTAAAATCATTCCAATTTACATCTACAGCTTTCAAAGAACTCCCATCTCTACTATCTCCAGCCTTCTGATGTGTGTTCCATTTATTGCAGCTATTTCTAGATCATAGAGTAATACTATTAGTACATTGGTTTGATGAATTTTTAGTTTTTGTAATGCTTTGATGGCAACCACTTTGTCTTCTTGGCAGTTTTGTAAGTCCAAGTCAACTACACCAATTTTCAAAAAGTAGCAAAGATTATCGTCATTAATTCAAACACATCAGCCAGTTGTACAATATCATTTGCAGAAGCAAAGTTTAACTCTAGATCACCCAATGTCACATCATCCAGCTTGTCTAACATTCTTAATGTTCATTTTAAGAACATGATGAAAAGTAATGATGATTCCACGCTCCCTTGTATTATGTCAAACTTTGACTTGAACCAGGAGCTTAATTTTCCACTAGTTCTTATTTTACTGCAGTACTCTTCATACATAGCTCTTATAATTGAAATTGTTTTATCTTGAACAGTGTATGATTTTGCTACTTTCCCAACTAAATGCTTCTTTCCCAACTAAATCAAGTGCCTCTTGCTGCTGAAAACAGCAAACATCTTTAATCCCCATTCTTGCTGTTTTTCCATCAACTGTTGGAGGATAAATATCTAATCAATGTTACTTCAGGCTGGTATAAAGCTGCACTGTTCCTCGCCTACTACTTCCTCTAAAACTGGTCTTTAATCTGTTGACAATTATTTTCATCATGATTTTTCCCAGTACTGGCAATAAGCTTATATCTCTATAATTATTTGGACCAGCAGGATCTCTTTTCTTCAAGATTGGTACAACAATTGCTGTAGGCCAGTCATCAGTTACCTGCTTTTGCTCCCCTATTTTCTTGTATTTTTTGTAATGTTTTGATGGCACTTGTTACACCATCTATTATACTGTCCTCTATTCCTGCAACTTTCCTATTTTAAATGCTTAACTGTTCTTTCTGTTTCTTCTTCTGATGGTGGTTCAACTCTGATATTCCTCCTGCCTTGCAATCAGTCCTGTTCAAGTAGAATGTTTAGAATGCTTACATCTGGATGAACTACAGTGTACATACAGCACTTTGTCAAAATTCTACTTCTATACTTACAGCATCTCTTAGGCATTTGTTGTCAATTCACCAGTAGCCTTTCTTACTGCTTGCATTACTGACCTGATTGATTCCATACAATCTAACCTTTCTGTACATTGTTTTCTTGATGCCCACTCTAGTTGTTGAGCATCTTCTTTCCAAAATTTTGTTTGTCCAACCTCAGTGATTTCTTCATGGTTGTATACAATGCTTTTACTACTTTCATTTTCCCAGCAGTCTTAGCTTGTTTACCTTTTCCTGTAATACTTTTGTTTCATTGCTTGCCCAGCTTTTCCTTGTTTGTTTACATCTTCCAATAATTGCATCTACTATGTTTTGTATCACTTCTTTGAATATTTCCAATCCAATCTGTTATGAGATTTCTTTATCATGACAAATTAATGGCCTGAAACACCCTCAAAGCATCATTTCATATGCCTCCTGCACAAAGTTATACTTTAACTGATAAAGATCAAATTTGGTATCAACTGCAACTATCTATTTCTTGGATTTAAAATTAAAATAAATATTAATCTTTCCCATTAGTAGTTAATAATTACTGTCCTACTCAGTACTTCTACAGATTCTAACATCCAACAGTGACAGACTATGCTTTTACTGATAATAATGCAATCAGTCTGGTTTTTGGTTTTACTATCTGGTGAATGCCATGTAATCTTGTGCATGTCTTTCTGAGGAAACCAATTACTGCTCATAATCAGATCGTGTATCTCACAGCAAGTTCTTAACCTTTCCCCATTATTGTTTGCAGTCTCAATGCCACGTTGTCCAACACTATTTATTTGCTTACCACATCCCCTACCAATCTTTACATTCATATCTCCCATTATCAGGAGCATATCGTGATCAGAAATCTCATCTATCATACTATCGAGTTGTTGATAAAATCTGTCCTTCTCTTCCTCTTCCCCTTTGCTGTGTCTGTTGGTACATAACAGCGGATGACAGTTATGCATGATTTATTGTAGAAAGTAGTAAACCTTGTTATGACAATCCACTCAGACACCAGTTTCCAGCTGTTCATTGCAGTAATTGTTCTCTTGTCCGCTACTATCGCATAGAGATAAAATTATGGTATAATAAAATATGGACTATCCTGGTAATGGAAAAGCTTTCACACTAAGTACATACACAAGAGAAACACCAAAGAAGATAGATATTTAGAAATTTTGTCATCCTTTCCAGTGTACTCAGAGGAGGAGGGCTTCCCAGCCAGCAAGCCAGAATCTTTAGTCAGGTTCTTTGAATATTAACCTGAATCTGAATAAGCAATGTACAATGTAGTAAATATTTTATTGTAACTTTTCCTTAATACATTTTTTTAAAAAGAATAATATTTGAATACTGTCATGCTGTCTGGAGCAACTCACAACTGTGAGTGCTTACCCCAGGGCAGACTGTCAGAAAACAGCAGACACTCCACACTGGTGATGCGTTCTATAATTAGATTTCACCAAGCCAGTAACAAATGTGAACTCCTAGATCACTATACCTGTGTTACCATGGAGTCACACAGTCCCCTTAGACTCTCCAGACTATCTTACCACCCAGACAATCTGGACTTAGTGATAAATTGTCACTTACACCAAAGATCAAATCCCATGTACATGTTTGCTATTACATAATTATAAGATACAGATAAGTAAAAACAATGCATGTAACATCCCGCTACATCAAATACATTTTATACATTTAAAAATTACTTTGATCTACACTAATACATATGTAAATTGACTGAGAGCTTTGGCATGAGCTGGCATCTGATCTGCCAATATAACCCACACACCTTCTGGGTGTGGTGTTCCGTCCCATCTAATGGCACCAAGACTACTTAAATAGAGAGATAAAATGAGTCAGCTTATCAGCCAGTTGGCTTTTAGCTCTTGCAGTAGAGGCTCATGCACTAAGCTTCAGAGTCCCCCAGGTTTGATCCCACCTGCTGACAACCAGGGTCTGTTGTTACATCAGTATCACAAATACAAGAGCCAAAGCCAATGGAGTTGCATGGTGGTAACTGAGTACAAAGTTCTGCAGCAATTCTATATATTTTTTACAATAGATTATCCTGGAAATGAATGGAACTAAGACAATCCCTTAAAAATATCATTTTAGATATGACCCATAAATGCTTATCTTAAAGTCTAACCTGGCAACTTATTTCAGAGTAGCAGCCGTGTTAGTCTGTATTCGCAAAAAAAAAGGAGTACTTGTGGCACCTTAGAGACTAACAAATTTATTTGAGCATAAGCTTTCATGAGCTACAGCTCACTTCATCGGATCCATTCAGTGGATGCATCTGATGAAGTGAGCAGTAGCTCACGAAAGCTTATGCTCAAATAAATTTGTTAGTCTCTAAGGTGCCACAAGTACTCCTTTTCTTCTTGCAGCTTATGATTTTCTTGTCTTCTTATTGCACCTTTACATTTTTGGCTGTTGTTTCCAGAGGAAGGCTACAATTTTCTGTTCATTTCATGCAGAGTGAGACACAGCATAGGCTCTCACATGTAGACTTTACTTTTGTTCTTTTTTGGTTTTGTTGCTCTCTTGGTATAAAGGCAATGATGATTCTGGACTGCTTTGTTTGGCCAAGACACTACCCAAATCCTTTTCATATGGAAGAAAGCTATTCCTAGCTTAAATTTACAAATAGAAGGAATGCCAAATCTGTTAGCAGATCACAAAGGATACATTTTTAGGAATAACTGTATTCAAGTAATACACAGTTGGGATTAGAAAAGCAAGCCATAAGGCTGTTTGAGAAGGAACGTTTTCAGGTTTTAGTCCAAAAAGAATAAAGTATGTAAAAACTTCCAAAAACCACAAAGAAAGAGTAAAAATTCCAGAATGTGATTCTGGGTCTTTGCTTTAATCACCCAAAAACAAAACCATCCTAAAAAATGTTGTATCATTTTTCTTTGAGTAGAACCAACCTTCCCTCTCCTTCCTACTTAAAAAAAAATCATTGATTTGTGTCTTTATAGACAAAAATCAAGTTGGTGACATTTTATTTAACTAATTCTTTAAGGTATTTGCTAAGCAAGACTGACCAGTCAAAATATCACTTTAACCTTTTCCCTATTTCGCTGTGTGTTCTTTATATTCTCTGTGTTTCCTTTCACTCACATATGGCAGTTTGTCTTTAACTCTTTTGCCTAACAGCTGGTCGACACCTAGAAATGAAACAACTCCCCTTCCAGAGCTCAAAAATGTCAAGAATGTCAGTAAAATGTGTGTTTTCTCCTTTAAGGTGGAAGATACTTTTTCCTTTGTACTTTTAATATTCCTTGGTTATCTTTTTCAAAATAAAAGAACAATGCACCTGAATAAGCTTCTGCTACAAAATAGTTTGATAAAAATCAGAATTAAAATGGCAATTACTACAAATGGATTAATTTAGATAAGTATTGGTTTGTTACTGTTCATACCAGAACAACAGTGAATGGATAAATGTTCAAAAATGTACTGACAACCTAATAACTATATTTTGCATTATTCTTTATTAATGATATAATAATAGCACTTTTGACATGTGTAGACCCTTTCATCTGAAAATCTCAATGGGGGTATTATTAACCATGTTTTAAAGATGGGAAAATTAAACATACAAAGGTTAAATGACAAAGTATGTCACTGGCAGAGTCAAGAATGGAACCCATGTCTCTTGAATCTACCTTGTCTGTTCTAGTCATGACCAGGATGTGGGTGGTCTGACCTTTTTGTTGAAACATGTGTCAGGAGCTGGGAGGCAGGCCAGGTTGGATATCAGGAGACCATAGTATGAAACAGGCCAGAGGGAAAACTGAGTCAGGTATCAGGAGATCAGAGTCAGGCAGTAGGAGCAGGTAGCGCAGGGGAGGCAGTCCTAAACAGGGGAAACCAAGTTGCACAGACAACCTCCTATTCCTCTGCTTGGTTTAAATGGAAACAGGAAAAAAGTTAGGACCCCTGGAGTTCCAGCAATCAGATATCAGGAATGGAGTTGGCTGTAAGTGTTGACCCTATAATTGTGGCAACTCTTGGCAGGTCAAGACTTAATGGCTCTTAAGAGCCCTGTAGACCAGTGTTCAAAACCCACAGCCCCTGACATAACCCCCTCCTCAAGCAGTACCCTCTGAGTGACAGTGGACTGAATTTGGGGGGGGGATTCTTATGGAACACTTGTGCAGGGGCCGTACACTTTTAGCTGTCTCCCAGGTGCACTCCTTAGGACTGTACACCTCTCTGTTGATAAAATACAAGAGCCTTCCATATTTACAATTAGAGTCCAGGATCTCATGAACCATGTATTCCTCATGGCCCTGTACATGTACTGGTGAAAGAGGTGGCCGTGTTTTGTGAGGGAAAGGGTATTTGGTGTAGAGTTTCAAAAGTGATAAATTAAACACCAAGTGAATCTTCAGAGAGTGGGGTAGCTGAAGTTCATAAGGATCTGCTTTAACCAGTCACAGGATCCTAAAAGGGCCATGTAATCAAAAATTCAGCTTGCGAATGGGTGTATCTGTATAGAGACACTTCATGGAGAGGCAGGCCTTTTATCCCACTGAGTAAGTGGGGACTTACCATTTATAGTTTGCTCATGACTTTTTAAGGTGTCTCCTCACTTCTTCAGGGCCCAATGAATCCATAGCATTAGGTCCAAGGCAGCTGGGCTGGGAGAGGATGTGGATAATTCTGGGTGCAATCAGGGGTGGTACCCATAATTGGTAAAGAAGGGGCTTTGATCTATGGGTGCCTGGAACATGTTGTATGCAAATTCTGCATAAGGGTGAAGTGAGAACCAATCATCCTGGTGATAACTGATGTGACACCACAGATACTGTTTGAGAATTTTGTTGGCCCTTTCTTTCTGGCCATTGGACAAGGGATGGTAAGCAGAGGAAAGATGTGTGGACCCCCAGCAGGTGCAGGGCCTCATGCTAAAACCATGCAATGAACTGAGACCTTCAATTGGAGGTGATGTGCTCTGGAAAGCCATGGAGACAAACTACACAGCTAATCCATAGCTGAGCCATCTCTTCAGTGGAAAGGTGGCCTGTGAAAAGGATGAAGTGGGCCATCTGATATAAATTTGTTGGACTCCTGCAATCCTACAATAAAGTCTATAGCAAAAGCTGCCCAGGGTTGAGACAGAGTTTCCAAGGGGTGGAGGAGCCCACTGGGCTTGTGGTGCAGTATATTATTGTGGGGACAAAGTTCTCAGGAGGCAATGAATGACTGTATCATGGGACACAGCTTGGGCCACCAAAAAGAGCAGGATATTAATTGTTGAGTCTTAAAGCGCCCCAAGTGTCCTGCTAAGGGTAAGTCATGGCATAGCTGCAGAGCTATTATTCTTGTGGGTCCTGGAGGAACATAGACATGGTCCCTTGCATACGTGATCTCTTCCCAGAAGTCATGCAGTTGCTTGTTGATAGTCACTTGTTCATCAGGTAAAACTCCCAACGCAGAGTGAATCAATGTGAGTATACCCTGCTAAAGATATGCACTGAGAAAGTTACAGGATTTGAAAGTGAAGCTCAGTTCCATGCTGGGGCCTCCTGTCTTGGTACCATATCTCTGAGAAATAGCACCATCCTTGCCATTTTTGTATCCAGGGAAGTATGTGAAATCAAATCATGTGAAAAATATAGCCCCTCAAAGCTGTCATTGGTTTAAAGATATCACCCTTTAGGTACTTCGGATTTTTATGATCAGTGAACACCTGAAACAGATGGCTAACTCCTTCCAGTTAGTATCATCATTCTGTAAAGGTGTTTTTAATTACCTGGAGTTCTGTATCCAATATTTCATAGTTTAGCTCCTTGAATAATAAGTGTGTGGATGTAATACTTATTTGGGATCAAGTCATTAGGAGAGGACAGTTCTGATCACTGTAAAGGAGGTGTCAGCTTCTACAATGAAGGCTTGTGTGACATCTGGGTGTGCCAGTACGGGTGCAGAGTGAAGGCAAGTTTCATCTGAATGAACAGATGTTGGGCCTCAAGAGACCAACAGAACTGGGCATTCTTCTGAAGGAGAGTGATGAGGGGTTTAATTTGTTTTGAAAAATTCAAGATGAATTGGGAACGAACCCCAGGAAGCATTGCAGGTTGCACACTGAATGGGCAGGTGGCAATCTTGGACAACTTGATGCTGGCATGAGTCCATTTGGATCCTTTCTGGGGAGAAGATCAAGCCAAGAACTCTGTGGAGGTCTGATTGAAGGCACACTTCCCAAGCTTGGAGTAAAGACCATGCTCCCTTAAGCATTCCAGGACCGTTCAAACATGAGCAGTATGCTATTTAGGGTAGTTGGACAGGACCAGTATGTCATTTAAGGAAATCACTACACACTGGTCCAATATGTCTTGGAACACATCATTTATAAAATGTTGGAAGGTTGCTGGGGTATTGGTATGGCCAAAGAGCATTACCAAATATTCACAGTGATCACACCAGGTTTGGATGGCAATCTTCCACTTATCCCCTAGCCCAGTTTGGATGAGGTTGTACATCCCTGCCCCCAGAGGTTCAACTTACTGAGTATAGCAAACAGCCTCATGTTATCCAGCAACTCAGGAATAAGGGGTAGCAAGTAATGATTCCTGATAGTTAAATGATAAATGATACTGATTAAATGTGAAATAGTCAATGCATAGCTAGAGATTGCCATCTTTCTTCTTGATGTAAAGGGTGGGTGCCAGCCAGTGAGGTCGACTTGCAGCAGGGGTGAAAGTAAAATTGAAAACTTACCGGTACATGAGCTGGCTCTGCCCCTCCCCCAGAGGGGCAGGGCCTCAGGTGGAAGAGGCGAGACTGGGATCAGTGTCCCCCATCCAGCCCTTCCAGGCTGCCTCACCCGCGCCGCTCAGGGCTCCAGCAGCAATTTAAAGGGCCTAGGGCTCCAGACGCTGCTGCTGATACCACAGCAGCAGCCGGAGCTTCAGGCCCTTTTAAATCACCAGCCCCGGGGCAGGTGCTCCTTTTGCCCCCCCCCACCACCCTGTTGGCAACCTGCGGGGGCAAAAGGGGAAGCAGTGATAAAGTGTTGGGTGCTTTTGAAGGCAGCAGTTGAATAGCTGGGTTCTTTATGCCGCCACTGGCTCATTCCTGTAGCCTAAGTGGTCTGTGCAAAATGTTACAACTGGGACATAGGTGGTCAACTTTGGTCAGAACATAAATTGAGAGCCAGGAGACAGGCTGGAACAGATAGCAGGAGATCAGAGGGAAAATTGAAAGTTAGGTGTCAGGATGGGCCTGGAGGTTACCAGGAGATCAGAGTCAGGCAGGAGGAACAGATTGTGCAGGGGAAACCCAGTTGCACAGACAACTTCCTGCTTCTCTGGTTAGTTTAAATAATATCAGGGAATCAACCAGGACCCCCAGAGTTCTACCAACCAGTTCCTAGGACTGGAGACTTCTGTCAGAGTTCAGACTGTAGTTCTGATACCCAATAACAGGTCACTGCTGGCTGGCCAGAACTTATTGATGCCTAAGAGCTCTGTGAAATGGTGTTTGAGACCCACAGTCCCAGATAGCTCTCATTCCTAGAACATGTTGCTTGCTTTTGCAGTACTCTTCACAACTACATGTCAGTCACTGTTTATAATGTTCACCTTTATAAACTGGACAATGCCAATACTTCTAGGGCTAAGAGATGAAGAGCCAGATTTTTAAAGGTATTTAGGCTTCTAAACAGCTAGATAGGTGCCACTGATTTCAATAGGAGTTAGGTGCTTATGCACTTTTGAAAATTCCACTGGCCACCTATCTCCATTTGTAGGTATCTAAATATCTTTAAAATTTTTGCCCTAAGTGACTGAAGAGCCTATGTCCCATTTTCAAACAAAATTTAGGCATTTAGGAGCTTACACACCTATGTTTCTAACACACATTTTAAAATAGAATTATGGCTCTTAGTTTGCTTAGACACTTTTGAAAATGTTACTACTAAAGCCAAGATTTGCGAAAATAGGAGCCTAATGCTTAAAGCCTTACCCAATATTGATTTTATATCTTTAGTCACAAGGGACTGATTTTCATTGACTTCAATGAAAGTAGTGGGCTATTCACCATATCTGTAAGTCAGGCTAGTTATTAAGACATCTAAATAAATATTTAGGAATAGTATTTGGCTTCAGAGGAGTTGCACCAGTTTACACTGGCTGAGGAATTGGACTCTGCCTTAGACTCTTAGACTCTGCCTTTATTCATCTGTTTTTGAAACAAATCTATATTTAGGCATGTGAATAAGTGATCTGATTTTTAGAGTTGTTGAGCACCTACAGCTCTTACTGAAGTCACTGAAAGCTCCAGATGTTCATCACCTCTGATAATAAGGACATGTCTACACTACAAAATTAAGTCCATTTTATAGAAGTCAATCTTTAGTAAGCGATTTTATACAGTCGATCGTGTGTGTCCCCACTAAGCGCATTAGGTCGGCAGAGTGCATCCTCAATACCGTGGCTGGCACCAACTCACAGAGTGGTGCACTGTGGGTAGCTATCCCACAGTCCCCGCTGCCCATTGGAATTCTGGGTTAAGCTCCCAATGCCTGAAGGGGCAAAAACATTGTCGCGGGTGGTTTTGGGTACATGTCATCAGTCTCCCTTCTTCTCTCCCTCCCTCCTTGAAAACAATGGCAAACAATCATTTCACGCCTTTCTTCCTGGGTTATCCATGCAGACACCATGGCACGGCAAGCACTCAGACCACTCAGCTGTACACTGCTTTTGTGAGCATTGTAAACACCTCGCACATTATCCTGCAGTATGTGCAGATCCTAGCTAGGAGCCGCCAGCACGAGGAAGATTGTGAGGAGGACATGGACACAGACATTCCTGTAAGCATGGGCTGTAGCAATTGGGTTATCATGGCAGCCCTGGGGCATGTTGATACAGTGGAACACCATTTCTCGGCCTGGCAAACAAGCACAGACTGGTGGGACCACATAGTGTTGCAGGTATGGGATAGTTCCCAGTGGCTGCAAAACTTTCGCATGCATAAGGCCACTTTCATGGAACTTTGTGAGTTGCTTTCCCCAACCCTGAAGTGCAGGAATACCAAGATGAGACCTACCCTGACAGTTGAGAAGAGAGTGGCGATAGCCCTGAGGAAGCTTGCAACACCCGACCTCTACCAGTCAGTCGGGAATCAATTCGGAAATGGCAAATCTACTGGGGGGGCTGCTGTGATCCAAGTAGCCAGGGCAATTGATACCCTTCTGCTAAGAAGGGTAGTGGATCTAGGAAATGTGCAGGTCACAGTGGATGGCTTTGCTGCAGTGGGGTTCCCTAATTGTGGTGGGGCGATAGACAGAACGCATATCCATATCTTGGCACCGCACCACCTTGCCAAACAATATATAAACCGCAAGAGGTACTTCTCAATGGTGTGGTAAGCACTGGTGGATCACAAGGGCCATCTCACCGACATCAATGTGGGATGGTCAGGAAAGGTGCATGATGCTCGCATCTTTCGGAACTCTGGGCTGTTTGGAAAGCTGCAAGAAGGGACTTTCTTCCCATTTATTACCATTGGGGATGTTGAAATGCATATAGTTATCCTTGGGGACCCAACCTACTCCTTGCTCCCATGGCTCATGAAGCCATACACAGGAAACCTGGACAGCAGTAAGGAGCAGTTCAACTATAGGCTGAGCAAGTGCAGAATGGTGGTAGAATGTGCCCTTGAATGTTTAAAGGGGCGCTGGCGCTGTTTGCTGAGTAGATTAGACCTTAGCAAAAGCAATATTCCCATTGTTATTGCTGCTTGCTGTGTGTTTCATAATATCTGTGAGAGTAAGGGGGAGACGTTTATGGCAGGATGGGAGGTTGAGGCAAATCGTCTGGTGACCAATTTTGAACAGCCAGACACCAGGGCAATTAGAAGAGCACATGCACACTGCGCATCAGAGAGGCATTGAAAAACAGTTTCATGACTGACCAGGCTACAGTGTGACAGTTGTGTGTTTTTGTCCTTGATGCAAACCTGCCCCCTTTGGCGAATGTACTTCCCTGTAATACAATTCTCCCCCCCACACACCACACAGGAACAGGAAATAAAGTCCCTATTGTTCTGAATCCATACATTCTTTATTTATTCAAAAAAACTTGAAATCACTGACAACACTGACTAGTAAAAGGTAGCCCAAGTGTAAAAGGGTTTGATAACGGGGTGGGTTGGTGGGGAGGGAAGGACAAGGCCACATTGCTTATTGTAGCCACACTGCAAATCAAAGTTGTTTGAATAACAGCCTTCTGTTGCTTGGGCCATCCCCTGGTGTTGAGTGGCAGTGTGTCTGGACCCTCCCCTACGTTCTTGGGCATCTGGGTGAGGAGGATATTGAACTTGGTGAGGAGGGCAGGTGGTTACACAATGGATGCTATGGGGGTCTGTACTCTAGTTGCCTTTCCTGCAGCTCCAGCAGATGCCTCATCATGTCTGTTTGCTCCCCCATTAACTTCAGCATCTCCTCCTATGTGTTCTGATCACACTCACTGTATGCTTTCCTGGCCTCTGCCATTGAATGCCTCCATGTATTCAGCTGTGTCTTATCAGTGCAGGAGGACTGCATGAGCTCGAAAACATGTCATCGCGAGTGCAGGTTTTTTGCCTTCTAATCTGCGATAACCTCAGGGACGGAGTTGATGCGGGGATCATAGAAACTTTTGCAGCTGCAGGGGGGAGGGGAAAGGGAGAGTAGATTTTTAAGAAGATACATTTCTGAGAACAAAAGGGAGACTCTTTCACAGTGAATCAAGCAATTCACAGTAGAAAGCACATGTGTTTTAGGTAAGGTCACATTTTGCCTTTTATATTGAGCACCTGCCGATATGGTGACACATCACACATGGCTGGGCAACAGAATTTGGTTTCTAGGCAGCCATGGCAAGCCAAAGGGTATGTGAGGTTGGATTCTTCTGCATTCATAACATCTGGGGATGGTTTCAAATGGCAGCACCCACTTTTCCTGTAGCAACCAATGCCCGTTGGATTTGCTGTTTAAAAGGAGGGGCTGTGGTTTTGGGGTTGATGTACAGCACATCCCTTCTTCACCCCCCCCCTCACCCATGGCTATTCTCCAGGATGATCCCTTTTAGCCAAGCACAAACAGCCCAGCATGCCCAGGGTCTAATGTGTCAGGGATCACCAAACAGAGGGGATTACTGGTCCCTTACAAAAATTCCCTTATTTCAATCAGTGACCATGAATGATATCACTCTCCGAAGGCTGACACAGAAAGATAAAGACCGAATGTTGCACGAATGCAACCAAAACCCAGGACCATTCGCTGCCATGCTTTGTGCTGCAATGATTCCAGATCACTTGCTACTGGCTTGGTGTGGTAAAGTGTCCTACCGTGGAGGATGAAATAAGGCAGCCCTCCCCAGAAACTTTCTGCAAAGGCTTTCAGAGTACCTCAAGGAAAGCTTTATTGAGATGTCCCTGGAGGATTCCCGCTCCATCACCAGACATGTTAAAAGACTTTTCCAGTAGCTGCGAATGCCTCCCAATTGTTCAGGGCAAATCAAACATTAAAAACAATTTATTTTAACCCCTGCAGTGTTGTTACAAATATGCACTCACCAGAGGTGCCTTCTCTGCCTTCTGGGTCTGGGCTGGTATTGGCTCCAGGGTAAGGAAAAGATCCTGGCTGCTGGGGAGAATGGATTCTCCAGTTGCCTGCTGCGCATTCTTCTCCACCTCCTCTTCCTCATCCACAAAATCCTCATCCATGTTGTGTGAGGCTGCCACCTTGCAGATGTCCACAGAGAGTGGTGGGGTACTGATAGGGTCCCCAACTAGAATGGCATGCAGCTGATCATAGAAGTGGCATGTCTGGGGCTCTGACCTGGAGTGACCATTTGCTTTCTTTGTCTTTTGGTAGGCTTGCCTGAGCTCCTTAATTTTCAAGCGGCACTGCTGTATGTCCCTGTTGTATCCTCTGTCCATCATGCCCTGTACGATTTTGGCATATATATCAGCATTTCTTCTGCTGGATCGGAGTTCTGCCTGCACAGATTCTTCTCCCCATACAGCTCAGATCCAGTGTTTCTCATTCGCTCCATGCTGGAGCTCGTTTGCGCTTCTGGGACTGCATGGTCACCTGTTCTGCTGAACTCGCCATGCTGACCAAACAGGAAATGAAATTCAAAAGTTCCTGGTGCTTTTCCTGTGTACCTGGCTAGTGCATTGAAGTTGAAAGTGCTGTCTAGAGTGGTCACATTGGAGCACTCTGGGATAGCTCCCGGTGAATACCATCGAATTGCACAGCGCTGCATCTACACTACCCCAAACTTGACCCAGGAAGATCGATTTTAGCACTACTCTCCTTGTCTGGGAGGAGTACAGCAGATGATTTTAAAGGCCCTTTAGGTTGGTGGAACAGGATTGGTTGTGTAAACACATTCATTATAAAATCGACTTAACATGGGCCCAGCTTGCCAAGTGATCCAGATCACTCTGTACAACTGCCATGTCCATAATTTACCACTCCACCAATCTGTGTGATCCTCAAATTTTATCAGTTTTGATTTTATATTTATTTCATTGATGAAAATGCTGAATAGCATCAAGCCAGTATCAGTCCCTGCGGCACCCCACTAGAAATTCACCCATTTTATGATGACTTGATAAAGGAATTTATCTGAAAATTTTTAAATTTGGGAGCCTGAAGACATCTGTCTGTAAGTATTGGAAAGAAAAATGTGTGGTTATGAGGGACTTCTATTTGGGAGAATATGCTGGAGCTCTCATGCAGCCAGTAGTAATAGCTGAGACTCTGGCCTATAAGTTTGCACTAGCACCGCTAAATTGGTGCAGCTATACTGCTACAATAGCTCCCTGTGCAGACACACCCAGAATAAACCCATTCTTTATGCAGAGAGTCCATATTTGGCACAATATAGCCCTTACGCTCTCTTAGATTCTCATTCACTTACTGACTTGTAATTTACTAAATTCAGAGTTCAGTCTAAATTAGGTCAATCCACACACTCATCTCACTCTCTCAGTATGTATGTTACACCAGTATAGACTCCTTCTAAGACCTAAGGACTTATGTAATTAGGGTCACATTTCCTCTTGGTTACAAAGATGTAACCTCTATTTGGCCCTGAGACCTATTACACACCAATTAACCAACGTGTAATTTACTCCTTGTTCCTCTTACACCTCATCTTTGAACTGAGTGTGTCTCATTGAGTGTAAGAGAAATTAATTTACAGCACTTTACACATCACATTTGAATTTTGCCAATAGTAACATCTACTTTTATGAATAAATTAGCTTCAGAGTGCAGGAAACAGAAAATTCCCACTGCCTGAGACAATAAGAATGCAGGGCTTGGGTGCAAGTAGCTCTTCCATTGATCAGCCCAGCCATTCTCATTTATTTATTGACTTTATAATATAAATTCTTTGTATAACAGCAACAATGACAGTAAAATTAAACTTTGTGATTGGAAAATGGTCTCCCGCTTTGAAAATAAATGTATTGGCCTCACCGCAGCATTTATTTTCAATAACTTCACTGGCAGTGCTTCGATGTTTAACTTGCTGTGGGAGACCATTATCCAGTCACAATGTTCAATTCCATTTATCTGAGTGCTCAGCTATGCCAAATAAAATTGACATCAGCCAATCAGTTGGCTGGATGCTGAACTTTTTTTTTATTTGCTGATGATATATTGTTTTTAAAGAAAATCAATTAGTCAGCAGATACTTTAGTAAAGAAGTAAAGTTGGTGTTTGCAGACTGGATGGAGCATGCAATAAGCTTTCTCCCAAAACCAATGTAGCTTTACAAAAAAAAAACAGGAAAGTGGATACTGCTCATCGATATCCATCAGGCAAAGTGACAGTGTTTACATCATTAATCTTTGTGAACAGCAAGAACAAACTCACTGCAAAGAATATTAGCACACAATAAATAACTTGCCATAGCATTTACTATGCTATTTCTATCAGTGAAAGACTTATCTCCTGTCCTGATGTTTTCTTTAATTTATATTATTTCCTTTTACCTGTTTGCTACTTTTTCCCTTTGTACAATTTTATGAAATTGATTTAACACAAGAACATAAAAATTGTCATCCCAAAGCAGCTCAGTGGTCCATCCTGTCCAATTTCCTCTCTCTGACAGTAGTCAGTATTGGATAAGAACATAAGAACGGCCATACTGGTCAGACCAAAGGTCCATCCAGCCCAGTATCCTGTCTACTGACAGTGGCCAATGCTAGATGTCCCAAAGGGAGTGAACCTAACAGGTAATGATCAAGTGATCTTTCTCCTGCCATCCATCTCCACCCTCTGACAAACAGAGACTATGGTCACCATTCCTTACCCATCCTGGCTAATAGCCATTAATGGACTTAACCTCCATGAATTTATCTAGTTCTCTTTTAAACCCTGTTATAGTCTTAACCTTCACAACCTCCTCAGGCAAAGAGTTCCAAGGTTGACTGTGCACTATGTGAAGAAGAACTTCCTTTTATTTGTTTAAACCTGCTGTCCATTAATTTCATTTGGTGGCCCCTAGTTCTTATATTATGGGAACAAGTAAATAACTTTTCTTTATTCACTTTCTCCACGCCACTCATGATTTTATATACCTCTATCATATCCCCCTTTAGTCTCTCTTTTCCAAGATGAAAACTCCTAGCCTCCTTAATCTCTCCTCATATGGGACCCGTTCCAAACCCCTAATCATTTTAGTTGCCCTTCTCTGAACCATTTCTAATGCCAGTATATCTTTTTTGAGATGAGGAGACCACATCTGTATGCCGTATTCAAGATGTGGGTGTATCATGGATTTATATAAGGGTAACAAGATATTCTCCATCTTATTCCCATCCCTTTTTTAATGATTCCTAACGTCCTGTTCTCTTTTTTGACTGCCGCTGCACACTGCGTGGACATCTTCAAAGAACTATCCACGATGACTCCAAGATCTCTTTCCTGATTAGTTGTAACTAAATTAGCCCCCATCATATTGTATGTATAGTTGGGGTTATTTTTTCCAATGTGCATTACTTTACATTTATCCACATTAAATTTCATTTACCATTTTTGTTGCCCAATCACTTAGTTTTGTGAGATCTTTTTGAAGTTCTTCACAGTCTGCTTTGGTCTTAACTATCTTGAGCAGTTTAGTATCATCTGCAAACTTTGCCACCACACTGTTTACCCCTTTCTCCAGATCATTTATGAATAAATTGAATAGGATTGGTCCTAGGACTGACCCTTGGGGAACACCACTAGTTACCCCTCTCCATTCTGAAAATTTACCATTTATTCCTACCCTTTGTTCCCTGTCTTTTAACTAGTTCTCAGTCCATGAAAGGATCTTCCCTCTTATCCCATGACAACTTAATTTACATAAGAGCCTTTGGTGAGGGACCTTGTCAAAGGCTTTTTGGAAATCTAAGTACACTATGTCCACTGGATCCCCCTTGTCCACACGTTTGTTGACCCCTTCAAAGAACTCTAATAGATTAGTAAAACATGATTTCCCTTTACAGAAACCATGTTGACTTTTGCCCAGCAATTTATGTTCTTCTATGTTTCTGACAATTTTATTCTTTACTATTGTTTCAACTAATTTGCCCGGTACTGACTTTAGACCTACTGGCCTGTAATTGCCAGTATCACCTCTAGAGCCCTTTTAAAATATTGGCATTACATTAGCTATCTTCCAGTCATTGGATACAGAGCTGATTTAAAGGACAGGTTACAAACCATAGTTAATAGTTCTGCAATTTCACATTTGAGTTCTTTCAGAACTCATGGGTGAATGCCATCTGGTCCTGGTGACTTGTCACTGTTAAGTTTATCAGTTAATTCCAAAACCTTCTCCAGTGACACTTCAGTCTGTGACAATTCCTCAGATTTGTCACCTACAAAAGATGGCTCAGGTTTGGGAATCTCCCTAACATCTTCAGCCATGAAGACTGAAGCAAAGAATTCATTTAGTTTCTCCGCAATGGCTTTATCATCTTTAAGAGCTCTTTTGGATGCTTCAGAAGAAGGTGCTTCAGAAGAAAGTACATGAAACCTAGCACTGAACAACTATGGAATAATCTATGTCACCCAAATCAATTAGTGGCTAGCATGTGCCCTGATACCAGAGAATATATGCCCCTTCTTAAAACAAAACAAAACAAAATTACATCTAATGTAATTGTGGATGTTCTAAATATCTATATAAATATCCAATCCAAAACTCTTGTCTCACTGAATTTAGGTTAATTATGTAATGTGTTTCATTAGATCAGTTTTAAAATTGTTGCCTTTCAAGTTCATTCAATGTTTCCTTAATCTCATATTGTGAGAAAGGGTAAATAGGATCCATCAGTTTACTTTCTCTATACCATGTGTTGTTTTGTGTACCTTTATGATGTCTCCATTATTCATCACCTCTCTAGACTGAACAACCCCAATCTTGTCCTATCTTTTTCTCAAATTGAAGTAATTATATACCTATAAGCATGAAGTGACTGTTGAAGCTGTTTCAGTCTCCATATCCCTCACCTTACAATCCCTCCTGGGATGAAAGTTGTTGAATGACAAAATATTATTCGTTGTTATTAATTTTTTAAGTTTATAGTGATTTTAAATCTCAGTCTCTGTTATTCTCTTTCCCAGTAATAATCATTTACTTCATTTATAATAAGGACATGATGGTCTCTAAAACCAAACCATGAAAATTAACACAAAACTGCTTTTAGTTATCCACTATTAAGAGTGGTTATACGAGCCCTAATGTATTTTGTCTGCTTCTCAAATATGAAGACTTGAGAATTATGGGTAATGACATCTGCTATCCAGGTACTATGCATGAGCTATAGATGCTGTTTATGCATTTGGTCATTGTTCTCAGAGTGTCTCTCAAACCTGAATTACAAGCATTGTGGAACTTTAGTGCAATGAGAACGCAATTTATTCTCCTTTACATGCAGCCTACACTTGTATTTTAAAGCAAAAGCTGCCAACACCACAAATGCATGGTGTTTCTGTAATGAGGGCAATGCTGGACTAAGAACATAGCAGAGACATCTAGATTAATTTTACTTGCAGCCCTTTACAGCCAGCTGAATCTAATCAGAATAAATTTCAACTGATAATGATTTGTGGGAGTTTAAGATTATCCAAAACAAGGGAACCCCCTTCTAGAGTGAAGTATCCGATGAAGTGAGCTGTAGCTTATGAAAGCTTATGCTCAAATAAATTTGTTAATCTCTAAGGTGCCACAAGTACTCCTTTTCTTTTTGCGAATACAGATTAACATGGCTGCTACTCTGAAACCTATAATTCCTGTGTTTAACTATATGGTACACAGGACAATCTATTAAAAGGGATAAGATTATAAATTCTACTAAAATATTGCCCATGGGCATGATAACTGAAGTTTATTTGACTTTAATTCAATTCCCGCAGTTTCAATGTCTTCTCTCTAATTCAGAGAGAGTTCCTATAATTCACTATGTAAAACTGAATTGAAAACTGTGGACCAGATGTTCAGCTGGTGTAAATGGGCATGAGCCGGAAGTTTGTGGTTGCACCCTTGAAAAGCAACATGACCCTGTAAGGCCCAACAAATGAGATACTTGATTAAATGTTCATTCACAGTGATAACATGTTGGTGACATTAAAATAATTTTAAAATCAATATTCAGTTTAAAGTTTATCTGCAAGCAAATTAGCTAATTATTTTATGCTTTTTTTTTCTTTATTTCTTTTGATATATAAAGAAGGGTTGGAAATTTGCTTATTTTTTCCCCCAGGGATATTTTTGTAGGACTCCCTGGATAACTCAGATATGTGACTATGGAGTTTTGTCAGGATTTAGGCATATAATTTTTAACAAGGAACATTTTTCTCCCATGAACCTGACTGAAGTCACTGTGTCAGAAGAAAATTTTAAAAGTCAAGTATTTTAAGCTGTCTGACTATAAATCACTTTTCCTTTCAGTTACCCAGGTTTCATTTCTCTTATGTATCTGATGTCACAACCCTACTAGTCCTCTGCTCATCTACAGTCTCCCAAAATATACATGACCTGAATTTCCAAAGTATAAAACAAGTAAATGAAAATATTTTTTAAAATATCCTGTAATGACTTCTTAATATATCATAAAGAAGTTAAAATGGGAATTAACCCATTTTTCCCCTTTGCATGTAACCATTAAAGTTGAAAATCAGAAAAGCTACTGACACTTTACTGAGAAACTCCATGGTCTTTGGTGTAGGGTCATGCTAATTCAGCAAGGCCTCTCAACTTATAAAGTGCTGGCATTGTGCAGGTGTAAATTGCATTGTCCACGTTATTTAACAAAATAAAATCAACACTTTAATGTAAACTTGTTCCCAGAATTACATATAGATGTCCAGTGATCAAACTGACAGGAAGACAAGTAAATCTCCAGATCAGCATACACAATAAATTAAAGTTGTTGAGGAACAGCTATAAATTTTGTAGCACAATCATTTTAATCACATGCCCTTTTTAAAAGGGACATATATTCAATGAGAACAACTACACTGGTTTGAATAACAACTTCCTCTGCAGCATGTGGGTGCACATCAATTGCCAGGATTATCTGGGTATATCTCGCTTAATCATTTCCCTAACATTGCAGAGGCCTCGAGTACTTGTACACCTTGGTCCCTCCCATTCTCTGCCTGGGGTACGTAACAATCCAGTCTCCTGTGGGTCTCATTTGTTTTATCTCATTTCCCTTGTTGAGTTTAGTGTGCAAGTGCTGGATGGTATTGGTGGCCTGTGATATACAGGAGGTCAAACCAGTTTATCTAATGGTCCCTTCTGTCTTTAACCTCTAGGACTCCATACTATGTTCCTTTATGTTTGGGCATCCCATCTTGGGCAACGGAACATCCCAACACAATTTTCACAACGTTTTAAACATGAAAAAGCCACTTTCATCCCCTATTGACGTAACTGATGCAAATAGATTGGCCTAAATCATTAATCCACATTACAGACTAAGGACTCAATTCAGAACTCAATTGGAGTTTTCCTAACGGCTTTAAGAGAGAATGGTACGTGATTAGGGTGGTAACCTCATCTTCAGGAGAGCTGGGTTTAATACCCTGCTTTACCACACACTTGCTCTGTGATCCTATGCAAGTCACCTAGTTTCTCTGACCCTCAGTTCCCCATCTATAAAATGGAGATATTAGCACTTCCCCACTTCTCAGGGCTATTATGAGGATAAATACATTAAAGACTGTGAAGTGCTCTGATTCTATGGTAATACAGGTCACAGTATTGGGCTCCAACGCTTTTGACATTTCAGATGAAGACTAAAACCAGTTTAATGTCTACAGATTTGGAAAAAAAAGGGGGTAAATATAATCTCAAAGAGTTATTTATTTAATTAATTTCTTAAAGCTAGACAAATCTATGAAATCTTGTCATAAAATGTTGTGCCAGGCATTGCATGCCATATTGAAGCACAGATTCAAGTTGTATGGCTTATGGAAAATAATAATAAAACCTGGGGGCTTAGAATTTAAGAAATGGCAGCCAGTTAATCATTAACAGCACTAACTGCAGTATTAGGATTAGAAAAAAGCTCTATAGGCTCTCCAGTTCCCATCTATTTAAGCAATAATGTCCACAGAATAGAATATTGTGAATATCGTCAGAGGATAATGGTCTCCAGATGCTGTATAAAGACTAGATAAATTCAAGGTATTTGTTTTCATCGGAGACTTTTTCCTGTGACAATGTTATTTTCCACTGACTTAATTGTTAATAATGTGGATAGATAGTACAAGTTATCTGTTTGCTTTTAAAACATTTCATTAAATTTTTTAACAAAGTAACAAATATTTATCAGCAATCTCCAAAAATTTAGAACATATGGATATATTTAAAATACTGGGGGTATGATCCTCCACTGCCTTGCAAGCATTACAGTCATTCACACCAGTGAAAAGTGTGGAAAATGCTACCACAATTCTCTATCACTTATACCAGTGGTAGTGTTTTTCACCCATTTTGCAATCACTTTGCATAGATGCAAATGTCCACACAAGATGCAAGGTGGAAATGCCCACACAAGTTGCAAGGCAGAGGAGATTCGGACATAATGCCTGAGAACAGATAGGTGCCTAAGAATGGGATTCACAAAAGCCAGCACATTGGAGTGGACAGTGGCCTAAAATAGCCAATAACTGATGACAAGGAGGAGAGTGTGTCCTAAATCCCACCCTTCTCAGGAAGTTAGGTGCCTACATTTTTTTGTGGATCTGGGCCTTTGTCTACTTTAGGTATTGTTGCATCAATGTAGCTACATCAGTGCAACTTCCCAGTGCAGATGTACTACACTAGTGTAGAAAGGGTCATCCACCGATGTGATTTTTACTGGTTTCACACTGGGGTAATAATACCAAGTCCTGCTTTACACCAATGCCGGGGGTTAGTTTCTAGCATTGGGGATTAATTTTTTAATATAGATAAGCTAACGCCTGTTTTGTCTGATAGGCTTTGCTGCAATCAAATGAAAACTGTTCATTATATCTTTGCTGGAAGGGTGAAATCTGTCTGGAACTGTCCATTAATTAATCAAATGTCACTTGGAAAAGTTATAATTTTTATAAAAATATACTAAAATGGAGGGTTTGATCCTGCCATCATTGAAGATAATAGCAAGATCCTGTTCCCACTGAAGTCAACCGGAGAATCAGACCCAAACTGTTGTTTGATTGGATTCATTTATTTTCACTTTTTTCTTAGTAAACAAGAAGCAGTCATCTAGCAACCTTATTGACCTATGCCAGTGTTATATGGCATAATAGATAATAAAACAAGAAGGTTTCCATTGATGCAGCTTGCAATGGACTGACATTTGGCAGGGAACAACCTTTGTAAAGTTCAGGCACAGCATTAAAAAGAGGATTATAAAGGGCATCATTAGAATTTAGGGGGAAACTGTTATTCAGCATTTCAATTACTGAGCTACATGAGTTGCAGTAAGAAATAATAGACACAAATTAGTACTATTGAATGTTCCTATTCAGCAGCCTTGAAATGTGATTTGGACTTGGATACTGTCATCAATTTGGAAGTGTTCAAATAAACTCACTTCACTGACTGTCACTGCTTTCTCAAAGCTATGCTTCCAAAGAGCTTTGTCAATGCAAAATTATGGACCCGGAACATCTACTTTTTTAGTCTGATTGCAGCCCCATTAGCATTTTCTCCATCTTTTCCTTTGCAGTAGGGCACATAATTTATTTAAAATTTACTCACAAGTTACAACCCAACAAAATAAACAGGAATGCGCCTTCCATAACATTTGATACTTTTAATTAGCCCACAGAGACTGTTGGTACCATATCTCAGCATGCATAATGCTGTCTACATTGTAGTAAATCACATGATTTAGAGAGTACAGAAATAATGATTACCATGTGGTTGCCTGTACAAGGATAGTAAGGTCTATGAGATGTCAAGACTGTGAGTTTCAAAGATGCTCATAAATTTTGTTTTTATCTAAAACATTATAAATTTCTACTGTTTGTTCCCTTTTTTTCTGTAAATGATATCTTGAGTAAATTATAGACTCTTTTTTACCTATTTTCTCTAACTTTTTCCAAGAGTTTATCCAAATGCATTTTTCAATGTCTGTTTTGCTGGGGGCTAGATGATTTTCTTTTCAGGTAAGGTTCTTTTTGCGGTTTCATATAGTCTAAATCAGATTTTAACACCCTCCCCCCAAAAACAAATAGCTCATCTCTGAGGCTAAAGATGTGTTTATCACGCTAACAAAGATATTGCTCTTTGGATCTGAATGTTATTCAGCTGTCACATTTACTCACATGAACTGATAAATTTGTAATGGCTGACAGACAGAAATTGATTTATGAGTTTGTGGGAATGAAATGGAACCACTGAAAATGCCCTTATTAAAAATGTGCAATTTTTCACAAGGACTTGCTTTGCCTTAATAAATGTGAGAATAGATTTGATTTCATTCAGAATTAATGTAGTTTGAAATTGAAATGAGTCTCACTTCCTGCCTCCAGGAGGTCTGCTGACATTTCTAGTGTTACATCTGAGCCTAGGAAAAAAAAACAAAGCTAAAAATGGAAAATAAGATAAATTCTCCATAATTTGCACAATGAACACATTTTATCAGGGCAAAAGCAATTAAATTTTAAAAATGTCAGTTTAGTATAGGGACTGAGTTATTTATTTTATCATATCAATAGCAGTTACCTTCATTGTAACTGAAGAAATCTGTAAAGAGGAAATATCTGAATATCACATTGTCTTATAGGTGGAATTTTTGTAAAATATATATTCATGTTGATAGGCTCCCCCTATTCCCACCCATAATGAAGCCACACCGATATTGGAAAGAAAAAGGTTATGGCTTTATTTACATGGCACAATGATATTACACACATTAATCAAGATTATTACAGTGAAATAGTTTTAATTTCACCAAGAGGTTATCAACCAGAAGCACTGCAGGAGTCCACCGGGAAACTTTGTTGCCCATGTGATACTGCCTAATCACCAGGTTCAGAAGCACATATTCCATGGTGAGGAGCATCGTGTAGAGTCAACACACAGATTTCTAGCTCTACTTGTTTTCTGGGATATAGAACAGGGTGAAAAAACAATAGCTCCCTAAGCTCAATACACAGTGCCATGCTTTGGACTAACATATCTTTTTAAGACAAGGAAACAATATATTTGCTTTCATTGTTATTGAGGCCATCCATAACTCCTTCAAAATCACCTGAGTTACTTTTACCAGGATGCTTGCTTGAAGCCTTTTGTAATGTGAAATATTATCTTTTTTCAAGATAGAATTTACTGTGACATCCACATAGGTCTTTGTTGAACTACCTACAAATCCTTTTTCTTGTCCACTGTGTGTTGTTTGGGACAGATATAAGGTTGAAATATCAGTGGCTTGTAGCTGCCGTCTTCTCATGTAAATTAACTTCATTCTGATTCACTTCCCTGCCAAACTTTTTCCTAAACTGCTGCTCCCTAGGGCCAGATGGGAAAACCAATCTGGCAAAATTCACCACATTTAAAAAAAAACGTGGGGGGGGGGGCAGGGAAAGCAGGTTGGTCAGGTTTACAAGCTTAAGCTTATATAATTAAATTTAATAGGAAATTATAGGCAGGTGGGGAATATGATAATTTTGAAAACAAATGGTAAGATATTCATACCTGTGTAGGCCAAAGTCTCTCATAGATATTTGCTATAAATCTCTGTTTGCATTATTATGAAGGTCTGATCACCTTTAGGAAAGCAGTATTATATAGTTCTGTTGGCAGTCTTACGCAGCACACTCTAAGCAATCAAAAGAGAGTTAAAAAATAGTTGGGAAAATTATTACTTAGTTATTTGTTTTCTTTAGTAGATGCTCTGCCTACATTTCAGCTATCTCACTTGCCTCCACCAAACAGCATGAAATCCTGCCCTAAGGAAGGCGGGTGGCCAAAAAACGGGCATGGCACCTGCTAAAGAAATGAAACAAACATAGACTAAAAGAAAAGGAGTACTTGTGGCACCGTAGAGACTAACAAATTTATTAGAGCATAAGCTTTCGTGAGCTACAGCTCACTTCATCGGATGCATTTGGTGGAAAAAACAGAGGAGAGATTTATATATACACACACACAGAGAACATGAAACAATGGGTTTATCATACACACTGTAAGGAGAGTGATCACTTAAGATAAGCCATCACCAGCAGCAGGGGGGGGGAAAGGAGGAAAACCTTTCATGGTGACAAGCAAGGTAGGCTAATTCCAGCAGTTAACAAGAATATCAGAGGAACAGTGGGGGGTGGGGTGGGAGGGAGAAATACCATGGGGAAATAGTTTTACTTTGTGAAATGACTCATCCATTCTCAGTCTCTATTCAAGCCTAAGTTAACTGTATCCAGTTTGCAAATTAATTCCAATTCAGCAGTCTCTCGTTGGAGTCTGTTTTTGAAGCTTTTTTTTTTAAGCCGATACTTTCACGGCTAACCTGGTGGCTGAACTATGTGACTTTGTCCTGACCCATAACTATTTCACATTTGGTGACAATGTATACCTTCAAATCAGCGGCACTGCGATGGGTACCCGCATGGCCCCACAGTATGCCAACATTTTTATGGCTGACTTAGAACAACGCTTCCTCAGCTCTCGTCCCCTAATGCCCCTACTCTACTTGCGCTACATTGATGACATCTTCATCATCTGGACCCATGGAAAAGAAGCTCTTGAGGAATTCCACCATGATTTCAACAATTTCCATCCCACATCAACCTCAGCCTGGACCAGTCCACACAAGAGATCCACTTCCTGGACACTACGGTGCTAATAAGCGATGGTCACATAAACACCACCCTATATCGGAAACCTACTGACCGCTATTCCTACCTACATGCCTCTAGCTTTCATCCAGATCATACCACTCGATCCATTGTCTACAGCCAAGCGCTATGATATAACCGCATTTGCTCCAACCCCTCAGACAGAGACAAACACCTACAAGATCTCTATCATGCATTCCTACAACTACAATACCCACCTGCTGAAGTGAAGAAACAGATTGACAGAGCCAGAAGAGTACCCAGAAGTCACCTACTACAGGACAGGCCCAACAAAGAAAACAACAGAACGCCACTAGCCATCACCTTCAGCCCCCAACTAAAACCTCTCCAACGCATCATCAAGGATCTACAACCTATCCTGAAGGACGACCCATCACTCTCACAGATCTTGGGAGACAGACCAGTCCTTGCTTACAGACAGCCCCCCAATCTGAAGCAAATACTCACCAGCAACCACACACCACACAACAGAACCACTAACCCAGGAACCTATCCTTGCAACAAGCCCGTTGCCAACTCTGTCCACATATCTATTCAGGGGACACCATCATAGGGCCTAATCACATCAGCCACACTATCAGAGGCTCCAGAGTAGCAGCCATGTTAGTCTGTATTCGCAAAAAGAAAAGGAGTAAGGAGTACTTGTGGCACCTTAGAGACTAACAAATTTATTAGAGCATAAGCTGCAGCTCACTTCATCGGATGAATTTGGTGGAAAAAACAGAGGAGAGATTTATATACACAAACACAGAGAACATGAAACAATGGGTTTATCATACACACTGTAAGGAGAGTGATCACTTAAGATAAGCCATCACCAACAGCAGGGGGGGGAAAGGAGGAAAACCTTTCATGGTGACAAGCAGGTAGGCTAATTCCAGCAGTTAACAAGAATATCAGAGGAACAGTGGGGGGTGGGGTGGGAGGGAGAAATACCATGGGGAAATAGTTTTACTTTGTGTAATGACTCATCCATTCCCAGTCTCTATTCAAGCCTAAGTTAATTGTATCCAGTTTGCAAATTAATTCCAATTCAGCAGTCTCTCGTTGGAGTCTGTTTTTGAAGCTTTTTTGTTGAAGTATAGCCACTCTTAGGTCTGTGATCGAGTGACCAGAGAGATTGAAGTGTTCTCCAACTGGTTTTTGAATGTTATAATTCTTGACGTCTGATTTGTGTCCATTCATTCTTTTACGTAGAGACTGTCCAGTTTGGCCAATGTACATGGCAGAGGGGCATTGCTGGCACATGATGGCATATATCACATTGGTAGATGCGCAGGTGAACGAGCCTCTGATAGTGTGGCTGATGTGATTAGGCCCTAGTTTTTGTTGTCTAGTTTTTGTAAAGTCCAGCCACGAGGAAGTTTGTGTGGAAGGTTGGTTCTTTATGAGAGTATCCAGTTTTGAGAGCTCATTCTTAATCTTTCCCTGTTTGCTGTAGAGGATGTTGATCAGGTGGTTCCGCAGTTTCTTTGAGAGTGTGTGGCACAAGCTGTCAGCATAGTCTGTGTGGTATGTAGATTGTAATGGATTTTTTACCTTCAGTCCTTTCGGTATGATGTCCATCTGTTTGCATTTGGAGAGGAAGATGATGTCTGTCTGTATCTGTGCGAGTTTTTTCATGAAGTTGACAGATTTCCACTCTATACGGCTAAATTCAGTGCCTTGCATAATGACAGGTTTCAGAGTAGCAGCCCTATTAGTCTGTATTCGCAAAAAGAAAAGGAGTACTTGTGGCACCTTAGAGACTAACAAATTTATTAGAGCATAAGCTTTCGTGAGCTACAGCTCACTTCATCGGATGCATTTGATGGAAAAAACAGAGGAGAGATTTATATATACACACACACAGAGAACATGAAACAATGGGTTTATCATACACACTGTAAGGAGAGTGATCACTTAAGATAAGCCATCACCAGCAGCAGGGAGGGGGAAAGGAGGAAAACCTTTCATGGTGACAAGCAAGGTAGGCTAATTCCGGCAGTTAACAAGAATATCAGAGGAACAGTGGGGAGTGGGGTGGGAGGGAGAAATACCATGGGGAAATAGTTTTACTTTGTGTAATGACTCATCCATTCCCAGTCTCTATTCAAGCCTAAGTTAATTGTATCCAGTGAGGTGCTGTCGTCATCATGAATAGGTCGGAGTATGAACAAGAGGCCACTAGGCAGCTCTCCAACACCACTTTCTACAAGCCATTACCCTCTGATCCCACTGAGAGTTACCAAAAGAAACTACAGCATTTGCTCAAGAAACTCCCTGAAAAAGCACAAGAACAAATCCGCACAGACACACCCCTGGAGCACCGACCTGGGGTATTCTATCTGCTACCCAAGATCCATAAACCTGGAAATCCTGGACGCCCCATCATCTCAGGCATTGGCACCCTGACAGCAGGATTGTCTGGCTATGTAGACTCCCTCCTCAGGCCCTTCGTTACCAGCATTCCCAGCTATATTCGAGACACCACTGACTTCCTGAGGAAACTACAGTCCATTGGTGATCTTCCTAAAAACACCATCCTAGCCACTATGGATGTAGAAGCCCTCTACACCAACATTCCACACAAAGATGGACTACAAGCCGTCAGGAACAGTATCCCCGATACTGTCACGGCTAACCTGGTGGCTGAACTTTGTGACTTTGTCCTGACCCATAACTATTTCACATTTGGTGACAATGTATACCTTCAAATCAGCGGCACTGCGATGGGTACCCGCATGGCCCCACAGTATGCCAACATTTTTATGGCTGACTTAGAACAACGCTTCCTCAGCTCTCGTCCCCTAATGCCCCTACTCTACTTGCGCTACATTGATGACATCTTCATCATCTGGACCCATGGAAAAGAAGCTCTTGAGGAATTCCACCATGATTTCAACAATTTCCATCCCACCATCAACCTCAGCCTGGACCAGTCCACACAAGAGATCCACTTCCTGGATACTACGGTGCTAATAAGCGATGGTCACATAAACACCACCCTATATCGGAAACCTACTGACCACTATTCCTACCTACATGCCTCTAGCTTTCATCCAGATCATACCACTCGATCCATTGTCTACAGCCAAGCGCTACGATATAACCGCATTTGCTCCAACCCCTCAGACAGAGACAAACACCTACAAGATCTCTATCATGCATTCCTACAACTACAATACCCACCTGCTGAAGTGAAGAAACAGATTGACAGAGCCAGAAGAGTACCCAGAAGTCACCTACTACAGGACAGGCCCAACAAAGAAAACAACAGAACGCCATTAGCCATCACCTTCAGCCCCCAACTAAAACCTCTCCAACGCATCATCAAGGATCTACAACCCATCCTGAAGGACGACCCATCACTCTCACAGATCTTGGGAGACAGACCAGTCCTTGCTTACAGACAGCCCCCCAGTCTGAAGCAAATACTCACCAGCAACCACACACCACACAACAGAACCACTAACCCAGGAACCTATCCTTGCAACAAAGCCCGTTGCCAACTCTGTCCACATATCTATTCAGGGGACACCATCATAGGGCCTAATCACATCAGCCACACTATCAGAGGCTCGTTCACCTGCGCATCTACCAATGTGATATATGCCATCATGTGCCAGCAATGCCCCTCTGCCATGTACATTGGCCAAACTGGACAGTCTCTACGTAAAAGAATGAATGGACACAAATCAGACACCAAGAATTATAACATTCAAAAACCAGTTGGAGAACACTTCAATCTCTCCGGTCACTTGATCACAGACCTAAGAGTGGCTATACTTCAACAAAAAAGCTTCAAAAACAGACTCCAACGAGAGACTGCTGAATTGGAATTAATTTGCAAACTGGATACAATTAACTTAGGCTTGAATAGAGACTGGGAATGGATGAGTCATTACACAAAGTAAAACTATTTCCCCATGGTATTTCTCCCTCCCACCCCACCCCCCACTGTTCCTCTGATATTCTTGTTAACTGCTGGAATTAGCCTACCTTGCTTGTCACCATGAAAGGTTTTCCTCCTCCCCCCCCCCCCCCCCCCGCTGCTGGTGATGGCTTATCTTAAGTGATCACTCTCCTTACAGTGTGTATGATAAACCCATTGTTTCATGTTCTCTGTGTGTGTGTATATATAAATCTCTCCTCTGTTTTTTCCACCAAATGCATCCGATGAAGTGAGCTGTAGCTCACGAAAGCTTATGCTCTAATAAATTTGTTAGTCTCTAAGGTGCCACAAGTACTCCTTTTCTTTTTGCGAATACAGACTAACACGGCTGCTACTCTGAAACCAAACATAGACTAATCACCCAGATATGTGAATCAAAACTTAGGGCACAGTGATCAAATAAAACAACAAAAGAATCCAGAATGGTGTAATGTCAGTTCTTACTGGTGCAGGAGCTAAGATATGCTGTGACCTGGGGAAGTAATGTGAGAACTGTAATAAAGCAACACAGATAGTATGCAACTGGACAGAGAGGAGAGCGCATTCACTTAAAGATGAGCTCAGTTAAGAAAGCTTCTGTGTTTGGGGGAAAAAACGCTATTAAGATAAGCCTAAGGCAGGGAATCTGGTTGTTTTAGATCTTTATCCATTGTGAAATTTCTTATGTCTCCATGCAACTCTAGGGTTCATAAGTCTGGAGTCTGCACCTTAATTCAAAAGATGTATTTCAGCCTTGATCAATCATGCAAGAACTTTCCTCTCACAGGCATTACCTGATAGCCATAGGGGAAAACTGTCAGGGGAGGCAGTGTCAGCACTTCAAGGCCTGATCTAAGGCCAATTGTCAATAACAAAACTCTCACTGACTTCATTGGGTCTTGGATTGAGCCTAGATACCATGATGCTAGGTGCTCTATCGAATCTTGAAATAGATGATGGGGGGGTTCTTTCCTGGCTGATTATAGGAGGTGCATACTCAAAGCTGGCCCCTTCAGTATTACAGCTGTCAGCCAAGGAGAGTAGAGTTGAGATTCTTTCTGTACACTTGAAAAGTCAATCCTGGTGGAGGAGGAACCTTCCTTCAACAGCTATGCTGCTCCTGCCCCATATTCTAAACAGAGACAGTAGCCCCCCACTTCCCAAAGGATAAATTGTGTCTGTCTCTTCATTCACTACAGTTCCCCAATAGAGTCACTACAGTCCTAGGACTGCATGAGTCCTGCATGGCCACAGCTGGGGCAGAAGACAGGACTGCTCAAGCAGTGGGGAGCAGTTGCCCAACATAATCCCTGAATATGTTAGACAAGAGTGCACTCCCAATGCATTATCTTCCAAGGCTTATGTGCCTCAGGAAGCTTTGGAACAGGTGAGATGGGTAGGAGACTTGGAGATGATAGAGCTCCAGTTTTCTGTCATATATTTTATTTACTGAAGAACATTCTGCTCTTAAAATAGGTTCTCTCTCTTTATCTATTTTTTCTTTTCTTTTACAAATATTGATTTAAAAAAAATTTCGCTCTTCACAGCAACATTGCCATTGATAACATAATATGTAGTCTGAGAGATTGGAGCTTGAAAATATTATCAAAGTATTAGTGGGAAGTTACTATGTTCCTTGACAATCCAGGTTAAAACTTGTATGAGAGAGAGTTAACTCCCTCAGTACACCTGTGGAAAAAGGCTTATATTGTTTTCTGTTTTGCACCAGTTCCCACTGGGATCAAACCAATATTGGAATAGGCACTTTATCCTGCTTTCACTGAAGTCAGTGAGAGATTTTTTTACATTGAATTCAGTGGGGTCAGGACTGGGTCCTAAATTCTCTCTTGGTCTCTGGAATGCAGCTGTTAAATTTAGATTTTATTTTCCTTATTCTGAATTTCAACTTAAGCTATTTCATCATTCATAGTATGGTATGATAATTTTGCAACCAACACATTAGACAGCTGAATCTTCTTCAACTGAATGATCATCATAAGACTTTCTGATGTAACATTCTCTTTGGAATACGCATACTTGAACTTAGCTCCCAGTTACACTGAACTACCATGAATCCTTTCTCAGTGGTTCTCAAACTTCAGCAACCCAAGGACCCCCATTTTTATTTAAACATTTTCAGGGACCCCCAAACCCTCCCACTCAGCCACAGGCCCCACCCCCCACTCCATCCCTTTCCCTCAAGGCTCCACCCCCACCCCACCTCTTCCTGCTCCCCACTCACTCCATCCCCCCTCCCTCTCTGGTTCACTTTCCCCCACCCTCATTCATTTTCACCAGGCTGAGACAGGGAGTTGGGTGCAGGAGGTGATCGGGGTGCAGGCTCTGGGAGGGAGTTTGATGGGGGCAGTGAGGGATGCAGGCTCTGGGAGGGAGTTTGGGTGTGGGAGGAGGTGAGGGGTGCGGCGCTTACTCCTGAAAGCGACTGGCACATCTCTCTGGCAGTGGCTTCTAGGCGTTCCCGGCCAATGGGAGCTGCGGAGTTGGCACTCGGTACTGGGGCAGTGCACGGAGACCCCCTGCACCTCCCCACAGGGGCCGCAGGAATGTGCCGGCTGCTTCTGGAAGCAGCACGGAGTCTGGACAGGCAAGGAGCCTGCCTTAGCCCCACTGTGCCTCCAGAGGGGGAGGAGTTGATCAGCGGGGCCTGTGGACCCCAGGGAGTACTCTCGGGGATCCCCAGGGGTCTGTGAATCCCAGTTTGAAAAATGCTGATTTAGATGCTATCCAAATATACAGAGTTTGTCAAAAACATTGGATGAAATTTTCACAAACATTTTTGTGAAAATGCTCTCCCTTGGTGTTAACCAAAACTCACAATGGGAGCAAAAAATGTCATAGACATTTTGTATATGAAATTTTGCCCAGCTGTAGAAATATAAAGATGATATGCCATGGTATAATTGTTTGCCTTTGTATTATATAACCTACCTAATACCAAACATCAAGCAACTGGTATGGAATAAAATACTATGCTCTTCCCCAGAATCCCACCCTGCAAACATCACAGCCTTTCTCAAAAGATCAAAAAGGGGGCTGGTGTTGTAGTTCACTGAAGTCAATGGAACACTACTCTAGCTGATCCTGATGCAGAATCACAGTTACTGATTTCTTTAGTTATATAAAGACATATGCTAGTAGTCTGATGCCAAGGCTATACACTTAAGGGCTAGATTCATAAAGGGACTGAGGTGTCCAATTGCCACTTTCGGTGACTAAATCCATATGTGCTCAGCTGGCCTCCACCCTGTAGATACCTAAATTCCATAGGCACCTAAGTTTCTGCTGGTAATGTCCCCTAGGCATCTCAATTTCTGCTGCTGGGCATGTACAAAACTACAGACAGAACAACGGAACAAGGAATAATGGTCTCAAGTTGCAGTGGGGGAAGTTTAGGTTGGATATTAGGAAAAACTTTTTCACTAGGAGGGTGGTGAAGCACTGGAAAGGATTACCTAGGGAGGTGGTGGTATCTCCTTCCTTAGAGGTTTTTAAGGTCAGGCTTGACAAAGCCCTGGCTGGGATGATTTAGTTGGGGTTGGTCCTGGTTTGAGCAGGGGTTGGACTAGATGACCTCCTGAGGTCCCTTCCAACCCTGACAGTTTATGATTCTATGATCTAAGTCTTGATGCCACTGAGCAGCTTGGTGGCCTAGTTTATGCCTGAGCCTCTATTGGATTCTTAAACTAATTATTTCCCCACCTATCTCAGCTGCAGGGCCCAGTCTGGTAGGCACGCTCAGAACATGCCTACTGGGTCAGCCGTGCACAAAAGACAGCTGGGATCAAGACTCTCAGAGGCTGACTCATTCGTGTGTGTGTGCCGTATTATATCAAATAGCCCAGTGGTTGGGGCTGGGTGTGCCTGTCCCACTAGCCCATGGTTAGATCATTTACCTGGGATGCAGATGACCCAGGCTTAAATTGAAAATTCATTGGGCCAAACATTCACTGAGCTGATGCTCTACCCTGTTGGTTAGAGCGCTCCCCTGGCAAATGGGAGAGTCAGATTCAAGTCCCTGCTCTAATAAACATTTAATCACCTATACAAAGAAGAACAGCTTCAACAGGAGAGAGAGAGGGAACCCTGTAGTCTGGGACAAGGACCATCACTCAGTGGGGATGTGGGACACTTGCATTCAAGTCCCTGCTCCAACTCAGGCAGAGCAGGAATTTGAAAACAGCTCTGCCACTTTCCAGTAGTGTCCTAGCCACTCGGGTATTGGCTATAAGGGAGTGGGGTTTGCTCTGTGAGGGCCGTTTTTCACAAGAAAGGGCTGACCTGGCTTAGGTGCCAAATGCCAGGAGAGGGTTCACAGCTGAGAATCCCAAGGAACGATTACTTTCTCCCTCTGCTCCAGAGGCATCTTCCAACTACCTCAGCATTTCTTACTGGCTAACTTAGGCAGCTCAGCTCAGCTTGCTGGCTTCTGTGAATCCCTTTCTTAGGTAGCTAACTCTCCATGTGCGTTGTATAGGGAGCCTGGACACCAGACTATGGGCTGCATTAGTAAATATAGTCCTAAAGACTCCTGAGTTCTAATCCTGCCTTTGGCAATCATGCCGTCTGGGGCGTTGGGAAAATCACTTCAAATCTCTGCCCTCTGTACAGGAAAACCTTACCTTAAGAAGTGTTGTAAGAAATAATAAGCTGATATTTCTATCAGCCTTTCCAGCTGAATAGTGCTATGTGTTACTATCATTATATAGATATACTCTAATCATAGATCTCACTGTTAGTCGAAATACTGTCAGTATTCTAAGGGTTAAAATAATTCTCCACATAACATTTCTGCAAGAAAATCCCCAAGCAATTCTCCTTTTCCAATCCCAAACTTGGATGAGGCATTGATTGGACTGGCTTGAGTTCTTGTTGTTGTTGTTGGGTTGGCTATGGCTTTGGGGGGAGGTGTAATTTACTTATTACACTAACTGGTCAGGCTCTGATCTTTTTGGACGTTTAGCTCCAAAGTGTCAAATCCAAGTCTACATCTGGAGGGTTTGTTGTTTTTTTTAAATTGAGTTGTGAACTGATTTTGGATAAAGTCCAATTTCCACAAACTATTCTTTTCTTTACAACAGGAATAGCAAAAGATTAAACCTAAGATGAGAACGATGGCCTGTGATTTCCTATTATATCATTTCTAGTCTCATGATGCATACTGTTGCCCCTGCCCCCACCCCCAGTTTGATCCCTTCTGGAGTTCATATACTGCCACAGAATAAATGCCACTCAATCAAGTGATGAACAGTGTTGGGAATCAGAGCAAGAATGTCTCAAGTTATGAACATTGTCTCAGCATATATCTGTAGGCAAGACAATTGCCATCTTGCAAAGAGGATTGAGGTGCCTTTCAGAATCACATCAAACCAAGCTCCTTTTCTGCTTGATATAAGAACTGTGTAAGGCAAATTTTGATTGTTTAGTGCCCCACCCCCCTTTTTCTTTTTGTAATTTTAAATCTGGAGATATTATAAAAGAATCTTTAAAAAACTGAGAATATGAGGTTTCAAAAAACAAGATGTCAAACTGTATCTAATTACATTGCATTCATAATCCTATGCAAACTTCATTTGCACTGCAATGTGTGGATTTGGTTAAAATTAAATTAATCCCTGTTTACACATATCACGTAATTCTATCTCCTTTAGCCTGAGGGACAGCATGGAGAATTTCAGAAGCATGAGTAAGCATGCTAATTTTGACAGAAATGAAGCAGATCCAGTTAATAAATGTTCTGTGTAACAATAAAACAGAGAGAAAGGGCATCAAGTACCACTCAGAGATCACCTCTCCCTCTCAGTCAGACAAGCAGTTCAGCCGAGTATCTTTGCTTCAGACACTCTTCGGGGATTTAAATCAATCTACATAGCCATCTATTTCCTTATACATATACATAAGGGAGAGAGAGCGAGAGAGCTCCATTTTCAATAATTTTTCTACTAACTTGTGTGAACTCTCTGCTGCCTGTCTATAGACAATGGCTATTCAGAAACAGCAACAGCTGGGAGAATGATACCCAGAATCAGAGTAATACATTAGCTCCCACTTAGGATGCCAGATAGCAGTGGTGCTTGGAGATAGGCATAAAATGTGTATTAATGTTTATAATTTATTTACATTCTTTACTCAGTTGAACCTCAGGTTTAAAAACATCAAATTTATTGCCAGATAAAAACAATGCTGAACTGAAATTATTAAGCTAAAGAGTTCATATCAGTAACTTAAGGGTAAAAGCATTAAAAGGAAGTTGTAATTATCCCCAGAACAAGCATTATAAATCCAGAAATGCACAAAGTTTAACTTAAAAGAAATTCAAACACATTAAAGTATAGTCATACACAGCTAAGAAACCACCTTAATTCTGTCCAGTAGCACTGCCATGCAGTTATCAGACAATTCAGATATTAGTGCATAATAGTGTTTTTATTCCCAGATTTGATTAATCTGGATATAATGTTAATGACACATTAGATTTGTTTTTCTTTATGGGAACAGGATTTAGCCTTATGGTTCTAGCACTTCTGGTTGTGAAGATAATTTTCTGAATGTGAACTATTGCAATGTTAGCTTTTGGAAACTGCACATAGACTGAGACAATTTCTCTAAGAGACCTTCCTTTGATGGAATGGATAGACACTATTCAGACACTGTCAGGGAAATGGTTAATATTTAGTCCTTGAGAAGAAGAAAGACCATAGGTGCATGCCCTCAGTTGCAAAAGAACCAGTTGGAAAGGGAACTCTGCTGATCCCAGCTGTGTTGAATCAGGTATTTTCCGCAGCATATTATAAGTGGTACAATGATGTGGGGGAGACTGTGTCAGTTAAAGGTCAGTTCCTTGTTTGTAGAAAGTGTGTGCTAGTTAAAACAACCTTCTTTCAACAATCAGAATGTAGTTGCATTAAGCAATTATTTTGATTAATGTAATTTAGAAATCAGAGTGATGAAGCCTTTTCCCTTGATTTAAAACTTAAGCAGTGGAAAGCCTGTCTGGTTGTTTTGAGTAGGGTCTAAAAAGCTTGTTTTTGCCAGTCAATTTGACTTCAAGATTATGGTTTAGGTCCCCAGTCATTTCAGTACTAGTGAAGTCTAATGACAACAATTTAAGCTTTGGTCTTAGATCTAAAGAACATATATTTTAGACTTTCAAATTTGGGCAACAGCCACAGCTGAATTCTGACTCTTGAGGGACACTCTATGCATTCCTATTGAGTTCTTCTGGATTGCAGGTGGTATAAATCAGGGAATAATCCCTTATTATACCATTAGGTGATATTCATTATTTTACTCTTCCCCTGCTTTAATTTTGTGAATTGTATTCTTTAAAAAGACAATGAAAATGATAGATAAATGTAAGTTTCTAAAACTTTACAAATGAACAAATTTTTTACTGTATTCAAGATGGCTGCCAATATAGGCGCTTTAGAAGAGAGTGACTGGAACTAAATAACACTAAGCTCAAAAAGACATTTAGAGGTCTTAATGAATCCTATGCACCATGCAATTCTGAGTATATGGCGAAAATATTGCCATTAGGGTTAAAAAAGGTTTCAGATTAGCAGCTGTGTTACTCTGTATCCGCAAAAAGAACAGGAGTACTTGTGGCACCTTATAGACTAACAAATTTATTAGAGCATAAGCTTTTGTGAGCTACAGCATATTTCATCAGATGCATAGAATGGAACATATAGTAAGAAGATATATATACATACAGAGAACCTGAAAAGGTGGAAGTTGACATACCAACTCTAAGAGGCTAATTAATTAAGATGAGCTATTATCTCAGGAGAAAAAAAAACATTTGTAGTGATAATCAAGATGGCCCATTTAGACAGTTGACAAGAAGGTGTGAGGATACTTAACATGGGGAAATCGATTGAACTTGTGAAATGATCCAGCCACTCCCAGTCTCTATTCAAGCCCAAGTTAATGGTATCTAGTTTGCAAATTAATTCCAGTTCAGCAGTTTCTCGTTGTAGTCTGTTTTTGAAGCTTTTCTGTTGCAAAATTGCCACCTTTAAGTCTGCTACTGAGTGACCAGAGAAGTTGAAGTGTTCTCCTACTGGTTTTTGAATGTTATGATTCCTGATGTCAGTTTTGTGTCCATTTATTCTTTTGCGTACAGACTGTCCAGTTTGGACAATGTACATGGCAGAGGGGCATTGCTGGCACATGATGACATATATCACCATCTTTAAGGTGCCACAAGTACTCCTGTTCTTTTTAGGATTAAAAAAGTGACTTTTGATGAGCAATAAGGATTGTGGGTTCAGGCAGTATATTCTCATTGTTGGTGGCTTTTTCCATTTGCTTGTCAGTACTCTTTACTACATTAAAACAATGCCACATTTGGTGCCTTGGTTCATATATCACAACAATGACTACAAGATTGACAATGGCAGAGAGATGACAAGGGAGAGTAATGTACATATGATCCAGTTTCAATACCACTGTTTTATTAATACCTTAATTAAAGTGATATAGCATATTGCAGGGAGTTAGGATGAAACTAGCAGATGCTTTGCAGCATTCTGCACCTAAATTCTTCTGTGTAGTGTACTGTATGTGAATTATTTGTCTGCAGTAGACTCAAATCTTGTAAATTCTCTTTCTCTCTGACACACTTATAGTTTCCTGCCAGTACTAGTTCTCTAGTTCATTTCATTTCTTATAGTCTATTGCGCAATCTGTCTATGTAGGTGTGATTCAGTGTGTCCAGGAAGGGCAAAGGAAAAAGAGGACCAATGGTATGCCTTTTGATACAGTGTTTGAAGAATCTAGCTGAATTATGTACCTCCCTAACATACATTCAGAACCTCAGTCCCTAAATCTATGTGATATAGAATATATGATATACTGGTATCTAGTATTTCATGTGAGTCATGAAAAGATGTGATATTTAGGTGAAGTAACCATTAGATTACATAAATCAAAACAGAAGTACCCATATTTTATTATAGTTAAATGGACTCTCTGAGCTAACTCTCTCATTAATTTCAGTGGGATTATCTAGTCTGATTCTCCCATCAGTTTTATGCTAGTGTAACTCCGGTAAAGGCAGTGGAGCCTTGTGCAGTTAATCTTCAAATATTAAATTAAAAGAAGGTTCAGAGGGTAAAGGCAGTCACTATTTTACCTGCTTTGGAGTAAATTAATGTTAAATTTGATCTGCTTTTACCAGCTAGAAAGGCATTTTCTCTCCCAGTCCTTTGAATTGTAATGTTAAAGAAGCACCCAGACAAGGGGTGCTGTGCTTCCCAGAAGTTCAGTGAACTCTGGGTGGGGAAGGGATGGACATAGATGACTTTGTGTCACATTCCAGATTCTGGACTGCTCCAGGGTTCAGAATGGCCTCCTGTTGCTCTAATTTACAACAACCCACCTCAGACTGCCTATGGGCTTCAGTGGAGCTAGAATCTAATAATGCCATGCTTTAAAGACCTCTCCCATCCCGCCCTTCATCCCAGTGGACTACACACCTGCTTAAAGTGACTCACATGCATTAGTGTTTGAAGGATTGGGGCCTGTGTGAAATTATTTCCCAAATGAAAAGGGCAAGCTTGTCAGACAACACTTAATCTTGCTTTTTTCTGTTGTTATTCAGCATGTGTGCTGATGTCTTACCACCGCCACCTCCTTCTCATATTAAGATTTTGATTCAGAGAGCACTTAATCATGTGCAGAAGTCCATTCCTTTTCAGGGCAGCACTTCAGCTTTTACTGGAGTCTCACTAAAGTCAGATGGTATGTAAGCATGAGCCTAAAGTGAGGGTGATGGTTTCCAGAATCAGGACCATTTTGTGCACAGGTTCAAAACAAATGTGGAGTTTGGTGGTGACAAAAAAGAAACCCTTTGATGAAAACGAGAACTCCTAGACAGGTACTGCAGATCATGATTTACTGGGGAGCCAGCAGGAATTAAATCAGATATCTTAAAAAGCTCATGAACTCCCATGCAAATCAAAAATCATGTTAAGCAAGCGAGATGAAAGAATAGTCAGTAGAGGTACTTATTTGTTGCTGTATTAGTGCACTGTATATATAAGACAACAGTATTCTTTCTTAAAGTAATCTGTGTAATTTTACTGATATTAACTGATGTTAACTTCACTTTGACTGTAAGAACTCCTTCCAGCTGAAACAAAACAGTACAGCTGCTACTGGCTTGGTCAGAAAGAGGCTTCCATGTAGCTCCTGTGGTGGAGCACCTCTTGAGGACCACAAAGGTCATAAATCAAACCTCAGATGAACCAAATACAGATCTCATATGCAGCAAGTTGAGCCAGGAGGTGAAAAGCTGCCCTAATTGGTTAAGTCTGGGCTGAATGATGGAACACTACTTGACAGACTCAAGACACAAAACAAACTGAGACCACAAATTTCCTGTCTTACTTATAAAATGAAGGATTGTTCGGAGGGAAAAATGCGTTGTTGCTTTATAGTTGCATTTTTGGTTTATTCTGACTATTGCTGAGAAAAAAGAAGACTCCCAAGCTTTATGGATTTCTGATTATTACACGGATCATACACAGTGTGATATGCACACTGCCTTATGCATGGAAGTGTGTGCTAGCTAGAAATCTATGTATAATTCACAAAGTAATCTTTTGCACTGTCTCTGGCCACCTCAGAGATAAGTTTAGATTATGTCTTTATTTTAAATAAAAGTTATTGTCCCTCATTCTAATACCTCCAATAATGAGAATTGAAAATATTAGTGGAAAGGTCTTTCGATGAGATACTTTCTACTCTGTAGGATACCCGTCTTGAGTTGGGCCACCTTGTATTAAATATTAAAATTAAACTATTCATCAAGCCAAACTGGAATACTTTTGATGGGAAGCCTGGTGATGAAAATACTAATCCTACTACTTATTCTCCCTGTGTAATTTAATCTATTAATTGGCACTGGCTGTCCATCAAAGGAGACTCACGATAGCTGCTTTTGTGTTTATATAGTAGTAACCCCACAAAAAAAAGTTTATCATAACATGACAGTATCCTCTGAGACTAAACAGACATGCACAAAAAAGTGTTTTGTTTTGGGATTTTTTGCCATTAAAAACTAGGCTATTCTGAATTGAGAAGATTTATATTAACTCCGGAGACTCTGGAATCCCAAAGTGAACCAATGCCACTGTGCATTCCTGAAACACCTGATTAGAGTCTACTGTAATGATCAAAGCAAGGCACTTTGAAATTTACATGTGAAATGCTGTGTGTGTGTGTGTGTGTGTGTGTAATGAATCTCCACAAAGGCAAACAACTAAATCATTTTTATTGTGTCAGTTTTGTAAGGTTTGCCATAAACAAATGGCATTATTTTGCTAGAAAAATCGCAAAACTTCACAGGAATGTATTATATGTATAAAATATAAAAAAATATGCAGATGTATATGTCAAATATTATTTAGATGAAGGGGGGAGGTTTTCCTGAAAACAAAATGTGAATTTTCCCCATTGACTACTATTCATAATCATCCTCATAACAGATATTTTAACTGAATGAATGTTTTTCTTTTTTGTGGTATTTGTCCTAACCGTTTGAACTTTCCTCTACCTCTCTCCCTATTACCATATGTGCATTACATGTTCTGTTTGTAAATAGTACTTGAAATATTTCCATTTATGGATATATTTTTTGGTTTCAAAAGCTTAAGAAATGCTTTCAAAAGCGATTTTAGAGATTAAATTAGTGTATATACAGGTTTATTTCTCAGAGGTGAGCCTGCCATCCACTTTTTACTCAAAAAGCTATTAAATTCATAATAAAATCATGCTGAAATGGCAGGGCAAAGCAATCACTGGTGTCTAGGAAGTTATTTGCTGTTGCAGTATATGAAAAATTGACATTTTTAGCTCACTACTGCCTTATTTAATATGATATCTGAAATTTCTTAATACAGTGTGATTAAATGATTCTTTAGTTTATCAAGGGTTAGGTAAAGGGATGACTTGATCACAGTTGAGAAGTACCTACAAAGGCAGAATTCTGATAGCTGAGGGCTCTTTAATCTAGCATAAAAAGATCCAATGGCTGGACATTGACATTAGATAAATTCAATCTGGAAATAAGGTCCACATTTTTAATTGAGGGTAATTTACTGGAAAAATTTACCAAGAGAAGTGCTGGGTTGTCCGTCACTTGAAGTCTTTAAATCAAGATTGGCTCTCTTTGTAAAAGATATGCTCTAGTTCAGTGTTTCCCAAACTTGGGACACCACTTGTTCAAGAAAAGCCCCTGGTGGGCCGGGCTGGTTTGTTTACCTGCCGCGTCTGCAGGGTCGGCCAATCGCGGCTCCCACTGGCCACAGTTCACCGCTGCAGGCCAATGGGGGTTACGGGAAGTGGCGGCCAGTACATTCCTCAGCCCGCGCTGCTTTCCACAGCCCCCATTGGCCTGCAGTAGCGTACTGCAGCCAGTGGGAGCCGCGATTGGCCGAACCTGTGGACGTGGCAGGTAAACAAACTGGCCCGGCCTGCCAGGGGCTTTCCGTGAACAAGTGGTGTCTCAAGTTTGGGAAACACTGCTCTAGTTCATCCAGAAATTATTTGGTACAGCAATTATTGGGTGAGGTTCTATGGCCTGTGTTATGCTGGAGGTCAGACTAAATTATCAGAATGGTCTCTTCTGGCCTTAAAATCTATGAATCTATGAACTAATATTTGTATCACTCATGTCTATTATCCTATATTACACTTGAGCATGTAAACAGTTGTTATAGCCACTTCTCAGTTGCTTCTTTAGCCAGACAGAGGTTGGCTATATGGGTTTTGGGGGGGAAGAGGGGTGCTGGGTTCTGCTGGCTGGAATTTTCCTCTTGCTGATTTTGTATGTATTTAGACATGGATCATTACACAAGTAGTAACAATATGTAAACTTCTATACAAAGGAATTAAGCATTGGTATCTGTCCACATTTGTAGCAGAGGAAATATCTCTGCATGAACTGAAAATTCAGAAAATCACACTGTTCAGAGGATTTGAATAATGATATTTCCAGCCCAAAAAAGAACACTGAATTCATGGACAAATAGGGGAAGAAGGAAATATAACTAAGAGGCCTCCTGCTACTTTTCGCATTGTCACTTGATATCAGAGAGAAGAACAGAAGAAAATATAAAAGCACATAGTGTTTTGCTACTTACTGGAAATAGAGTTTCTGAATTACCTGCCCATTTAAAGCTAAAACACTCTGTCTCCAATCATGATAGGCCAGAGTGACTGGGCATGGTACAAGAGGATTCATATAAGATGTGGGGTAAAGCAATCTTCTTACCAAGCTGTTCTCTGGCCCTTGCCATGCTGAGACTGCAGTAGTTCTTTCTGCACCATCGCTCTGAACACAGGAATTCCTAATGGATCAAACCAATGGCCTCACCTAACCCTAGTGCTTATGGAGGCTTCTCTAAAGAGTCTGAGGTATCTGGAGGTAGAGATGGTGGAAGCTGGGTGGTCCAGGCTGGGTAGTGGATGGGCCAGGGCAGGACTTGGAGGGGACACACATTGTTTTTCCTACTGCCTCATGGAGATTCCCCAGAGAAGATCAAATAGGCCAGGGCTCACTTATATATTTCTGTATACTCTCTCCAGGGGGTCTTTAGCTCTGAGGAAGCTGAGAGGTTGCTGAAGCCCAGAGCTGGTATGAAGATACAGGACATCTACATGGATGGCCTTGGCCTCCCCCAACATCTCTGCCAGATCCATGTGGATCCTTGTTTAGCCACCAGATCTGGGAGTGAGACAATTGGCTTTTTCCACAGTGGAGAAAAACCCACAGACCCCCACCAAAGCAACATGAGGAACTTCTATGAGTGGATGATCACACATATTTCCTTCCTCTGAGTCTCCTCAGGGTGTTTAATTTGTTTGATGGTGTTTTCTTCTATGGGAAGTATGATTTTAGCCTGAAAAATGAAATGATGTCAAATTATCAGCACAATACTAAGGTAGCAAACCGCCCATCCATAAGGTTGTAAACCGAACTTAAACTTAAGATTTAAAATTAGAGCTGGAAGAAGCAGATCAGTCACAATTAATGAAGAGGAGCCTTTTTCTATTTTCAAGCCAATGTGAACACTTATTGCCTACATTTACACTAAACACCACTTCTGACAGCATGTAGTGTATGTGTAAGAACATAAGAATGACCTTACTGGGTCAGACCAAAGGTCCATCTAGCCCAGTATCCTGCCTTCAGACAGTGGCCAGTGCCAGATGCCCCAGAGGGAATGAACGGAACAGGTAATCATCAAGTGATCCATCCCCTGGCGCTCATTCCCAGCTTCTGGCAAACAGAGGCTAGGGAAACCATTTCTGCCCATCCTGGCTAATAGCCAGTGATGGACCTATCCTCCATTAATTTATCTAGTTCTTTTTTTAACCCTGTTATTGTCTTGGCCTTCACAACATCCTTTGGCAAGGAGTTCCACAGGTTGACTGTGCATTGTGTGAAGAAATACTTCCTTTTATTTGTTTTAAACCTGTTGCCTATTAATTTCATTTGGTGACCCCTAGTTCTTGTGTTATGAGAAGGAGTAAACAACACTTCCTTATCTACTTTTTCTACACCAGTCATGATTTTATAGACCTCAATCATATCTCTCCTTAGCCATCTCTTTTCCAAGCTAAAAAGTCCCAGTCTTATTAATCTCTCCTCAAATGAAAGCCGTTCCATACCTCTCATCATTTTTGTTGCCCTTTTCTGAACTTTTTCCAAGTCCAATATATCTTTTTTGAGATGGGGTGACCACATCTGCACACAGTATTCAAGATGTGGGCATACCATGCATTTATACAGAGGCAACATGATATTTTCTGTCCTATTATCTATCCCTTTCTTAATTATTCCCAACATTCTGTTTGCTTTTTTGACTGCTTCTGCACACTGAGTGTATGTTTTTTAGAAAACTATCCACAATGACTCCAAGATCTCTTTCTTGAGTGGTAACAGCTAATTTAGACCCCATCATTTTATTTGTATAGTTGGGATTATGCTTTCCAATGTGCATCACTATGCATTTATCAACATTAAATTTCATCTTCTATTTTGTTGCCCAGTCACCCAGTTTTGAGAGATCCTTTTGTAGCTCTTTGTACTCTGCCTGGGTCTTAACTACCTTTAGTAATTTGTATCATCTACAAATTTTTCCATCTTACTGTTTGCCCCTTTTTCCAGATCATTTATGAATATGTTGAATAGGATTGGTCCCCTGGGTCTACATGCTGCAGTAAAAAGCAAGCTGCATCCACACTGTGGTGTGCAGCTACATGTGTCAGTGAAAGGCTCTGCAGAGGGAGGCAATAGGGAAAGGCCAGAGTAGAGATTAATATCAACTGTCTGTGTATGTCTATCAATGGGGACACTGTTCCATGAAGTATATTTGTATCAGTTCTGTAGTTGTCCAGGAAATTCAAAACAGAAAAACCCAACCAGTTCACATGGTTCAATTTAAGGAAGTCTATTTCTGTGGATGAGGGTCTATTAAACTGTTATAAATAACTGCAGAACAAAACCAGTTAGAATTCACTTGGATGTATATTGAGCCTTACTGAGATGATTTAAACATAGCATGCATTCTGAGTACAAACACACAAGCAGAATTACTAACCATGAAACCCATAAAATCTTCGATGTATTGTATGCCTTACTGTTGGGCCATCGTGGAATAGGTATCATCATATTCTAGTACTCTATGTTTAGGCCCCTTCAATTCTCCTATACTGAACATTTTTCATAAAAGAAAAAGAGCCTTTTCGCGTTACCTTTCCCCACTTCCTCCCTGGTGCTGGAGCCTTTCCCTGGTGGCAGGGAAGGGCTCCAGCCTCAAGGAGCTGTCAGAGTTTTCCCCTCCAGTGGAGAAAGTCCTGAGCCGCAGGAAGCTGCCAGAACTTTCCCCTACTGCTGGAGTCTTTGTCTGTGGGTAGGGAAGGGAGCAGCAGGGAGCTGGCAGAGTCTTTCCCCGCTTTTGGAGTCCTTTCCTGCAGAGGAGAAAAGCTCCAGTAGCTGGAAGGCAGCAGGACACTACAAGGCTAAAAATAGCAGAGTAGACGGCAATGCAGCATGGTGTTGGTGGGTAGAGAGTGTATAGGATATGTACTCATGTACATACCCACACCCTTCAGGCAGGTCTGTACTCTACTAGCTTAAGCCATGCCTCTCCGTCTATCCTGTTACTAGAACCCTGCAAGGGCAGCTACCTGAGTACATAAACTACACACCACCAAAAGAAGTATGCGGGGTAGACATGGCCATTGTTTTTGAGGTTCAAGGCTAACTTGGATAATCCCTCTCTCCATCTTTTATTGGCTGAATTTTAGCCTGCTGCTGACGCTGACTGTTCTCAGAAGCTCCCCTTATAATGATGAGATGTTTCAAAGTACGCACAACACCCAAATGTTTAGGCTTTTCTGTCTAGTCAAGGGCATCGTAGTCAGTGAAGCCCCAAAGCATGTCAAATTCAAACTAAGCTCCACTGCATGCTATTACTAAAAGACGGAGCCTTGAATGAAAAAAATTATCCTGCTCTGCTAAATTGTGTAATCAATGAATTACAGTGGTATCTGTACAGAACATAGTTTCAAGATAAGCCACAAAAAGACCTCCTTGTTTTGAAAAGTTAAACTTAACTTTCTAAGTAAGATTAATGCACAGGGTCTACCCAAATTATTCCTGTCTCAATCATGGACCTGCTCTTTCCTATGTAAAAGAAACAATGTTGGTACTGGCAGGTATACAAAAACACTCTCACTATGGGTTCAGATTGAATTTTTAATCCAAATTAGGACCTGCATTAATTGGAAATAGTAAATGTTTTTTTTTATTCTAGTTCCCTAATTAAGATTAAGGATGGTGGCTCATAGAGTTGATACCAAGACAGTGGCATTAATGCAGATCATATTTCTTTGAAAATTTCTCCATGTAACTCCAAATGCTATTTTTAGGGAGGGAGAGAGGGAGAAGGGAGCACGTGTTTGTGTAGGGATGCTATAAGCCATGAACTGTATGTGTATGGTTTCAAGCTTACAACAGAGACTTTGTTTCATGAAGCATATTATACCAGAATCATGTAGTTGTCCTAACAATCATGAACCAATTCACATGTTTCCATTTAAGAGAGTCTATTTCTGTGAATGAGGGTCTATTAAACTGTTATAAATAACTGCAAACAAATCAATTAGAATGCGCTTGGATATATGCTGATCCTTACTGAGATGATTTACACATAAAGTGCATTCTGAGTACAAACACACCATCTGGAATTACTAACCATGAAACCTATAAAATTATCAATGTGTTACATGCCTTACTGTGAGGCCTCCACAGAATAAGGATCTTCATATTCTAAAGCTCTGTGTTTAGACTCTTCAATTCTCCTGTACTGAATATTTTTCATTTTTTAAAAAAGTGACACTTTTAATTGTGTTGTGGATGCAGTTAAAAAGAATTCCTCTGAGGGTGATGAAAGAAAAAGGGAAGAAATAAAAACAAAGCTGCCGTTACATTTTTCCTCCCACAGCTGCTTTGTCAGTTTTAGACAACTGGAGAAATTATACAGCAGATTTTGTTTCATACTTGGTCACATGTGTCATGCTTGAAAATATACACCATTTGGGGTAAAATGATTACCTGGTTCCCATAGGGTTCCTTTAAAAAAAAAAGTCACATGAACACAAAAGGCACTTTTATATTCCAAGACATACATGTTCCTTATGCAAACAGAAGTGGAAAATTTAGCACAGTCTGTTAATAGAAATAGAATTGAATTTACCTAAGAGTTCTATTAGTGAACGATATTATTTATACAGCTGTGAATTATATTAAAGCACCATAATGATTATAAAAACAAAATTACAGAATAACCCAACTGAGCTAATTGTTGTTTGAACTGCAAATCTCACCTATGTCTTGATTATGCACTGAATTCCTTTTTAGAAAGCTAGTACTGATAATAAATAGCTGTTTTTAGGGCTGTCAAGCAATTAAAAAATTAATCATGATTAATCATGTGATTAATTTCACTGTTAAACAATACTAGAATACCATTTATTTAAATATTTTGGATGTTTTCAACATTTTCAAATATATTGTTTTTAATTACAACACAGAATACAAAGTGTACAGTGCTCCCTTTATATTTATTTTTGATTACAAGTATTTGCACTGTAAAAATACAAAAGAAATAGTATTTTTAATTCATCTAATACAAGTACTGTAGTGCAATCTCTTTATCATAAAAGTTGAACTTACACATGTAGAATTATGTACCAAAAAACTGCATTCAAAAATAAAACAACAAAATTTTAGAGCCTACAAGTCCACTCAGTCCTACTTCTTGTTCAGCTAATCACTCAGACAAACAAGTTTGTTTACATTTGCAGGAGATAATGCTGACTGCTTCTTGTTTACAATGTCACCTGAAAGTGAGAACAAGTGTTGGCATGACACTGTTGTAGCCAACGTTGCAAGATATTTAGTGCCAGATGTGCTAAAGATTCATATGTCCCTTCATGCTTCAACCATCCTTCCAGAGGACGTGAATCCATGCTGATGATGGGTTCTGCTCGATAACAATCAACAGCAGTGCGGATCGACACATGTTAATTTTTATTATCTGAGTCAGATGCCACCAGCAGAAAGTTGATTTTCTTTTGGTTGTTCAAGTTCTGTAGTTTCTCTTTTAAGACTTGCTTTTTTAAGACTTCTGAAAGCATGCTCCACACCTCGTCCCAATCAGATTTTGGAAGGCACTTCAGACTCTTAAACCTTGGGTCGAGTGATGTAGCTATCTTTAGAAATCTCACATTGGAACCTTCTCTGCATTTTGTCAAATCTGCAGTGAAAGCATTCTTAAAATGAACAACATGTACTAGGTCATCATCCAAGATGGCTATAACATGAAATATGTGGCTGGATGCTGGTAAAACAGAGATGGGGACATAGAAGTCTCCCCCAAGGAGTTCAATCACAAATTCAATTCATGCATTATTTTTTTAAAGAGTATCATCAGCATGGAAGCATGTCCTCTGGAATGGTGGCCGAAGCATAAAGGGGCATATGAATGTTTAGCATATCTGGCATATAAATACCTTGCAATTCCAGCTACAAAAGTGCCATGCAAATGCCTGTTCTCACTTTCTGGTGACAGTGTAAATAAGAAGAGGGCAGCATTATCTTCTGTAAATGTAAACAAATTTGTTTGTCTTAGCGATTGGCTGAACAAGAAGTAGGACTGAGTGGACTTGTAGACTCTGAAGTTTTACATTATTTTGGTTCTGAGTGCAGTTGTGTAACAAAAAAATCTACTTTTGTAAGTTGCACTTTCATGACAAAGAGATTGCACTACAGTACTTGTATGAGGTGAATCGAAAAATACTATTTTTCATTTTTACAGTGCAAATATTGGTAGTCAAAAATAATATACATTATTTGATATGATGTATCATATTGTATCATATTTGATACAATATGATTTCAATTACAACACAGAATACAATATATATGAAAATATAGAAAAACATCCAAAATATTTAATAAATTTCAATTGGTATTCTATTGTTTAACAGTGCAATTAAAACTGTGATTAATCATGATTAATTTTTTGAGTTAATTGCATGAATTAACTGTGATTAATTGATGGCCCTACTGTTTTTATATTGCTGCTTTTCAAAACTCACTACTAGTTGACTTGTGACATGTTGAAATTAAATCTTGTAAAAATCTGGGTTTTATTTGTTTGTTAATACATTCTCTGTTAAAGACACACCAAAATGAAGGATCTAAGGTCCAGATAATGTAATTTTTGCCATAGTATTAAAAATTGTATTAGAAAAGGTATATTATCAATTTCATCATTACCTGCCTGTGGTAAATAAATCCTAAGTCAGGGGGGAAGTAATAATATTAAATGATTAAACACAAAAAATGTTTTCTTTACTCATCATGAAAAAATGTTGTTCTTAAATTCTTGATTTTTCATGATGATATAACAAGAGGTTTTATTCAGTGCTTATACCAGAACCAGAGGCCTTTTACCCAGAAGAAATCCAGCATGCTTTGCCTGCCAATTCAGCCAGTTTAATTCGTTGCCTGGCCAGAAAACTGTGATCCTTACTCCTGGATGAAGACTTTGCCACTGCTATCCAGTCATTCCTTATATCAGTGTTAGACTAGTGCAATTCACTCAAGTTGGGGTTAATGAACTGGCCACCTGAAAGCTCAGCTCACAAAGTAAATGACAGGATCTTACTGGCCAAGAAAGATAGGCATGACAATTGCACATGTAAAAAGAAAAGGAGGACTTGTGGCACCTTAGCGACTAACACATTTATTTGAGCATAAGCTTTCATGAGCTCACTTCATCGGATGCTGTAGCTCATGAAAGCTTATGCTCAAATAAATTTGTTAGTCTCTAAGGTGCCACAAGTCCTCCTTTTCTTTTTGTGGATAGGGGACTAACACGGCTGCTACTCTGAAAATTGCACGTGTTCTACAATCTCACCTGGCTACCTATACATTTCCAGTTTTGTGGTATAAGGAGTTTTAGGTGGTGTTGGTGGAGTGGTGACTATGTGAGGGTGCTGCATCTATGTGGGTGAAGGGGTGCAGCATTCTGGATGCAAAGCTCAAGAAGAGGCATCAGTTGGAAGAAGCTGAAGTTAGAGCTGGAGTTGGAGAATAGATGTCAGAATGAACAGGGGCTGATGCAGTAAGCAGCAATCCTCTCACTGCTCTAACTGGGTTTGTTATTACTTTATTTTCTCATTGGTTTTTTGATCCGTTTAATGTGGCTGGCCAAGATTTTCAAAACTGAGTTCTCATTGAAATTAATGGGAGAAGCTGGATATACAGCATTTTTTTTTAATTAGGCCACTTATTTAGGTGACTAAATAGGGTTGGGCTGTTAAATCCATAAGCACCCAATTATGAAAACCTTGTTCAGTGTGGTTAAATTGAAAGGCATGAATAGTTAATTAGATTTTGTGGGACATACAATAATGAGAAAATAATTGGTGGGAATCTTTTGATAGGATGCTTTTGAGTGCAAAGCAGTCAGTGAAGCAGCATTAAATAAAAGGTGTCTGCTTAAAAGAAAGAAAGAAAGAAAGAAAGAAAGAAAGAAAGAAAGAAAGAAAGAAAGAAAGAAAGAAAGAAAGAAAGAAAGAAAGAAAGAAAACAGAATGGTAAAAATGGTCATGTATAGAAAAGTTAATAGTTTCTGCTGATAAAATTGAGACTTTGAAGTTTAAGTACAAAGGCTGCAGCAGTATGTTTACACCAATGCACTGAAGGCAGTCACTAGAAATGATCCATTTTCCTAACTCCATTCAGAAAAGAGACATTTGCTGTCATGAAAGACTTATGTTTCCCTCAAGGACCAGGTGACATAAACTATGAAGACTTGACTGAAATGCAAACAAAAGTCCTAGCTGAGAGATCTAAGTTTTCACTTAAGACCACAAAAAAAGGAGAAAGCATATGTGACTTTTCTGTCTAGTTTTTAAAAGCTTACCTTGGCCTGTTGTTTTGGTAGCCACTTTGTGAAAATTTCCTTTGGGATGACTTTGTGAACAGAAACTCAGAATTAAGGGCCTGAACCAGAGTCCATTGAATCAGTGGTAGACTTTCTACTAACTTTATTGCATTTTGGAACATAGGAATGCACATAGGAATTGTCATACTGGGTCAGACGCACGGTCCAAATAGTCCAGTATCCTGTCTCAGAGAGTGGTGTGCACCAGATGCTTTAAAGGAAGGTGCTAGAACCATAACGTAAGCAAATGGGGCATAACCTGCCACCCATGAAGGTCACATTCTAATTCATAATAGTTAGAGGTGATCTTAAGCCCTCTGAAGCATGAGGTTTTTATTGCATCCAAAATTATTTTTTGCATCAATTATTATAAGTCTGGATAGTCTTTTATTCTACCTAAACATTCAATCTCTCTTTGACTCTTACTAAGTTCTTTGCTCATCAACATCAGGGTGGCAATGAGTTCCCCAATCTAATTACATATGGAGTGAAATAGCATTTCCTTATATCAGTTTTAAATTTTCCATCAATTTCAATAAATGCCCTCTTTATTCTTGTGTTATGAGACAGGGAGAACAGAAGTTCCTTAACTACTTTCTCTGTGCCATTCATTATTGTATAAACATTTATCCTTGGTTCCTCTTATCTCCTTTCTAAGGTAAAGAATCACAATTTTTTTCAATTCATCTTCATATGAGAGTTTCTCCATGCCCTCCAACCTTCCTGGAACCCCTCTAATTTGGCTATATCCATTTTTAGACAGGATAACCAGTACTGCAAGCAGCATTCCAGATGAAGGTGAATCATTGTTTGATATAATGGCATGATAATATTTTCAGTACAATTCATTCCATCCTGTTTTGATCAGGCCCTAAGGGAGAAATTACTGAGTATTGAACACATAAAGGAATTTAGCATGGAAGAAGCAGTGAGTATTGCTTTGATGTTGGATACTACCAAGGAAAATGAGAAAATATCTCTGCCAGCATGTCATATGAAGAAAAGAATGTTCAGTTCATAGACAAGTAAGGCGTTCGCAACCACTACACCTAAGATAACAAGTTTGGGGATCCATGTTTGCATTGCAGACAATTTTTTTAAAGGCTTGTCTACACAGTGTGGCAGTGTGCTCTAGAGGGTGTGAACTGTAGAGCGCTCTGAAGTTTGACACTCTAACTGCCCCATGTAGTCTCTACTGCCCTGCTCTAAAAGGTGCCTAATGTGCATTAATCTAGTTGTTTGAAACAGTATGACTTTAACACACATGAGAAGCTTTCTAGAATGTGTCAGCAGGGTCTACATAGGCACTTAGAGTGCAGCCCTGTAGAGCACTCTACGATTTACACCCACTGGTGCGTACTACCACACTGTATGGACAAGCTTTTAGATGAAGTGCAGGATCTGTGGGAAGAGAAAACATACACATCATTGCATCTTATGCACCACAGTGGAAAACGGAATTCATCTAAGGGTATGTCTACACTACAAAATTAGGTCAAATTTACAGAATTTATATCGGTTTTGTAGAAAGTGTTTTTATACAGTCGAGTGTGTGTGTCCCCACACAAATGCTCTAAGTGCATGTAGTCGGCAGATTGTGTCCACAGTATCGAGGCAACCGTCGACTTCCGGAGCTTTGCACTGTGGGTAGCTATCCCACAGTTCCTGCAGTCTCCACTGCCCATTCGAATTCTGGGTAGAAATCCCAGTGCCTGATGGGGCTAAAACATTGTCACGGGTGGTTCTGGGTACATATCGTCAGGCCCCCGTTCCCTCCCTCCCTCCATAAAAGCAAGGGCAGACAATCGTTTTGCGCCTTTTTTCATGAGTTACCTGTGCAAACGCCATACCATGGCAAGCATGGAGCCCGCTCAGCTAACCTTCACCGTATGTCTCCTGGGTGCTAGCAGACGTGGCACGGCATTGCTAAACAGCAGCAATTTATCGCCTTTTGGCAGCAGACAGTGCAGTGTGACTGGTAGCCATCATCGACGTAGTCCTGGGTGCTCTTTGAACCGGGTGCCTGGGCAAACATGGGAGTGACTCAGCAGGTCATTTCCCTTGTTTCGTCTCATGGCGATTGAGTCCTACTGGCAGTGCACTGTCTTTTAATCTGCAGCTAGCAGAAGACGATGGCCAGTAGTCATACTGCACCGTCTTCTGCCGAGCACCCAGGAGGTGATGATGGCTAGCGGTCGTACTGCACAGTCTGCTGCCAGCAAGATGTATAAAGATAGATGAAGTGGCTCAAAACAAGAAATAGACCAGATTTGTTTTGTATTCATTTTCTCCTCCCTCCCTCCCTCTGTGAAATCAACAGCCTGCTAAACCCAGTTTTGAGTTCTATCCTTGAGGCGGCCATTCAGTTTCTCACAAAGCCACCCCCTTTGTTGATTTTAATTCCCTGTAAGCCAACCCTGTAAGCCAGGTCATCAGTTGCCCCTCCCTCCGTCAGGGCAACAGCAGACAATCATTCTGCGCCTTTTTTCTGTGCAGATGCCATACCATGGCAAGCATGGAGCCTTCTCAGATCACTTTGGCAATTAGGAGCACATTAAACACCACACACATTACCCAGCAGTATATGCAGCACCAGAACCTGGCAAAGCAAAACCGAGCGAGTAGGCGACGTCAGTGCGATTACAAGAGTGATGAGGACATGGACACTGACTTCTCTCAAAGCACGTACTCTGGCAATGTGGGCATCATGGTGCTAATGGGGCAGGCTCATGCGGTGGAATGCTGATTCTGGGCCCGGGAAACAAGCACAGACTGGTGGGACCACATAGTGTTGCAGGTCTGGGACGATTCCCAGTGGCTGCGAAACTTTCGCATGCATAAGGGCACTTTCATGGAACTTTGTGACTTGCTTTCCCCTGCCCTGAGGCACAAGAATACCAAGATGAGAGCAGCCCTCACAGTTGAGAAGTGAGTGGCAATAGCCCTGTGGAAGCTTGCAATGCCAGACAGCTACCGGTCAGTCGGGAATCAATTTGGAGTGGGCAAATCTACTGTGGGGGCTGCTGTGATGCAAGTAGCCAACGCAATCAAAGATCTGCTGATATCAAGGGTAATGACCCTGGAAAATGTGCAGGTCATAGTGGATGGCTTTGCTGCAATGGGATTCCCTAACTATGGTGGGGCCATAGACAGAACCCATATCCCTATCTTGGCACCGGAGCATCAAGCCAGCGAGTACATAAACCGCAAGGGGTACTTTTCAATAGTGCTGCAAGCACTGGTGGATCACAAGGGACGTTTCACCAACCTCAACGTGGGATGGCCGGGAAAGGTACATAACGCTCGCATCTTCAGGAACTCTGGTCTGTTTCAAAAGTTGCAGGAAGGGACATCTTCCCAGACCAGAAAATAACCATTGGGGATGTTGAAATGCCTACAGTTATCCTTGGGGACCCAGCCTACCCCTTAATGCCATGGCTCATGAAGCCATACATAGGCAGCCTGGAGAGTAGTCAGGAGCTGTTCAACTACAGGCTGAGCAAGTGCAGAATGGTGGTAGAATGTGCATTTGGATGTTTAAAAGCACGCTGGTGCAGTTTACTGACTTGGTTAGACCTCAGCGAAACCAATATTCCCACTGTTATTACTGCTTGCTGTGCGCTCCACAATATCTGTGAAAGTAAGGGGGAGACGTTTATGGCAGGGAGGGAGGTTGAGGCAAATCACCTGGCTGCTGGTTATGCACAGCCAGACACCAGGGCTGTCAGAAGAGCACAGAAGGGTGCGGTGCGCATCAGAGAAGCTTTGAAAACCAGTTTCATGATTGGCCAGGCTATGGTGTGAAAGTTCTGTTTGTTTCTCCTTGATGAAACCCCCCGCCCCTTGGTTCACTCTAGTTCCTTATAAGCTAATCACCCTCTCCACCTCCCTTCGATCACTGCGTGCAGAGGCAATAAAGTCATTGTTGCTTCACATTCATGCATTCTTTATTAATTCATCACACAAATAGGGGGATAATTACCAAGGTAGCCCAGGAGGGGTGGTGGAGGAGGGAAGGACAAGGCCACACAGCACTTTAAAAGTTTAAAACGTATTGAATGCCAGCCTTCTGTTACTTGTGCAATCCTCTGAGATGGAGAGGCTGGGTGGCCAAAGGCCCCCCACCGCGTTTTTGGGCGTCTGGGTGAGGAGGCTATGGAACTTGGGGAGGCGGGCGGTTGCTTACACAGGGGCTGTAGTGGCGGTCTGTGCTCCTGCTGCCTTTCCTGCAGCTCAACCATACGCTGGAGCATATTAGTTTGATCCTCCAGCAGCCTCAGCATTGAATCCTACCTCCTCTCATCATGCTGCCACCACCTTTCAGCTTCAGCCCTCTCTTCAGCCCACCACTTACTCTCTTCAGCCCACCACCTCTCCTCCCGGTTATTATGTGCTTTCCTGCACTCCGACATTGTCTGCCTCTATGCATTCGTCTGTGCTCTGTCAGTGTGGGAGGACAGCATGAGTTCAGAGAACATTTCATCACGAGTGCATTTTTTTTGCCTTCTAATCTTCGCTAGCCTCTGGGAAGGAGAAGATCCTGTGATCCTTGAAACACATGCAGCTGATGGAGAAAAAAAAAGGGACAGTGGTATTTGAAAAGACAATTTTATAGAACAATGGGTACGCTCTTTCACGGTAAACCTTGCTGTTAACATTACATACACAGCACATGTGCTTTCGTTACAAGGTCGCATTTTGCCTCCACCCACCACATGGCTAACAGCGGGGAACATTTCTGTTCAGCCATAGGCAAACAGCCCAGCAGGAACGGGCACCTCTGAATGTCCCCTTAAGAAAAGCACTCTATTTCAACCAGGTGACCATGAATGATATCACTCTCCCGAGGATAACACAGAGAGATAAAGAACGGATGTTGTTTGAATGCCAGCAAACATACACTGCAATGCTTTGTTCTACAATGATTCCCAAGTATGTGCTACTGGCCTGGAGTGGTAAAGTGTCCTACCATGGTGGATGGAATAAGGCTGCCCTCCCCAGAAACCTTTTGCAAAGGCTTTGGGAGTATATCCAGGAGAGCCACAAATGCCAGGGCAAATGAATCATTAAACATGCTGGCTTTTAAACCTTGTATAGTATTTTAAAAGGTACACTTACCAGAGGTCCTTTCTCCACCTGGTGGGTCCGGGAGGCAGCCTTGGGTGGGTTCGGTGGGTACTGGCTCCAGGTCCAGGGTGAGAAACAGTTCCTGGTTGTCGGGAAAACCAGTTTCTCTGCTTGTTTGCTGTGAGCTATCTACAACCTCATCATCATCGTCTTCCTCGTCCCCAAAACCTGCTTCCGTGTTGCCTCCATCTCCATTGAAGGAGTCAAACAACACGGCTGGGGGAGTGGTGGCTGAACCCCCTAAAATGGCATGCAGCTCATCATAGAAGCGGCATGTTTGGGGCTCTGACCCGGAGCGGCTGTTGGCCTCTCTGGTTTTCTGGTAGGCTTGCCTCAGCTCCTTAAGTTTCACACGGCACTGCTTCGGGTCCCTGTTATGGCCTCTGTCCTTCATGCCCTGGGAGATTTTCACAAATGTTTTGGCATTTCAAAAACTGGAACATAGTTCTGATAGCACGGATTCCTCTCCCCATACATTGATCAGATCCCGTGCCCCCCGTTCGGTCCATGTTGGAGCTCTTTTGCGATTCTGGGATTCCATCATGGTCACCTCTGCTGATGAGCTCTGCATGGTCACCTCTGCTGATGAGCTCTGCATGGTCACCTGCAGCTTGCCACACTGGCCAAACAGGAAATTGAAATTCAAAAGTTCACAGGCCTTTTCCTGTCTACCTGGTCAGTGCATCTGAGTTGAGAGTGCTGTCCAGAGCGGTTACAATGGAGCATTCTGGGATAGCTTCTGGAGGCCAATACCATTTAATTGCATCCACAATACCCCAAATTCGACCCAGCAAAACTGATTTCAGTGCTAATCCCCTTGTCGGGGGTGGAGTAAGGAAATCGATTTTAAGAGCCCTTTAAGTCGAAAAAAAGGGTTTTGTCATGTGGACAGGTGCAGGGTTTCATTGATTTAACGCTGCTAAATTCGACCTCAACTCCTAGTGTAGACCAGGGCTAAGCATAAGAAGCATTGCACCAAGCATGTAGTATGTGAATATGGAAGAGGCAGAGTCCCTGCCCATAAAGAGATGGCTTGTGATTTCTATTCATTACTCAGGTCCGTTTGAAGTAAAAGATATATAGGACTCCAATATCCTCTACAGGGCATAATGTACAATTAATTTTTAGCTATAATCTCATTGTGTCCTCCTTTTTCCTAGTGGAATTTATCTATTTTTATATTTGTACCCTATTTTCTTCTTCTCGTCTTCCCTATCTCATTGAGTTTCTTGTTCTCTCCTAATCGTCCACCTGTAGATTAATCTTAGAGAGAGATATTATTTAGGTTTGTCAGTGATTGCTGCAGTTAAGGTTTTATAACCATTCTCAACCTGGATTTCTGTCACTCACTGTTCTCTAAAAGGTTCAAATTTTGGACTGAATTTTTCCATGATTTGTCTTTGCCTCCTGGAGATATTTTTGTGAGCCTGAACAAAAGGTGTTCATCCATTTCTGAGTGTGAGGACAATGGGGAAAAATACATTTTTCCAATTGTTTTAAAAAAAGACTGTAACTTTTTTGGAATAGCCCTATGGCTAAAGCAGCAGAGGTTTCAAAGATGTGATGGCCTTTGACCAGGCAGAGGCATACAAAAAAAGGTCCTATATGCTTTTAAAACTCCTTTAAGGTTCCTAGAATAGCTATCATATGACGTTTGCATCTACAGAATACATTATGGTGTTGGTGCGGTAGAGGTATCTTATGTGCTTTGCCACTCATGAGAAATATAATCATTCCAAATTCATGAAATAAAATCTTTATATCACACCAGTAACATCATGAATGTTATAAATATAGATAGATCTGGATAAATGTACTTAGAGAGAGAGAGAGAGGATCAATTGATAAGGATTTTTTTATAATTTTATATAAATTATAGGCTGTACAGATAGCACACCGATAGTTAAAGTTGCTGACACTATTCTTTATAAGACCTTGTTTTCAGTTGCTTATAATTTAAACTATTTGAGTGGAAAAAATTTCATACTGGTGTTTGTCTCCGACGGATTTTTAAAGATAGAGAGTTTCAGCTATAATGGTTCAGCTGTTTCCAAGAACAAGTTTGTGGGGAAATGCATTGTTTTGCCCATGTTGTAATAATTTTTTTAACTGTTTCATTGAGCAGTTCTAACACTCTCAAATTTTCGAGTAAGAACCTGAAATTTAGTGGGGGGAAAGATAGGAGGGAGGGTCAGTCATCGTGTTGTCAGGAATGTGCAGTTTGCTGTTCCTGTGAAAATACACACAAATTTGACCAAGTTATAAGCCTCTGAAAAACTGCAGACTTGTTAGATTTTAGCATAGGCTACCTTAATTCAGGCATTACCTAACTAAAGAGTGTTTGATTTTGCAACCTTAATGTTTTGGGATGTAATGAGAGAGAGAGAGAGAGAGATTGAGTTACTTGACCCCTCATTGAAATGCAACAACTTCTGGGGTGAACTTGAATTTAACCTTTATGTCATGTTTGCCAGCTGCATTCTACAGCTATTCATCATTTTCACAGTTCAAGTGAACCTTAATTTCTTTGTTTTAACACTTTAAAGTGTGAAGTAGAACAGCTGGTCAGACTGTTCCCTCTGTTTATCCAGAGGTCAGAGGAAATGTGAACATTTTCAAAACCTTTTAAGATACCTAAAAAGTAAGACAATCTCTACTCTAGTTCAGTTGGGTCTTGGATTCTCATTCTCTCCCAATATTCCATTTTCTCTCCAAAATTTGCTTAATATTTTTTCTTATGTCCTCTGTCCTTGGGGCTCCAGTATCTACCTTGCCCTCTCCCCCCATTTTTCCCATTCTCTCCTAGTGCCATCAGTTCAACCTCTGCCCAGGCCATTCTCAGCAACTCATAGATGCAACAATCCATCCATCTTCTCCTTTGATCTGTTTTCTGCTTCCCCCGTTACACAAACACACACACACACACACACACACTTCAATCAATTCTCTGCCAGCAATCCATCCTGTGCCTTCTCCCTGGTTTACCAATCAGTTTTTTGGTCCTTGAACATTTCTCTGCCTCAATCAATCTCCCGTATCCTAGGTCCCTAAATAAATTATCTTCACAGACCCTCGCCCCCAATCAATTCTCCAGTCCATCGTCTGTTCAGCCTCCAGTGCATCCTCCATCTCAGTCAGCCCCATTACCTCATTCTCTCCTTCATTAGATAAATGTTCAAATAATTATTATTACTAATAAAAAAGCCAAATAACATTTAGCAAAATTTCCCAAACTGTTGAATAAAACCCACTGTATTAAAGTTAGAGAAAATGCAGTGTAACACCACACAGTATGTAAAATTCATTTGGCAGCTATCAAGGGAATGGATTACATACCCTGGGACTAAATAAATAAAGTAGGCATTCAATAAATTCTCAGATACTTTGACATGTGGGCATTACATCATCTGGCCTCAGGTATATGCACACAGGGATTTGTGGGTCTTGCAGTCCTGGGAGTCATTTGCTGCTCTCTAGGCCAATAAAACAAGAAGTATCTTATTCCAGTGGACAGTGACTATAAGTCACTTGCTGTTTGTTATAGTTCTTGGGGTACCAAGGACTGTGAATCACTTTACTTCCAGCTTTTAGTGAAAGGGAGTTTGGCCTTTGGTGCCTGGGTGTTATTTCCCTTGCACCACTCAAGCACTTTCCTATCGGCTATGCCAGCCCTTTCTTTGCCTTGGGAAAGATTAACAAGAAGTGAACCCCACTCCCTGGGTCCCTTTGAAGTATTCCCCTGTGATATTCAGACCCTGGCTACATAGAGAAATCCCAGATCCTCTGCTTCCAATGCATGCCAGTTTACCAGTTTTACCTTAATTCTCTGCTCCTGTGTAATACATAGCACTTATATTAAAACAGAAGAAGGTTTATTCAAGAAAGATAAGAGGTTCTACTAGAAACAAGGGAGAGTGATGGAAACAGACTACAAATACAATACAAATTGTTACAATACAAAAAAAAATAATAAAAGCAAACTAGAGCCTACACTTATTAATAGTTACCTTTCCTATCTAACTTAGCAGGTCCCCCCCCCACCAAAAAAAATTCAGTCTGTTGCAGACTGGCTTCCCAGGAACAAGGATCCAAGCCTTCATGAAACACCCCCACTTAGCAAGGTGTCTCCTCAGTGAATGGATGCCTGTGATATACGAGTCACTCGTTTGTCTTTATTCACAACCAGGGCAAGCCCCTCACTTTCATATCATTCCTTTTTACCTCCAAGTGCTTTCGATGTTTATAGTTTATCCTTGATGGTTTTCCATTGACTTTTCTAGATTATTACAAAGGTAGACAATTGAGCAATACATTACATAATTAGCTAGCCAGGAAAGGGCGACAGCTGCCTCCCGCTTGAATGGACCATCATCAAGACATATGATTCCCTGGTGACTCACTAACTCCAAGACCATAAGGCATAGTTTTCAATATAGTTACATTATTCCTCAGATATTACCCAAACACACATCTCACAATGATTATGAGTACCGATCAGTTACAAGCTTTCAGTAGAGACTTCACATGCTACCCTTCATGGACAAATACCATGAGAGTGATGAATTAGGTATAGTGAGTTTGTTCGGTTTGAGATAGGAGTTGCTTCTAAAGACTAGTGAACCCTTTGTCCAGTGGCACCACTGAGCCTCTGTGTCACACTATTTTTGGGGGGGGCTGTGCTAATGTTTATCCATTTGTAATTTTCTGACAATGACTGAAAAGAAGTCTGACTAACAACAATACCTTTTCAAGAGATCCTTCCTCAAAAGAAATGTGGCAGATTTGATCATTTGGGCATCTGCATGAGGTACAGTAAAAACACCTGTCCATGAAGGGAAAGGTCACCATTAAATTCTACAGGTTTTTGTCTGGCAACCAGTGGCCACTGTTATAGTGTATGCAGTATTCCCTTTGTTTCTATGTACTGAGTTTAGGTAACAGTTCTAAGTTTGTTGTCAAGTGACCACTGGAGGCCCAGAAAGCTGGCTTGCCACATGTTGCTGGCTCTTCTCCTGACTATCAGCTGTCAAATTACAGTAAAAGAGTTAAAAATACATTCCTAATATTACTTTCCATATAAGCAATTGTTGTGGTTCCCACACAGATGATTACTAATGGAATAAGAAGTGATCTGCACAACCACAAACAGAAGGAGAGGTAATCTATGACACTACTTCTCTATTAAGATATGCCTATAACTTAAGTTTGAGAACCCCTTACTATATCCATTTTCTATTTTTGGAGTATATGCCCATTTTCTCGCAGCAAGCAATCTTACGGTATGTGGCATTTAAATCCATGGAGCTATGACAATTAATACCAGCTGAGGATCTGCCTTATGTACTAAGTTGTAATAGCTGATTTGTTTTAAAAAACTGCTTGATTAAGACAAAGTTAAAATGAAATGTTAACATGCTACATCACACATTACTTATTCAGGATCTGGCTACTATTCAAAGAACCTGACTAAGGATTCTAGCTTGTTGCTAGGGTGCACTCCTCCTCTGAGTGCACTAAATACCTATTCTTCTGTTGTGTATGTGGCTGGTGTGAAAGCTTTTACATTCCAGTCTGTATTTTTCAGGAAAGTCTATATTTTGCCATTTGTTTAAATTATCTTTTTGGAAGGAATAAACAGATGTCATGACAGAAGTTCTGTAGTCCGTGAATTGAGATCTGCAGCTGTATATATACAGATTTATATAATGAGATTCCATTTATAAGCAGTTTATCAGGAGTCAGTGAGCTGTAAACTACCAGGAGGACTAGTTGTGCAACATCAACTTGAAAACAGCATTTTTGAAATAGTAAAGAATATTTTGTTTTCTTTGTATATTTGAAAACTCAGATTCCACTTGAAGCTGTTTTCCCAGTGAAGCCCTTAGTGACTTCTATATTCATCTGCAGTTCTAAAGAGAGCCAGGCAGTCAATCAAAGACGCTAAAGAAAAAAGAGTAATTTTTAAAGTATGTTTAAAACAACTGACCTAGACAAAACTTATATATACTAGACTACAGTATTGTTCTGTATGTTTCTTGTAGATGCTAGCACTTTTTAAAGAACCACTTATAAAAGTATTTATAAATAATGATAGGATGCCAATCATTCTGAGTGTTATTTAGCTTTAAAAGCCCCAGGACAAAAGTAAAGGTCAATTTTGGCACATCATTTGGAAGCCATACAAGTTCTACATTCAATTTTGGTTGTGAAGTTATTAATTACCATTCATTTTAAAGCATAAAAGTTCACTCTATTCATTTCCAGAAGCTGGAAATTTATTCAAATCAAAGTTTACAACTGTTCTATATGCTTATACACATTATACAGATACGCCAAAAGCCCAATTCTCTCAATCCTACCAGATTTTCATTTTGGTGGATCAATTTGTCATGCTGATCCCAAAACCCATTTGTCACACATTATTCAACACTATACTATAATGGCACCATACATAGGGCATCTGAAACCATTCTGTGTCTTTCTTTTCTCCATCAGTTTCTGCTATGCACACCCTGACATTTCTAATTTTCACTCTTAACCTGGCTATTGGAACATGCAGATAAAAACACCTCTGATTCAGACAGCTTGGTAACTTCTTGAAAAAGGACATTACTGGTATTATGCATTTCTTCCATTTCAGTGAGTATCTATATATGTGTTTCTTTCAGCAGAAGGAAGCCAACAAGTATGATTCATCTTGATTACTTGATGTGCTGTAGTAGTATGCGTACATAGAGTAGGACCTGATTCTGTTGTAAGACCAGAATCAAGTACCCATGTAACGAATGCTCCCTGCCAATAGTAGTTCTAATTGTAAAACCGGAAATACCTGTTGAATTACACTACTCAGAATCTAAGATCGATGATTAGTTGCAGCACAGCTCAAAGTCTCTGTCTTGTCTTACCAAAATTATTCCCACACGTGTACTCTATACTCTAGTAATACTCCTCTGCTTCCCAACTTGCTCTTTTTCAACTCATCCAAAATTCTGCTGTCAAAATCATCTTCTTCTCTTGCCACTGACTGAATTCATCCCTCTTTTAAAGCCATTCCCTGGCTTGCATGAGTCTTTTGCGTGAAAATTCTAGTCCCTTGTCCTCACTTTCAAGGCCCATAAAAATTCTGCTTTTTCCCATTTCAGCTCTCATCCCTCCTATAGTTCTTTAAGATGACAGCACAATTTCTAAGCTACCTGCCTTAATGCTTCTTTTGTTTCCTTCTCCCATCCTATTCTCCAGACTTTTTTCCATGTAGCCCCAATGCTTGGAAGTGGAAACTCCTTCCAACTCCTTGTTCATTCAGAAATTTCCTACTCTTTAATTCTACTTCTTCCTGTAATTCCCTTTGGGTAGGGAAAGTGCCTTCTACATTCTCTCTGGCACTGTGCACACCAATAGCACTTAATAATTAATAATGTAGGTGTATATAGCATTTGATGTCCATTGTATGTAGATACACCCTTGGGGCTAAGAGCTATATAGTCAGCTGTTATGACCATTTCACTGAATCTAATGGGCTCCACACCAAGTATTATAACTCTGGGGAAGCCTACAGAGCAGTGCTTTAAGAGTTCATACCAGAAGTCAGTATAACACTTGAAATTGACTTACCCACTGGGAATATTGAACTTCATTGCCATGGTGATTAAAGCTTAATTTACATTTTTAAAAGCATTTAAAAGATCTATTTTTAAAACATTTTTAAGTGTGACATCAAACTGATCATCCTGCTCTGCTAAGTTTACTTTAGTAGGAATGGAATTTTTCTGCTGTGTTGCAAGTGATTATGTAGACAAAGGAATAGTTAAAATGCTTTTTGCTGTGATAAAATTGATTGAGCAAATACAGAGGTTCCAAGTCTCCCCAATTAAGCTCAGAAATTGTTTTTTCATTCTTTTTGAAACCAAGGGGAATTCCTCTTGAAATGAACAAATATTTCACATGGTTAAGTATTCATAAAATGAGCAAAATGAAGAAAGTACAGTATCCAATATTTGGAAGAAAAATATAGAGCAAAAAGGGATAAATAAATAAGAGAGATTGGTTTTGACAGCCTGTTGGTCTTACTTTTCTAATTGGTCTTCATACGATTTACTCAGCTGAGCCAATATTTTTTTACAAAGTTAGTATGGGAATTAGTCAAGTTAGTGTTTCTTTTATTCACAGGCATTTGAATAAAAAAGCTCATGCATATTCTTTCACAGAAGAGACATTCAAGGATGGAAATTATTTCCTGAAGTAAAAATGTAAGCAAAAAAGAAATCTAATTTCTTTATCTAACACAGTCTTTTGGAATATATTTGCAAAAAAACAAAAACAAAAAACATCCTGCTCCCACTACAGACAATGAACATAAGAATGGCCATACTGGGTCAGACCAAAGGTCCATCCGGCCCCGTATCCTGTCTGCCCACAGTGGTCAATGCCAGGTGTCCCAGGGGGAGTGAACCTATTCTCCTGCCATCCAATGGGAGTTTAGGCATTGATTTCAAGGGGATAAAGATTGGGATGTAACTGATCTTGTTTGGACCCAAATGTGCATTGTGTGGACCCAAGATTTTCCAGGTTAGTTAAACTAAACTCTCTTTCCCTTTTCAACCAGACAGGTTAAAAGTAGAATAGCAGCAAAAAACCCAGCATTTCTGCAGGGAGCTGTAAGTGGAAAAGAGTTTTACATTTTGCATGAGAATTTTTTGCATGTATACAATTTATTTTCCATTAGCTTTATATTTATGAAGTAATAAAAATATAATAAATATTTAGCCATATTTTCTCCTGCATTCTTGCATATTCAGGAAAATCTACAATTAGTATGGGATACCAAACAGCAGTTTTTAATCATTTAATTCTCAAATGGAGGAATATTTCAGGCAGTATAAGAAGGAAATATATTATTGGTTCAGGGTATTCTTACATTACATTGTTTTGGAACAAATTATGTTTACTGTTAAAGTTAGAGGCTGCCGCAGCCTGTGTCAAAATAACAGATTGTTATTATTCAAGTTGCTGGTACAAGGATCTAGAAAATCTGATATTCCTGCCATTTTGGAAAGAACAGTACAACTCAGAGTTATCTTTTCTGATCCCTTTTTAATAATCAGTGCTCTGTGTACACTCCGCCGGTTTCTCTTCCTTAGAGCTATATGCATTGATCACCGCGCTCGCATTTTATTACTTTTGCCTTTGCTGAAATTCACAAGAGCCAAGACTTCTGATTTCTATCAATAACTTTGAGATGGAAAAACTATCACAGGCCACTGCACTTTGCTCCACCCTTGAAAGAGGTTGCACTTTGGGGCAGCTTAAAAAAAAAGGACCAACCCCACCTGTAGTAATTATTTCTTATTCAAACAGTTGGTCTGAGTTGATTACAGTGCCTCACTGTACAGAATATAGCATGTTTTGCATGCTAGTGACTCACTCTGCAAAGAGTTCCAGGATGCTACATATATGCATACTGTGAAGACAGAACAGTCTTTATTCTACAAACTCTCTTAACATAAAACTTACTTTTCATAACGTTTGTTTTCATTTAATTGGTACTTTCTTCTCTTCCTTTCCCACATTGCTTCCCATGAGCCTGTCCGCTAGAGACTGATAGGAAGAGACAGCTGTAAGATGCTAACCCTGAAACTCAAAGAGCAGGTGGTTGGGCCTAAGGGACTTATTCTTGGGGGTTCAAATAGTGGAGCATGGTGGGAAAAGGGAAGCAAATATTAGCAGCTGTGTCCCACACTAAAAAAACGAACAGCTATTAGGCATTTGTGCCATAACACCTGTTGAAGGCTGGCAAACTGATGTATACTGTGCTCTCTTTATTATTTATTATACAGAAGAAAAACCAACTGCTGATGGAAAAGAGAGAAAAAAAAGTCTCTCCAGAGGGCAAACCTCTGACTATTAAAAAACTATGTTTTCTTTAAATTCTGATTTTTCTTTAAAGATCTGCTTTATCTCCTCTTAAAAGACTGTTACTAGTTTATTAGGGCAAGATTTAACCCTGCATATCATCCTAAAGAGTCCCATGCTTTGATGTGTGTTTTGAATTATGGCAGATAAAATGATAATTTAAAAAGGAAAGAAAAATATAAAAATATTTTCTCTGCTATCCTTTTAGCCCCATGTAAAGGCACATGCTCTGAGTGAGACTGGTGCTGGTAATGAGTTTGGATTATTATGAATGTTTGGATTTCATACGAGTTTGTGGTGAGTTTTGGGTCATCTCATAATTTCTGTCCCATTCCTCTATCCCTTATTTAACAGCTTTTATGGAATTTGATATGATTGAATACTGGAATTTGAAGGATTTGAATTGCCCAACAGATTGAACTGACTTTGGTGTAGGTATATGAGGTGTAGAAAGTTCTTAAAGAAAATCAGGAGAAATAATCAGTCTGTGATACCCAATTAAGTGGTTATTTGTCATATATGTGGTAGCTTTCTAAGATAAAGAGTTTATTGAGTTGGTCTCATTTATTTTTTGCATTTTAAAAAGTCCCTTATTCTTTTGGAATGGCAGTGAGACAGATTCCAAAGGCCATTTGGTAACCCCTCAATTAGAGTGAGAAGCAGGAGATGTTAAGCACAGTTATGAGATAATTTAGGGCTTACTCACCTTGGATAGTATCTTACTATAGGAGTAATCCCAATGAAATGATTGGGTCTATTCAAGGAGTAAGGTCAGGAAGAATATCAGAATCTGGCCATGAAAAATGCAGTGGTGATGATGAGAGAAGTAACAGTAATTCTATAAGTCATATTATATCTAAAAGAGCAATTTTTCGTTTAATACAAACATTCCATATGAAACCCACCCATCAACATTTTATAGTAGTATTGTTCATGTCTCAGGACATGAAAGAAATGTTTTGTTCCTGCTGTTTCTAGATATTGTAGACATTGAACCTGCAAATATAGTACTTTTATTCATATATTTCAGTAAACTCCATAATAAACTATATCTAAGATATTTGTTAGAATGTCACAAGTGTCTTAGATAGTAGAGCAAATGATACAATAATTAAATGTTTAATGGAAAGAGAAGGCTTACATTTTATTGTTATGCTTATGATTACATGTCCATAGAGTTCTCTGTTTTTGGTAAAGATTGATGGTGCAATATTAAAGATTATCCTTTTCCTGTTTATGAAGAGGACCATAAACAAGCTGTTAATATATTTCATAACATATAAAATTAATATATGCCATAAAGCTATGTACAAATGTTAATGACAGTGAGCAGGATTATTACTGTGCAATTCATCATGAGAGCGTTATTACCACAATAGCATTCATTTATGTCCTGTGCCTCAGATTCAGAAGACAGCACTGCTTACAAAAAGAAGCCAAAATATATCATTCTAAAACAAAAAATAAAATCTATAGTGTTAAAACCATATCTGAGATTTTAAAAAATCCATTGGTTTTGCTTTCATGGGCAGGATCCAGCATGTGATCTCTTCTCTCAGAGTTGATCCTAAAAGAAGATGCTATGGTGCAATCTTATAATATCCATCATCCTCTCCAAGCCCCGCTCTCAACTTTGCCCATGAATGTACATGGAACCAGAACTATATAATAGCTTCTTCTGTTTAATATTTGAACTCAGTCATCTCATTTGTGCCTGTCACTTCTGTGTACTTGTCATATATTCCTTATATACCTCACTTACCTCTGATCAGCAGAAATGGACATCCTAATCAGACACATAAGGACTTTGGAACTTTGAAATCAAGGCCTCTTGGAAATAAAATCTTAGGCTCACATCCTACTTTATTATCAATCTTACAATCTGAAAGTCACATTCAGAACATTATTTATTATACCTTTCTGTAGAGTTTAACAATATATGCAAAAGGTGAATGAAAAGGCTTTTAACCTGCTAAATCCTCAGTTCACAGTTCTTTTCCCCATACCAGTTAAAGAACATTATCAGAACAGAGGCTCTAAAACCACTAATATTTGCAAGAAAAGTGACTCATTGCTGACTGTATCCGCTCAGTTAGTGTTTGTAAATGCAGTTGAGGCAGTCTGGGGGTGGAAATGTGTTGCTAACAACCATTGTCAGCAACTGATCATTTCTGCAGTGTAGCAAGTGTCTTAGGGCCAAATTCAGACCTCAGTGACCTATTTGGGTGGCACTGGGCAGAAGGGAATAGAGCATGGGCAGGCCAAGGGAGAAATGAGAGGAGCCATTCATTCCTGTCCTTCCTCTGGGGATGAGCCAATGGATGGAAGAAGCCTCCTTTAATTGGTTGCAGAACCATACTGTGACAGGTATGGGATGAAGGCTACTTGAGTTAGTGAAGGACAGAGGATTTGGCCATATTTCAGAAACTTGGGCCATAGTTCAGCAACTATGAAATGGCTTCATTGGGGTCGAGGGGGCGCTCTGTGTGTGTACTCCATAAAACAGAATACAACAACATACATAGTAATAGAGAAACTCCAGCATGTGTATTGCTAAACTATTGGTGCAGTTCTTGGGATTTTAAGGCACTCAGCCCCAAATCACAATGAACCCCAGGTATGTACCAGTAGCTTGCTAATATATACCCTGCAATGTCTTATTTCTATTAGAGCATGGCATATTAATTTCTATTTTAAAACAACTTTTTAAAAAGGCAGTTTGGGAAGTGTTGTGCAATATATCCTTCCACGGTGAAAAGTAGCTCTTGCTAAGAGGCTTAGAGAAGGTTCAAAGTTTTATACACATTTTCTCAACTATTATTATTATTATTATTATGTTTATGGTTTTGTTGTTTTCCCTAAAGCTTTCTCACCTTTTTAGAAAATATTTATAACCCTTCATATCTCTGAGAAACCTAGCTGCCCTTTCGGTAGAGGTTTATAGCATAAGAGCTGCTTTCAACTCACTTTCTTTTGTTGAATATAATTTGGAATATCAAACAAGCTCGCAGCATGGTTTTTATATTAGGAAGTGAGCTGGAAGTGGCTGAAAGGGCCACAAAGTGCTGCTAAAAGGTTAGGTTGCGCTTTGGGAGAGGAAGCCGTTTAAACTGTCATTTTTACCTTCAGCCCCTCACTCCCTCATCTTTCTCTTCACCTCTTATCCCATCTGGTGCCTTTGTCCTCACTGTTAACATTGCCCCTCAGTCATTGAGGATAACCAATCTAGATATTTTTGTGAGTGTTTAATTGAGTTCCCAGATGTGTATCACTGGGAATTGATGCATGGCTCTGACATCAAACAGGCCCAATCTACCAATGAGAATGCAGTTTTGGACAATCAGTGTTTTTAGGCATACTCTTAAATTCTACATGAGTGGTAGCAGTGGCTACTATGGAAACACAGCTTAATATCTCCTGACTGAAGTGCATTTAAATTCTCAAATATTGAGATGTACTAATGTAGCTTTTTGTACTGAGTAGTAAATATTTTAAAACATTCCGGGTCACCATTACTGTACTATAAACTTGTCTTCTCATCTAAGTTAAATGATAAAACTCCCTAATATTGCAATGTTATTCTTTGACACCTTAAATAATGTTGATAGACTGCTTGTAATGTAAAATATATATCCATGCAAATATGAGGTCAATAGAAGTCATAACTTGCCAAGTATAGCCTGCTCTGCTAGCTTAAGTGATTAATAATAAAAATGAACCAATTGGCCCACAAAGAATTGACTATGCAAGCAAAAAAAAGTGTGTTTACCTGCTTTGATATTTCTTTGGCATGTACCTCTGCATTCCACCTATTACATGCATTTGCAAAAATAAGCATAGATAATATTACCAACTTAAGGTCAGTAGCGGTCACCAAAAATGTTGCTTCGTGGAGGTGTGTGGGCTTTCTTTTATAGGAACTCAACGAGATTCAATCTAATTTCATTCCCAGTGGGTTATTAACCTCCGCTCTGGAGCAATTACACTTTTAGATGACCACTGCCGTATATGCTATCTGACATCTGATCTAACAGGATGATTTATACTTAGGATAGGTCAAGCACTGGGTTATGAAGCTGTTCTGTATGTAGCCTCAATATTTCAAACATATATATTTTCCAAAGATCAGCTTGAAAATTCAATTCCAAAGTCAAATTTCATCATTGTGAAATTTCACATATTTTAAATATGAAACAAAAGTATCTTGGCAGTCATTGTTGGTCATTTTGGTTTGTGGCATGAATAAAGGGACAGATGGAGCAACACACAAATTCGCACATACCTTTATAATGTATCAGGCACATACACATACACATACACATATCCACCCAAATGTACATCCAATCAAGTGGGGAGTGAACTGGCCTGGAATGCATGCACTCTGATTCTTTCATCAGAAATAAGGGAACTTGTACTAGATCTTGCATTCACCAGCCAAAGTGATGGGTGACCTCCAACCACAATTTTGAACTGATAAAAAATAAAAAGTGAATTTGAGGCTAACAGCACAATAGCTATTGTAGGTGTAGCAGCAGCAAAGTCAGCAGGTTTCCCACCAGGATCCCACCAGTGCACTCAGAAGGACTGTTCATTTGTATTGCCTGTGCCCTGTGACTAGCTGAGGAAACAACATTTAAAATCACATCAGTCGAAGCAGCATTAACTTTGCCAGGCTACCTGTGAAAGCACACTGTAAACCAGGCTCTCACTGTAGTCAAACTATGGGCCATGTTGTGCCCAGCATAATGGGGAGAGATGCTGCAAGAAGCCTTCCCACATTTGAGAGCACAGTCATGGCCCTGAGCTGCCAGTGCACAAGGAGTCTATGAGTCCAGTATCCTCAGAGGTAGTAGACATCCCAAAGTATGTAGGGAGAGGGAGAGGCCAAGAGAGAAGCTCTGACCTCAGCACACACAGCACACACAGGCTGGTGCCCAGGCCACACACCACTGCACTTTAGGAAGCATTAAAATCATGCCTCCAGCATTCCCACTGGGGTGGTGCCCTTCTGTACAGCCCCCCCGCCTGCCCTCAGGCACTGTGGCTTAAAAGCACAATTTATCCCATCAACCTACTTGAACCTGGCTGCCAAACTAAACATGAAATTATACAGTAAAACAGCCTTTTCATAGCTAAGCCACATGTAAAAACATGCTCTATAACAGTCACCACAACTTGTCCAGATCCAATATAAATCTTGTGATGGGAGGATCATCAGAAGGTGCAGTGTTTGAATGCTAATACTAAACTATGGAGGACCCCACCTGCCCAATCTTATTTGGTGTTCATTTCTTGTAGGGAAGGGCCAATGGCCTGCTATGCCACCTACAGCATCTTTGATAAATAGATTGCTCTCCTATCCTGTGACTTCAGGGCCTGCCGGTAAGCCCACTATCCCCCTAAAAAGCTGGAGGGTATTTGGGAGCCCTCCCACACACAGCTGCAGGAGACAGCATCCCATAGAGAACTGCCACCCTTTGTGAGAAAGTAAGTCGAAATCGCCAACCCTCCTGGCTACATGGAGTCAGCTCAGTTAATTGGGATATCAGAAGCACCTCTGTGTGACTTGCAACCATTCTCAGCCAGCCAAGCAAGAAAAGCGAAAAAGGGCCAGAACAATTCATACAAAATTATATTTTGCAGTTCTAGTAGCAAAAATCTTTCAATTGCATTTTTTCACTACAATATTGAAAGATTTTCTTCTCTTCTGCAAAAATGTCTGTAACCTTGAGTCAAGCCAGTTAGTTGGGAAAAACTCCACTCTTTACTGAAGTGTATGTCACCCAGCTATAGCAAACTTGCAGTATTTCACATCCTTATTAGACAGTCTGACAAAATACTGCACAACACATATTTTTAGAGAATGTATTTTTGATTAAATTGTCAGTATCTGATTCCTGTTTTCCCCCTGAAAGTTCAGTGAAAGTTAGTAATATTAATTTTTGTCATGTATTGTCTGAATCAACAGGTGGCTCAGTATTTGCACATCTCTCAGGTTCCCCACTTTGTTACTAATTGAGATAATTTGAGATAATGATTTATGGAAGAAAAGTAAAACCCAATCTAAAATGGAGGGTTTGAAGTACTCTGCTTAATTATATTCAGATGAATTAAATGTAAACTTAATCTATCAGATGATGTTGTTCTCACAAGAATAGTATGCCCTAGCTGCTATATATATATATATATATATATATATATATATATATATATATATATATATATATATATATTTATGGCTTTCCAATCCGATAAATTCATAATGATTTCCTTCTGAATGTCCAAAGGCCATAATATAAATTTCAGATGGATTATATATTTAGGAACTTAACTTTGAATAACTAATTTTAAGAGCAGAATTGTCTGTCATTTCTATGAGAAAATATTTCTTAATCAATATAGTATACTTCCAAAAAGTATGTATTTTATACTCATGTCAGAAGTCATTGGTGCATTGCCTTTGTTATTTTATGGTTTCCTTGGTAACAGCAGTAATAGACACTTAAAATCAACCAGTCCTTATTCTTTGTCTCATCAGCAGCTCTTTACATGGTGGTTTAACTTGTTCTTTGGGGCACTTAAATTCAAACTTGAAGTGTTTTTGCAGAAAACATATGAGAAATGCTGTTCTAGGAAGTAACCATGAACAATATTTGGTTCATACTTAATCCTTTTTCTGTTCACGAACTAATTCTGATTTTTTCACATATTTCATTATTGGTAAGAAGTCACTGAATAGTTCATATGACTAAATTTTAAGCCTATAGATTGTCCACACATTTTTCACTTCAGCTATGTTGCATGTGCTAACAGTTATTAGAGATGTGTGACTGATGACGTAAATCACTTGGTATCGTTTCTGCAGCCTGATTGGATGGCTGAAACTTTTAAGGGAAAATAACAAAATGAATAATACACATATATAGATTCAAAAGAATAATCATTTCTTTTGATATGTGTTAGGATATAGATATTCAGGCCTGTCTGTAAAGGCTTATAACTCTAAGAATTTAGGTGTATTCTTATCACTTAGCTAGTTCTAGAGGTATAAAAGAAAGAATCAAAATCACTGTCTACTTGTGTAAGGTCCTTCTCTTACCATGACAGTCTGAGGCCCTGTGCTTAGGCTAAGGCCTTTGGCTAAGCAGCAGAGGCAGCCATAAGCTGGGAAGCGACCGGTCACCTCCTCACATTCCAAACTAGTCACATTGAAATAAGGGCTATTGGGCTGTTAGGAACACAATCCTGTCCTGATAGTGCCTATTGCCTCCAGAGAAAGGGAAGTGCCTAAAAGATGTAAAAGGAAACTTAGTTTGATAGCAAGAACTCACTTATCAATAACTGGGATGTGTAATTCTCATTTCTGTGTTTGTTCTATCACTGTAGTCCCCATTTCCCTATTGTTTGTCTGTATAATCTCTGTCTGGTTCTGGGATTGTTTCTGTCTGCTGTATAATTAATTTTGCTGCGTATAAACTAATTAAGGTGGAGGGATATAATTGGTTAAATAATCATGTTACAATATGTTAGGATTGGTTAGTTAAATTTCAGTATAATGATTGGTTAAGGTATAGCTAAGCAGAACTCAAGTTTTACTATATAGTCTGCAGTCAATCAGGAAGTGGGGGGGGGGGGAAATGGGAACAGGGAATGGGGGTGGGAAAATTGGAATCATGTTTAGCTAAGGGCAGGAATGGGAACAGGGACACAGGTAACACTCTGTGGTGTCAGAGCTGGAAGGGGGACACTAATGATGGAAACTGGAATCATGTTTGCTGGAAGTTCACTCCAATAAACATCAAATTGTTTGCACCTTTGGACTTCGGCTATTGTTGCTCTCTGTTCATGCGAGTAGGACCAGGGAAGTAAGTGGATGAAGGAATAAGCCCACTAACAATATTCATGAAGCTTTTGGGATTCTCAAACATTTTCACAAATACCCAGTAGCTGTCTGAATACCTGTGAACAATAAATAACATGACCTCACAAAAAACAATGTTTTTCTTCCTAAATTGTTTCTTTATTATTCTAAACAAGCTCTAAACAAAAGTTGTGTCTTAATATAGATATAGATTAAATAGATAGGTATTCTAATTCTAAATACTCCACTTCTTAATAATGTTTTGTTAACTAAACTATGGAAGGATATGAATTTTGTAACTTATTAACCTTTACTTCATATGAAGATATAAAAATGTAAGGTGATATAAGGTAAAATGAAAAGGAGTACTTGTGGCACCTTAGAGACTAACAAATTTATTAGAGCATAAGCTTTCGTGAGCTACAGCTCACTTCATCGGATGCATCCGATGAAGTGAGCTGTAGCTCACGAAAGCTTATGCTCTAATAAATTTGTTAGTCTCTAAGGTGCCACAAGTACTCCTTTTCTTTTTGCGAATACAGACTAACACGGCTGCTACTCTGAAACCTGTCATAAGGTAAAATGTGTATATGAAAAATTTAAGAAGGACAAGGCCTGAGTTAGGCAACGCTTCTATATTACCTAAATATTTGCCATTCTAACAGTTGAAGTGAGCACTTCATGCTACATCCATACTATAATTTAATCACTTTTAATAAGTACCTACTTACAGTAAATACGATCCTACTGTGCTCAGCATCATTACTGTTCTGTTTAGATTTGCTGCTAGGACCCCTTTTTAAAATAAATGGTACTCTGTCAGCTAATTTTTAAAGGTACCTTGATACTGAACAGGCTTCCTCTTGGAGGAATGTAAACTATTTTCCTCCAGGGACTGGCATCAACATGCTAGACATGATGGCATGGGCTGCCCGAACTTTCTGAACATTCTCCAGCTCAGTATTCACTAATTACTTAGTTAGACCATTACAAAAGCCTTTGGCTGAAATTCTTATGGATTCAGAGTAGTATATATATGTTCATTACACAGGACTCTGTCATACCTATGAAGCCTTGGCTTATGCTGGCTGTGCCCCAGTATGCGGGGTAGTGTGCCCACTCCTCTCCTTCATATGGTATAATATACTCTCATCAGCATGACAGTTCCACTGGTGCAGAGGGAGGGTTGGAGCCATACCCCCATCTTCCTGCACCCTTTGTGGCAATGTATGCCCAGGTGGCACACAGAAGGAGCAGTCTCTGGTGTTCAGGAACTGCATTTCGGACAGGCCCTTGTGCAGAGCACATATGTTATTCATGTATTGCGTGCTAGGTAATAACATGAGAGGACTCCAGGTTTCTAAAACTAAACTGGCTCTTTATTAGGAAAACTATTTAGAGAGAGACTGCAATTGTGTGCACACAGACTGACTTCCTTTGCCATCTCCAAACTCTTCCCTCTTCCAGCCTGTGCTCCTCCCTTCAAGTTTCATGAAGGTTGCTACAATATGGGCAGGGAAGTGACCATCACATGAAGGGCTGCTAGAATCTAGCCCACAGTGATTCTGACTGTATGATACTTTCATGGTAACAGAGAAAAAGGTTAACATGAAAAATATTAATGGAAATCACAGCTGTGTTGTGGCTTTTTTTTTTAAAGTAATCACAGACACTGGAGAGAGACACTTGCGGGGGGGCGGGGAGATATATCCTCAACAGGTTTAAATCAGCATATTCAATTTACACCAGCTGAGGATCTGGCCTTGTTTCTTTTGCTTTACTTCAAGGTACCGATAAAATCTCAATTTGCATATAGGGCAAGCCTTCATATTCTACTTCATACCAATAACAAAGTAAATTATAATTCTGAAATATTTTCTCCAAATATTACCAACCAGATTACAGTGTAGTATATGTAACATGAACTGCATTTAGGAAACAATACTTCATTCTCTTGCCTCTATCATCTATCTTCTGTTATAAAATCAAAATATAGTTCATATTTTGTAACACTTCAATAACATTACCTACAGTTTCAAAATTCATTAATTCAGTTACATTGCAATCCAATAAAATAGTCTCCAAACGTTCTTCTAACCCTCTATATTTTCTGCTCTTAATACTGAAACAATTACAAGATTAAATTGCATCAATCTTCCAAATACATTGGTTAATAACAAATGTATAATAAAATAAAACTACTGCATGTTTAAAACATATCTTTGGTTTGCCTCAAATGTGCATTTTTACTCCTTTAGGAAATAGCTTTGCATTTGTTGCTCACTTGAAACACCAATATCCTAAAAACTGTATTCAAAGAATTGCTTCAAAAGCTTTCTCTTCTGTGATGTCCTGTCCCTTTAAATATTTGCAGGCTCTTTGCAAAAAGAAAAGGAGTACTTGTGGCACCTTAGAGACTAACAAATTTAGTCTCTAAGGTGCCACAAGTACTCCTTTTCTTTTTGTGAATACAGACTAACACGGCTGCTACTCTAAAGGCTCTTTGTACTTTCTCTGCTCTACAGAAGTGCAAAGTCTGACTTGTGTTAGTTTCAGTTTTGCAGCCAGAATAAAGCCACCACAGTCCACACCTGTGTGTCCATCAGCTCCCTCTGCATCTGTCCGTCTATCTCTTTCTTTTCTGGCTCCAGAAATATAATACCTTCAGTGGGACATTAGCCAGCATAAAATGTCTATGTCAGGTTGATGAATTGGACTTGATATGTTTGCTGTTCCCTTACACTGCTCAAAAAAATCAGTCACTGTGTTTTGATATTTTACAGTCTGTCCACTTAGCCTTTCATTTTCTTTTTAACATTTTCACATTTGTGTTCAAACGCCTGGAACAACTTAGGTTCCAAACCACCACCACCACCACCACCACCACAAAAAAAAAAAAAAGGCATTTGGAACCAATCAGCACTCTTACTGGAAGTTTCATTATGCTCTAGGATTACTGCACATGAAAGAATATTAATCTTTCTCTAGCCTCTTGATCCTATTCTCTTTAGATCAGAGTTAAGGCACCTTGGCAGGGCTTTGAAGGAATACTGTGCCACATACGCCCATGTTATGTGGGTAAAGTATTTCAGTGTCCAGTGTTGCCAATTGCATCCTACCCAAATACAGAAATGTAATGAAATGTGGTATGAACAATCCACCCACCAACTCTTGTCCTCCTTCCTCTTTTAGCTTCTCCCCTTGTGTTTGCCTGTGACAGCCTAATGGCAACACAATGCGTCACTGGGCCAGGACACTTCTGCCCATATTCGTTAACCAAGACTGAGTGGGGCTTCCAGAAACTCTTTTCACTTCAGCACCTCTCCAGAGAAGTTACAAGGTTTTCTTTTCTTTTCTTTTCTTTTTTTGAGGGAGGACTGCATGAAGTCATCTATAGAACAGTAATCATAACAAAAACAGAATTATTAAAAACAGAGGAATTGGAAGTAAAGCAGCAGAAACACTTTGCTTAACATATCTAGATAAGTCACTTCAAGTTTGTTATAGAGGGAAAATAAAGATCTGTAATCTCTAAACAGCAACTCCCTGCTCTAGTGACATCTGCTTGCTCTCACCCAACTAACTAATTAAATTCTGCATCTGGGTCACTTTGTATGTCAAAACGGTCCTCTCATTGATCCAAGGCAGCTACCCAGTGCTTTGCAAATCAGTTTGCTCCTGTAATCTGCACATAAAAATGGGTTTGGGGAACATGCTCCATTCATTAAGAGATGGGAGTTATAATGATTAATAGCTACCTTTCAAAGTCTTAATGACCTATTTTAGATACCATAGCTCACCAATTAGTCTGCATGTCTTCACACCCACCAGTTTCTGTATTGTTCTTTCAAACAGGCAGATTGGCATTTTCCTTGGTTCAATATACTGTTTTCCTTGACCCACTCTTATTTTCTGTTATGAATTATGAATTAGGGACAGAAATACAGACACTCTGTCACAAGTGGCTAGAATAAATTCCAATAATTACTTCTGTAACACCAATGCCCCTGGTCAGGATGTCAGCAGTGGGGATCAAACCTAGGACTTATGGCTCTTAATGCATGAGCCTCTACTGCCTGAGCTAAGAGATCTATCTTTGTTGACCAAGGCTGAGCAAATTAATCGATCTCTACTAGGCCTAGTCACCAGCAGAGAGGGACAGAGCACCAAGCAGAAAGGCCTTACACTTCTATAACTTTTGTCAGTTGGATTATTAGAAAAGCAGTGTCAAGGTTGACAAATCAAATATTATGCAGATCCACCAATACTTTGCTTTCCACCAGTCCTATCCCATTTCTGGAGTAAGACTCTAGGTTATATTTGCACAAAGAAGAGAATAGTAGGGAACATTTCCCATTGTCCCAAACTTTGCCTCTGGCAGTAGAACCAGAGAGACAGGCAGGTTCTGATTCCCCTTTGGGAGGCAGGACTGCACCCATGACTTGAATTCCTGTCTGGGACTCCACAAATTGCAAAGCTGGATGTGGCCAGCAGATACCTGTATGAATTTACAGTTCTGTGTACTAAAGCACAGATCTTCCCCTCAGCAGCAGCAAGGGCAATAGGATTTTGAGCAATATTTCGCTCTTCTTTCTTATTTCCCCCTGCCACTGTGATCTGGTAGATCTTATATTTTATCCTGCTTGGACATTGATTTGTAATATCTTACTCCCACATTGAATTTATTCTCCCTCCTATTCTCTAACACCCTCATGCTTCTTTCTCTGAAACAATTGTACATTCAGCCAGAGACTTTCCCTATGTGAGTAAAGCACTAAAGCCACAGAAGGCAACAATTTTAGAAAAAAACGTGTGTTCCCTCTCATTCAAAGAGGCCTCCGTGGACTCCACATGAGATTAACAGGTGAAGCAAGATGTGGCCTGGCATTTTTTAAAGAGTACCATGTGGGACCCATTCACCAAAGTCTGAATTTAGTTTCAGTAACTGCTTTCTTTCAGCTAGTGGGGCTTCAATGAAACTTTTTGAGTCAAGTCATAAATTAGTTTCACATAAACCACACATACCAGATATGATCTGGAATATTTTTTCCAAGAAATATACACATTACTGTAAATTTAGCCAATTCTCAGCAGGCAGTGCTCTATTTTCAGGCCCACTCCAAGAGAAGAATACCACCAATACGGAAAACTGGACTGAAGTCAGTAGTTAAAGTTGGATTATAATCTTTTAACGTTACAGTTAGTTATGCAGCCCTTGTATTTTATTTCCACTGCCAGATCAATACCCCAGAGTCATTTTGCCATTTTTAAAATTCCCAATTTTATACTCTACTGTAGATTTGCAAACAAAAGCAATCTGTGATTTTGGTTTTAAGAGACAGTTTGCCTTTGGGATAGATTTTGGAAAGACATATCAGCCTTCTGTTTAAATACTAATAACCCTAAATTTTCAGGTTCTGTTTGGGCCAGGTGGAGTTTAGCACTTCAGCATGAGCCATATTGCTTTTTAAAGTGCATGCATAAAGCACACAGCTAACAGGAATGAGAAACCACTGTTTGGAATTATGGGCTGGCAGGACACAATTTAAATTGCCAAAGGAAAATAACTGTGAGGAAAAGAAATACATTTTTCCATGCACAAAAGATGTAAATTTAACAGCAAAACAGTAAATTGAGTGTCCCTTCTTTTACTGCTTACTAACTTTTCTTTGTTGTTCTTTTCATGGGGAAGGTTAACAGCTCAACCTAATTCCTCATGCAGAAGGGACTTTATAGCCTTTCCTTTGGTTAAGGTCTAATGGGCCATCAGGGAGTTGCTAGCTGAATGACTGAATATTAGAGGAAGCTGAGACCGGAAAGGAATGTTTGAGTTGGAGAAAGAGTGCTGTTGCTGACCTGCCTTTTCACCTGCAAAAACAGAGCTTATAGGGACAGTAGCCATGTAGCCTTTGTAGCCTTGTTTACCATAAAGGTTTTTTGGTTATCACTGGTACAGCTTCACTGATGGTAGTGATGTTAAGAGCACTGGTGCAAACAAGATGCCATCCAGCATTTTACCACTTTGCCATTCTAACCTGTTCTGAGGAGGATTAGACACATGGGATTTGGGTGGGAGTTAAGTGACTAAACACCTAGAGCCAGATTCCTAAAAGTGATTTGCCCAATGTCACACAGGCAATCTGTGGTGGAGCAGAAAATCAAACCTATTTCTCATATGTCCTAGGCCAGTGTCCTAACCACTGGGCCATCTTTCCTCTCTCTGGATTAGGGGACATAACTGCCCCTTTATGGTAGGCTGTAATCTATGATTTGTGTGAGGGCTGGGGGATAAAGGCAAGATAAGTGTTACTCACTGTGGTATGGGCGGGTGCCAAGGCAGCCTCCAGTAACCAAGGATTCCACCTGTAGAGAACTCTATTCAGCACTGCACCATCCACAAGAAATCTGCAGATGCACAGAGAGATTTAAATAATAATGATAAGAAAAAATATCATCCTGAGTTAGGGATAAAAATGTGCAAGGGATATCAACTTTCATGCTTCAGGCATAAGCCAACTACGTACTGCCCCGAATTAGAAAAAATATTCTTCCAGGGGTATGTTATTACATAATTGTCAATTATGGAAGATTTAAACCTTCCTCTAAAGCATCTGGTATTGGTCACTTTTGGAGACAGGAAACTAGACTAATTGAATCATTCATCTGATCTATAATGGCAATTCCTACATTTCTATATTCTTATGTTCATAGTGATTTAGCACTTTATTTCAGAGATGTTGAGCACACAGCTTCCACTGATTTAAGTTTGAACATTTTGGCTTAAGCAGCTTGCTCTGGGTTACACAAAGAACACAGGTCTCCTAACTATCGGTCCCTTGCACTGACATGAGAACCTGGTCTGTTTTACGCCATATTTTTGGAATGCAGTTTCCATTGACTATGGTAGATTATAGTACCATGTTACACAAAAGCCTCATGTATTTTAATCCTGCTGAAATTAGTAGAAGATTTTAAATGCCAATTTAAGCCATTCTCCACAATATGTACTAAAGCACTGATGAGAAAGGACACCTAAGATAAAATGAAATTATAACACTACTCAGAATTTACAGTTTTGGATTCTTTCTTTGTACATAATACCAATTATAAGGATTACAGCTGCTGTTTATTATGTAAGGGCCTGGCTTTGCTTTCACTTTCTCTGGATTTCTTACAGTGCAAATCCATTGACTACAATGGAATTATCCAAATTTACATCAGAGTAAGTGAGATTGGAATAAGGGTGTAAGTAATTTGTATCAAACATATAATATATGGGACAGGTTCTGGTCCATGTTCTAGCTGTTTTGTGATATTCCGGCTTTGTGTTGTGACAACACAAAGTAACCGGAAAAAAAAGTTACCAGAGGGTTCCCCTGTATAGGAGAATGATCAGTTGGTGAAAGTTGTCTGCTGTTGTCCTGGCTCCTGCTAGAGGGAATGAAGTTGTGAAAAAGGGGGAATGGCTGGAGAGCTGCCCTAATCTAGTTGTGACCTCCGACTGCTGAAATGGCTTCTTGGAGTCATAGGCACTGAGAAGCTATAATGTATGCCAAGGCTGGCCCACTCACCAGCAATGCCCAGAAATAAGGGACCTTAAGGTTGTCTTTCCTCCCCTCAAACCCAAGTCTGCATTTGTGTTCAGCTTCTCTACACCAGGGAATCTGGCTCCATGATTGCACAGGTAACTGCCATATTTCATATACAGCTGTGTTTCACTCACTCCATGTATGCCTCCTACCACATGAGTCAGTAAAATAATGTCTATGTCAATAAATAAAACACTCTCCCTGCATATATTTAGATAGATATAGACCGAGAAAATAAATTATGGTGCATGGCATGAAGGTTTTATCAAAATGAGTTTGGGCTGGGTGCATTACTCACAAGTGAGCCATGCAGGTCATCCTAAATGAGTGCCAGTAAACGTTGATGCCTCATCACACCATTATGCATTTTATACATGCCAAATCAGCTACAGAAAAATGGCCTGAGCACTGTTTTAGAGAATTGTAATGGTACTCTTTTCCATATCTTTCCAAACCTAGAAAACCAGGCTGCCTTAGTTACCATGGGCTACATTGTGCAATATCCATCTATTTCTCACGCTGATAAATATTTACTGACAGAAGTAATATCGTTGAAGTCAGACCACTCTTATGGGTCTAGTTGCACAGACCTCAGAAACAGAAAAATATAAATGAAAATATTCTAGAACTCTATAGCCTATGAAAAGTACTTTTTCCCATATGTCATAATGTTGTGATTCTAGGGTCCCATATCACTTTAGAAAGCTGGGAACTTCCCCTGTCAAACATTATAAAGCTTCTGTTTCAAAGTGTGATGACTCACCAAATATCCGACCTTAAACCGGTCATTGAACACTGCCCATCCTAATCTTCAGAAAAGGGTAATTTCTTCTTTTGGAAGGGGAGACAGAATTCTATATTTGGGAGGAAGGAAAACTACATTTTTCTGAGAGGATTTCTTTCCTGACTCAAATGGCAGCTTCTTAAGCTGCTCTGCAATTTGGAAATTTTGAAGTAGTTTTTCAGGAGATGGACTATTGGGCATAGTGTAGATGTTGTCAAATGTGCATGAGCAAAGCAACTTATAACATGAGTTTGCATTTTATCACATGGGTCTCTCCTCCACAACTACTCCACCCCTGCATACAAACACACCACACAGTGGTTGCAAAAAAATCAATATTTACCATCAGCTACACCATTGTGATATCTGAATTATTACAGTATTTCAGTATGATGAGTTTCAGAGTAGCAGCCGTGTTAGTCTGTATTCGCAAAAAGAAAAGGAGTACTTGTACTCACCAGCAACCACACACCACACAACAGAACCACTAACCCAGGAACCTATTCTTGCAACAAAGCCCGTTGCCAACTCTGTCCACATGTCTATTCAGGGGATACCATCATAGGGCCTAATCACATCTGCCACACTATCAGAGGCTCGTTCACCTGCACATTTACCAATGTGATATATGCCATCATGTGCCAGCAATGCCCCTCTGCCATGTACATTGGCCAAACTGGACAGTCTCTACGTAAAAGAATGAATGGACACAAATCAGACGTCAAGAATTATAACATTCAAAAACCAGTTGGAGAACACTTCAATCTCTCTGGTCACTCAATCACAGACCTAAGAGTGGCTATTCTTCAACAAAAAAGCTTCAAAAACAGACTCCAATGAGAGACTGCTGAATTGGAATTAATTTGCAAACTGGATACAATTAACTTAGGCTTGAATAGAGACTGGGAATGGATGAGTCATTACACAAAGTAAAACTATTTCCCCATGGTATTTCTCCCTCCCACCCCACCCCCCACTGTTCCTCTGATATTCTTGTTAACTGCTGGAATTAGCCTACCTTGCTTGTCAGGATGAAAGGTTTTCCTCCTTTCCCCCCCCTGCTGCTGGTGATGGCTTATCTTAAGGGATCACTCTCCTTACAGTGTGTATGATAAACCCATTGTTTCATGTTCTCTGTGTGTGTGTATATATAAATCTCTCCTCTGTTTTTTCCACCAAATGAATCCGATGAAGTGAGCTGTAGCTCACGAAAGCTTATGCTCTAATAAATTTGTTAGTCTCTACGGTGCCACAAGTACTCCTTTTCTTTTTGAGTATTTCAGTATGTATCTCTATTTAGCGCTGCGGCATCTCAGCTACTGTGGAGTGATGTCCATTGGTAATTATTGCCTATTGAGATACAGTGTATTTGTGTGTACATATGAATGAATGCATGTTAGGAGTTAGGATGTATATGGCTATTATTTTTAACAAGTGATCTGAAAGAACAATTAACGTGACAGACTGGAGATGTGCTGTGTTTTCCAGATTTTTCATACACCAATGTTTCTTTCAGCATCAGAGAAAAATGTCCACAATCTTCCTCTAAACAATGAATTTCCATTTTAAGCACAGTATGAACAGACTCATGATTTAGATGCTTCTACTAAAACTGTTCTGAAAACAGTTATAGGGCTTTTAAAAATTAGTATCACAGTTTTACCTGCTTTCCCTGTGGAGTTTCTATGCAGGACTCAGGCTGTGCTTGATACAGCTACAGTTATCTTACAGAAAGAAATATTTCTGGAGGTGTGGAGCTCAGAATGAGGAAGAGAACGAATATAAACTAAAATCATATCTGGGCATCCAGAGGGAGTAACACACAGGCTGGCTTTTAAATGCTGTGCAGAAAATTACACTTTTGCACACAGGTTTCAGCTGCTTAATTGTAGCAATGAAATGCAAGCCCACTGGGCAAAAAGAAGTCAGACTGTAACTGGGCTGTCTTCATTTTCTAAATTCAGATTCGTACTACACCCAACTTCAGGAGTGCTTGAATACAGGATTAGGGTGTGGGAATCTCCAATTCAAGCCTTGAATTCAAGGCTTGAATTGGAACTGTAGGAAGATTTATATAGATATATAGATGTTTCCCTACAGTTCACAGTTCTGAAGAACAGTCTATCACAATTGTAAGTTTAAATACTTGGTAGTGTACTATTAGGTGATATTTATTCTTATATATTTTACAGACTATCAAAACGCATAATGAAATAACTGTATTTCATTGCCTAAATGCAGCCATATTGACACATGGCTTAGGGATTTCTCACATAACAGTCTGCATATAAACTCATACAAAGCTTTTCCTCTGAAAGAAATACTCAGTATATTTATTTCCTCTTTGATTTGTTTTCCAAACAAGCCTTCAACAACTTAGAAAGCCTTATGTTTGGAAAGGGATTTGGGGCAGCTTTTTTTCCCCCCAGAAGGTGAGTCCTAGAAACACATCAGTCACTCATGTCATTTTCTGACAGGTCAAGTCACCAAAGGCATTTGGTAAACTTTAATTTCTGTCACAACTGTAAAGGTTACACAGGGGGCTAGAGCACAGGCCACTATAGCACTGGAATGTGTGTGTTTATGAGAGAGAGAGAGAGAGAGAGAGAGAGAGAGAGAGAGAGAATGCATTTGCAGGAAAACCGTATAGAAAAGGAAATGTTGCTTCACTTTCAGACAAGATAAAAGAATGAATCTTTTAAATAATTTGTTCTGGGAGCATTTTGTACAGATCTTGGCTTCTAATTTGCCTTGAGAAACTGGAAGGTTTAAATCCATATGTGTTTTTAAATGTTATTTGAAAGAAGGATTCCAATTATATTCAGAAAGGTAAAATTTTCTACTCCCCTGAATATCTGAATAGCACCTTTCAGACAGTTGTTTGTTCATCCTACCACTTTTGAGAATTATTGATTTGAACAGACTTTTGAAACTATGCCTGTTATTTAATAATTCTAAACAGTTTATAGAAAGATCAGCAATTTTCCCACAGGTGTTCAAGGGATTTCAATTAATTAAAATACTACGCTGCTTTATAACAGTAGTCTCTAAAATTGTCCAAAGTTCGTAAACTAGGTTATATTTTTTTGCAAAAACTAAAGTATTATAGTTGACATTAGTTTACAGGGTGTGCTGCAGGAATCAGAAGAGGAATTTCACTCCTTTTGCATAAGGCCCAGGTGAGAATGTCCACACTAAGAAATCCATGTGTTAGCCTTGCCCTGCAGAGAGATAGTGCAAGCAATGCAGCCGTATAGGCAGTCCTCCACACCTTTTGTTTCATGGAGGAGGCTCCAAATAAGATTACACAGACTGATGGGACACTCACAGAAACTCAGTGGTTCGGAACTCTTACATATGGGGCACACGAAGGGAGAGCAGCTGCTGTATCCACCTAGTGGCCATAGATATTCACACAAAATTGAAAGAAGACTTCTTTTAAAGACCAAGGCCTCTAGAGGTTGCAAAAGGATAGAGTTCATAATAGGTCATTTTCATCTCTAATATTTATGATTTGATGAGACTCGACCTGAACATAAAACATTTTATATTATACATTCAGACTTTTTAGTTATTAAAAAATGTGAGGACATTTGCAGTGTAAGGGAATAAGGGGTTTTCTCCTGAATGCTAACCATTGCCAAGACTTGTTCTTGGGTGCTTACTTTTTTCCCCACGTAAATTTTTAGGCAAAGGAAAGGAGAAATATGATTATTTTTATTTATCATTTGAATTACTATAGGCCCTTTGAGCCCTCGTCACGGACCAGGACTCCAGTGTGATTGTATTGGTGCTGTACAAACACACAACAAAAAGATGATCCCTGCCCCCAAAGAGCTTACAATCTAAATATAAGACAAGAGACAACAGATATACACAGATGGGAGAGTACAAGAAAACACTTACTGAGGTAGTATTGATCAGAATGATAGGCAGTGATCTCAGAACAACAACAACTAGCCGCAGTCAAGTATTTTGTAGGCATCTCCCTTACCATTATATCCCATGGCTAACATGGAAAATAGAGTGTCACGCACAGCAAATTTTTAACTATCCATCGTTTCCCTTGGAGGTTGTTTTATCCCATCTCTCCTGGGGCCTAACACCATCAATCTCAAAGGGAGACGGACTGAGAACCAAATTATTATTTCTTGCACCAACAAAAAGGCTTTTAACACCTTGTATCCTGTACAAATAAGGACCAAATAAAACTAAAATGTTATATTCTTCAATAAAACTGTTAAACCAGTTCTTTCTTGGGAGCTACAATAATCTGAAATGAAGTCCTTTGTTTGCTAAACAGTCCAGTTTATCTGAAATTATTTCTTCTCTTTGAGTAGCTCTTTATTAACTGGACTAACTTATTTTTATAACGGTAGTTCGTAGATGTCCCAACCAAGTTTAGGACCCAATTGTGCAAGATGCTGGACAAATACACTGTCTCCAGATATCCTGAGACTCAATCCAGACCTTAACCATAAGACCATCCTTTGTTGTCAAGGTTTTTGAATTCCAGGTAGAGTTGGGTTTAAAAGTCTTATTTATGTTCATTCACAACATGGTCTATGATCCAGGTAAATATGACAAGTTAGTGATCTATTCTTCAGAGGTGCGCATCACTCATTACCATCAGGGAGTCTATATGGTATCCAATATGGGGGGAACTAGTCATTATGGTTTTCTTTATATACTGTGCTAGAGCGGTAAATTCTGAGAAGCGAGTTCAAGTTCCTTATCACTGGGTCAATTGTAACAGCACACCTGGCTTCTTTTTTTCCTGACTTAAAAAAAATGTTAGCAAGATTATTAATGACTGATAGCATTTACACACTGTGCAAAAGCCCTAACACACTTGTCTTAAATACAGCAGTGCACACAGTACAAAGGACATGTTTTATCATATAGTCTACAAGTTTTCAATGGACTCAAAGGACTGACATTGGATATAAGGTACTCCTTTATTTCGTTTGTCTATAAGTAGCAACAAATTTCACTTAGTATAGATGCAAGTATGACTAACTTGTCCCCAAACATAAAGGAGCCCCAAAGTCCACATTAAACATATAAGAAATATCTAACACTGCAGGAACTAACCCGCTATATTATTTAAAAAGTACTCTATAAATTAGTACTTCTCTGAAGCGGTTCCTGTTTTCTATGTAAAATATGGCTTTGAGAGTCACTCAACTCTCCCCATCTCTCCTAAAAGTCCCCACATCGTTGGCTCAGCTTACATGAAGGAATTTAGTAGGATACTGTCTGAAAATCGGCAGTCCCACCATTACTATCACCATGATCAAAAAAGGAGACTTTTGAATCGATAGTTACATGTTTTCATTAGTTGGAAAAGGTCAAGATAGAGTAAATATATATCTGCCCTGCAGTCAGGACCTCTCTGTAAGACTTTCATTCAACATAGATTTGGGTTTAGCAATGACAGTAGTGCAAATGGCTGATAGCTAATGGAGATTTATACTTGAAGTTCTCCAAAGTAACTTTATCATTCCTGCTTTAAAATAAAAAAAAGATAAATACACTGGCCCAATCCTGATTTAGACTTTCAGACAAAATGTAGCACTTCTTGAGGGTCACGAAGAAAAAAAAAAGATGTAGAAATAACTTTAAAATCTGAGCTCAGAGACTATGCACTCCACATTGATTTAATCCGAGAATCATTTTTCAAAGTTTGTTCTAAATTCTTTTGGGTGATATTCATCATGAGGTATATCACTTGGGAGCTTTAAATTTGAGACAAAACTACTGGGGTTTTTTTTTCCAATAGAAAAATGTGAATAAACCAGAATGAGCTCACAACATCAATCAATGTAAATTTATAGCTTTGTACCATAGTGGTACCACAAAAACTGTTAAAAGCTTCTGACTGTTTTCCTGAGCCAAGTCGTCTGAAGCTTTAACTCTGTAGCAAATATTATGTACATCCATCACTATTTATTGAATCTTTTAAAGAAATAATCCACTGAAATGTAATAGTAAACTCTGTTTAATGATAATGCAGTATTATAGGTTAGGTTTTATAGATGGCATTATGGAAATCTATTGTTAGCAACTAGATATAATATTTTACAATGTCATTGCCATGCCTTGTGTTAGTTTTATATGTGCAGTACCCTATGTGCACAGATGCACTAAGATTAATGCACTCTATGTACAAAAAGTCATCACAATAGCAAAGTTAAGTGTTTAAACAAATAGAGGAAGTTGTCAGCTAATAATCCTGCTCAGAAGAAAAACAAAAGTACAGACGATCAAAGCACAGGATCGTGAGCCAAAATCTTCTGAGTTCTCATCCCAGCTCAGAGATTGTCTACATGTATACGCAACATATAATTTATACTGCCATTTAGCTCATGGCTGAATTTGTCTCAGTAAGCCTAGCTGCTGTCAGGCTCTCTCCTCAAATGGTTATAGCTTTATTGTTCATTCCTGGCCAGTAAATCCAGTTCCCCTCAGATCTTACCCCTGGATATCCATCTTCTTTCCCCTCACCCTCAGACATTTAAAAAATGTTGCTTAAAACTCTTCCTCACCACAACCATCACCACCCTTATACACTATTCAGGGATTCAGCATAGCATCATATGTGCCTTTTCACCAACCATCATGCCAGCAGAATATCCAAAAAGTTAAATGTAATTGTCATAAGACGGCAATTCACAGAAACACTAGGAATGGAGGACTCCTCAACCTTCCCAGTCCTAATCTTTTCAACTATAAGAGTATACAAGAGGTAAGCACCAGGCATGAGCAAGAAACCCTGCATGAGCACATCCCTGTAGAAGGCAGTGTTCAGAACCACAAATACAGGAGTCAACATGAAAGTTGAGTTCATTCTCATTAAGGGGTAAATAAAATCAGCACCGTACATGACCTGATCTCAGACAAGGCACCAGACCTCTTATTTATCACAAAGACATGGCCATATTACTCCATCAGCCATGTTCTGGTCCCACTGGACTACTGGACTTGCCATACCTATAGGCAAAGCAATCAGGGAAGTGTAGTAATTGTATCTGGCCTCAGATAAAAACATGTTCCTTAAAAACCAAATCCTGTATAGTCTCTTAACTGGTGCCAGTCCCACAACAAATATAAAGCATGAATCCTGTATGTCTGCATACCACCACATAATTCCAGTGGCTTCCTATCAGAGCTGATGGTGCTACTGAGATTGAAACTACTGAAAACCACAGAATTCACAGACACCATTTCTAAATACATCCAGACAGCTGGTCACACATAGGACCTGATCCTTAGCCTGGAAGCAGACATCAGAAGTGTATTAATTCTATTTTTATCCTGAGCTGATGATTGCATTCTTCCATCCCTTTCCAGCTGGAGACATGAAACAGTTGCATGGATTTGCCCCCTTTGAAACCTCCATAGTGAAAAGCATTCTCCTCAAGACCAGTGTGCTCAGTTTCTGATAAAACACTATAACCATCATCATTATTATTATTATTATTATTATTATTAAAAACATCATCCCACACAACTACAGATATATCACCCCCTAAGGGTACGTCATGGTTCTCTGATGAATAAAGCAAAAAGAAAAGGAGTACTTGTGGCACCTTAGAGACTAACAAATTTATTAGAGCATAAGCTTTCGTGAGCTACAGCTCACTTCATCGGATGCATTTGGTGGAAAAAACAGAGGAGAGATTTATATACACACACACAGAGAACATGAAACAATGGGTTTATCATACACACTGTAAGGAGAGTGATCACTTAAGATAAGCCATCACCAACAGCAGGGGGGGGAAAGGAGGAAAACCTTCCATGGTGACAAGCAGGTAGGCTAATTCCAGCAGTTAACAAGAATATCAGAGGAACAGTGGGGGGTGGGGTGGGAGGGAGAAATACCATGGGGAAATAGTTTTACTTTGTGTAATGACTCATCCATTCCCAGTCTCTATTCAAGCCTAAGTTAATTGTATCCAGTTTGCAAATTAATTCCAATTCAGCAGTCTCTCGTTGGAGTCTGTTTTTGAAGCTTTTTTGTTGAAGTATAGCCACTCTTAGGTCTGTGATCGAGTGACCAGAGAGATTGAAGTGTTCTCCAACTGGTTTTTGAATGTTATAATTCTTGATGTCTGATTTGTGTCCATTCATTCTTTTAAGTAGAGACTGTCTAGTTTGGCCAATGTACATGGCAGAGGGGCATTGCTGGCACATGATGGCATATATCACATTGGTAGATGCGCAGGTGAACGAGCCTCTGATAGTGTGGCTGATGTGATTAGGCCCTATGATGGTATCCCCTGAATAGATATGTGGACAGAGTTGGCAACGGGCTTTGTTGCAAGGATAGATTCCTGGGTTAGTGGTTCTGTTGTGTGGTGTGTGGTTGCTGGTGAGTATTTGCTTCAGATTGGGGGGCTGTCTGTAAGCAAGGACTGGTCTGTCTCCCAAGATCTGAGAGAGCGATGGCTCGTCCTTCAGGATAGGTTGTAGATCCTTGATGATGCGTTGGATCCTTTTCTTTTTGCGAATACAGACTAACACGGCTGCTACTCTGAAACCTGATGAATAAAGGCAACTGAAATGCAAAAGGAGAAATTCGGAATTCCAGTGGTGCAAGACCACACAGAATCTAACCATCTGCAGCATAAGGACTTCAAACAACCTTCTCACGGCCCTGAAGAAGACCAAAAGATACTTCTTTTCCAAGACCATAACATCCATCCAATCCTAACCAAAGGAAATTACCTCAGCTCTAACCCTCAGCTTCAACTTCTGGCTCTGATTCTGGCTTGACCCCTGGATCTGGTAATTGGCAGCTGATGCTGGTGCTGACCCTTAGCTTTGTTGCCCAACCTGGATGCTTGCTCTGCCCACTAGATCTGACTCCTGCTCTGACTACTAGGCAGGACCACCTACATCCCAGTCCATAACATTCTCTAATGCAAGAAAATTAAATCAGAACATAATGCAGTGGCCATACTACTAACCTTCATGAGACTAGATCCATTCATCCAGACAGATGTGTTGATAACCATAGGAGAAGTCTATACCACTATGTGTGAAATGAGCACTTCACCTCCTAGCTAATATTTATATCTGTCTAATCTCTCTACAGTTCTAAGGTACTGTAGGCTTGTGCCCCAGTGCATCAGTATCCCCCTTAGGTCAGGCAAGGCATTTCACAGAGTCTGCTCAGACTGGCAGAGCAGTATGTCTGCCCTTCCTGTCTGAAGCTTTAAATCCTATTCTGGAGGCAAGGATGTTAATTTCTATCACACTAGGGTGTTCAGACTCCCCCATATATTTCACAGGGTTTATGGAGTGCCTGTCCTCAAGCGGTCTGGAACCCCCTTTGGCTCTTAAGTCTCTGTAAAGAATTAGGCAGGGGAATCCAGGCCCACCCACTCCACTGGTTCCAGCTCAGGGAACTTAACCCAGGCAGGCAGAATCAGTCCTCAACAATTCTACTGTACCTTGAGGTCCTTCCTACCTCCCTTGGCTCTGTAGGGTCCTGCAGGCTGTGGTTCTGGTAATCCCTTCTTTGGGTTGTTTTCACTCTGGGGCAGCTTATTACCAGCTTGCTAGCAGGATCTTCTTGTCTGGGAACTGCCCTACCCTTCCGCTTCTCAGGTCTTTTATTCTTCCACCTGCTATGAGGCTGCCAATCAGTGCTGGCTGTCAATTCCTGCATTAAGTCTTTGGTTGCTTGGCCCTTATGGGGTCTATACACCCTATTACAGATACCTATCACAATAGTATATAAACACTTCTACATAATTAAGAATCACACTGACAAGCAAAATCCTCTGCCATTTCTTCATTCTAGGTGTTTGTCATTGTCTTACAGACAAATGCTTCTTCTTCAGCTTCATTATCCTAGGAATGCCTTCATATCGAGATTAATTGTGCATTGAGCTCTGACATGACAATATTTGAAGTATGTTTTTAGAAAATTTCTATTATTTGCTTAGCTCAATGAAATATGCAAGATGAGAAGGCACGAAAGAGGAAGAAAATAGCTTAAAGAAAAGAGATGAACTAGCTGTTGATGTACTTTAAATATCCCCAATATTATCATCCTTGTCTTCCATGTTTCATAATATATGAGATTTTTTAAAAATAAAATATCTGCTCGTCTTGGACATACTATATATTAGCTTCTTCACCTCTACCATTTTCTAGATTTGAACCTATCTGTATGTTTAAAGTGTTAGATGTGCTTTATCAATTCTGTAATGTACTGGGTCTCAAACTTTTTTACTAGTGACCCTTTTCACACATCAAGCCTCTGAGTGCGACCCTGCCACCCCCCAATAAATTAAACACACTTTTTAAAATATATTTAACACCAATATAAATGCTGGAGGCAAGCAGAGTTTTGGGTGGAGGTTGACAGCTTGCGACCCACCATGTAATAACCTCGTGATCCCCTGAGGGGTCCCAACCCCCAGTTTGAGAACCCCTGCTATAACAGGTCACCAGCTTGCTTGGGAAAGACAAACAAGGTAAGTACTTTTCCATTTTGATTGGTTTTGGTAGCAGCCTATTATAGTTTATGATACTCCTGGATGCCTTTTTGATTACTTACATTTCCTCTCCGATGCTTAGCATGTCATACTTTCTTGTTCAGGCTTTCAGTGCCATCTACCATACAGTCTATAACTCCACAAGATCAATACTCAGCAACTATTCACTCTTTTGACCCCTGCCAATCAAAAGTACCTAAGCAATTTAGATCATGTGTATGTTTTGGGACCTACAATTTCTTTAGAGTTTAGTCTTCTCATCCTATTTCCCAGGGAATGCCGCTATGTAACTACTTTTTAACTGTAATAGGTGGGAGGCTATGCCTTCTTTTTCTCCTCTTCTATCACTTGGGGAAAAAGAGACTCTTAAAATCCATTATTAAGAGAGAAGATAGCAATTTCAATTAGCACAGCACTTTTCATGTAATACAATGTCCCAAGGCACTTCACTATAATATATAGTAGAGGATTTTTTATATAGAATCATTTTAACAGTTGTCGCTTACTTTACCAAGTCATTTTCCTTATGCACCACTTGACTTAAAGCAGGGATCAACATAACTCTCTGCAGTTAAAAAGAGTCATAATAGAAGGAGACACACTGTAGTCAGTTTTAATTCATTAGCTTTTCACCTTTGTAGATCTGTATTAGAAACTTACATCATGTCTATCTGCCTAAGGCTTAAGTTAATATTGTCAGTTTATCCTTCATGAGCATGTCAGATTGTCAAATGCAATTCCCTAACCAAAACAAAAAACAAAAGAGGTCCTACAAAAATATGAAGTGGTATGCAGTGTTGAAACCATTTTAACATGCTGGCAAAGGCGATCTGCAGTTCAGTTGTTACTAACATCAGTAAAACCAACAAGTATTCTGCAACATCACCTTTCTTGGTCATGTAACACAGTATAGTAGAAAGCTGAGATTTATTGGCAATATCTGAGGTTTCATCAGGTAAAATAGCAGCAAACATTGCCTTCTCACTTTCATTGGCAATGGCATTAAGTTGGACATTACTTACTGCTTCGATGAGTTCGACATTCCAGAAAAAACAGTAGAGGTTTCCAAATGCTGCTTGAGTAAAGGACTAAACTCGCTCATTGTAAGGTTTCTACATAATTGCTCAATTCAGGGAGTTATCTGATTTGTTATGCCTATGAAATGCCAACTCTTTTTCTTAAAGATGACTTACAACATACATTAATCTTTGCAAAATAGCCCAATTCTGACAAACATTTTCATTGTGTTGTCTCACAGCAATTCTCCAACTATCTGTTGTCTGGGTCCTGTTAAGCATGAATTTATATCCCAGTAGCTCTGAGCCTAGAGCAAAATCTCACTCTACCTGAATAAGTTTTCAATACACTCTACTTTTTGTCTTGACTATACTTTTTGTTTTGTTTTGTTTTCCTTTTTGTTTTGGGAAGAAGGAATTGGGAAAAGAGTTGCTTTGCACTTTCTCACTGAATTTCCCCCCTTTCAGCTGTCACAATGAGCTGGTAGGCTTGTCAGGAATGGGATCATGCTGTGATGGCATTTATTCTAAATCAGTTCAGAATGATTTAGGATTCTGTCTTCACTATGCCAATAAGTCTTGATCATAATCAATTAATTTCTACACTTGTGGCATGACTAGCATTGGCTCATTTTGCTCAGATCAAGTACCAAACACCAAGAAATTTAAGTCAAGAGACAGTATAAGAATATAATAAATGTGTGATGTGAAGCAGATTCCTTGTTAATCATCTACCCTAACTCATGGCTCAAACTGAGAACTACTGCTCTTTTCAACATTCCAAAATTTCATGTTCCCAAAATCTGCAAAGGACCTCAAGTATATTATAAGAACAGCCATACTGGGCCAGAAACAAACAGTCCATCTAGCCCAGTATACTGTCTTCTGACATTGGCCAATGCCAGTTGCCCAAAAGAGAATGAACAGGTAATCATCAAGTGATCCATTCCCTCTCACCATTCCCAGCTTCTGGCAAACAGAGGCTAGGGACACCATCCCTGCCAATCCTGGCTTCTAGCCATTGATGAACCTATCCTCCATGAACTTATCTAGTTCTTTTTTTGAACCCTGCTATAGTCTTGCCCTTCACAATATCCTCTGGCAAAGAGTTCCACAGGTTGACTGAAATAGTTCCTTTTGTTTGTTTTAAACTTGCTGCCGACTAATTTCCTTTCGTGATTCCTAGTGCTTGTGGTATGAGAAGGAGTAAATAACACTTCCTTATTTACTTTCTCCATATCAGTCATGATTTTATAGATCTCTATCATATCCCCCTTTAATTGTCTCTTTTCCAAGCTGACAAGTCCCAGTCTCTTCTCATATGGAAGCTGTTCCATACCCCTAATCATTTCTGCCCTTTTCTGTACCTTTTCCAATCCAGTATTTCTTTTTTGAGATGGGGTGACCAGATCTGCATGCTGCAGTATTCAAGATGTGGGCATAACATGGATTTATATATGGGCAATATGATATTTTCTGTCTTATTTTCTTATTTTAATGATACCTCAAAATTCTGGTTGAGAGCTAGATTCATAGTTCCATATAGGTTCATGATCAAGGAAATGAAGGCTACCAGCAGTAACTAGGGCCTAAAATGGGCACATTCTTTGCAGACTTCCCCACAACAGCCTTGCTAATGCACCTCCGTCTGGACTTGCCACACCCAGTGTTTTTGTACATCTAAATGTTCAATGCATGGCATTTTAATATGGATGCACTAATAACGAGAGTCATACCATCAAAGTCATTTTCACTTTTCACATATAGGATTAGAACCCAACTCTGGAAGTGGAAAACTAGTGCTGAGACTTCTGGTTCCCCATGTTGCATTTCTTAGTGAATAACATCTCCCCTCATTTTTCTTCATTTAACTCTGGTCATTATATTGACCAGATGGAACCATCCTAGCATGCCAATCTTAGGAACCTACTGTACCATTCAAAGAATGTCAGAAACACCTTAATATTCTGCTATTAGTAGGAAAATAAGGTATTGAGAAATGTCTCATTTGCTGTGTAGGATAATAAAAAAGAAAAAGCCACCCTCTCTCCTTAGCTTTGCACATTTCAGCTTTGCACATTTAGGACACACCTTTTGAAAAACAGGTACCTGTGTTACACACACACAAAAATGAGCATGAGAGGGCAAACAGATAGTTGTGCATGCAAACAATACCCTCTCTATGTGAAATTATTCATTTTGCTCATGCAACCATATTTTGAACACAAAAATACCTAAAACTCAGAAGCATTCACTTATCTAGGTATTTACAAGGCTCTCATCTCAATGAGCACATCACAATCATTAACGGATTTTATTTCACAACAGTGTTATCCTCAATACCTGAAAAATAGATATAGATAATGTGAGTTGCCTCAGGGCAAGTAGAAAATGTATGCCCAATCCAGGAACTGAACCCAGATCTACTGTATATTAGTCTACGATCATGTCGTAGGCTATTCTTGATCCTGCAATTGTACATTGAAAGCAACATGTGGGTACCTGTTTTGCAAATGTGCCCCCTACTCTGAAAAATCAGAAAGTCAGAGGCACATTTGCTATGTTACCCTTTGAGTCTGTACCCCAAGAGATGTTTAAAGTACCTGGAGCAACTAACAAAATGCAGGACTCAGTCCAAGCAAGTGCCCTAACCATTTTGGAGACTCTAAGGGTAGGTATTCATGGCTATAAGGGGGAATGAATGTTCTCCAAGTGCTGTGAAGTGTTTAACGATTTAAAATAAATAAAGAAATGATCTTTCATTTTGAAAGCTTCTGTGTTATAAATTATTTGTTGGTCCCATTGGGATTCTATAGGGATTACCTCTGTAGCTGGAATTGATATGATGTGTGGCGTGTACTCTAACACTCTGAATATTTTGCGTCATTTAAGGACATAATTCCCTTGGGGTTTCTGTTTTTCCCCATTGTTATTTGATTCAATGACATCTTTAGAGATAAGTTTCAACTGAGCTTTTTGTTTGGGCAGGGAAGGGGAATGGGTTCTTTTCAATAGTTGTATTTATAAAATACAACTATTGGTGGATCCAATAAAAAAAATTGATGTAACTAAATAAATATTGTCACCTGTCACTAAAAGTCTGGCAGTCCTGAAAAAAAACTATGGGTCGTATGTTCCCCTCTGTTGTATGGGACAGATCTCACGTCTGGCACCATGAAAACCTACCTTAGTATGAATCCCCATTATGAGGGTGAAAGGGTCTGTCCTGGTGCAGCAGGTTGCAGAATGGGGGCCATGCTGCACAAAGGCTGCAGATTTACTGTGCAACTGAAAACAGCCTGAGAGATATGCTCCCCTATGAACTTACACAAAAGCAAAGTAATGTAAAAGAGCAAACCAACCACAGGATTCACAAAGCGAGATGATATGGAGTGAAGGTGGAAATCATGTGATAGGAATTAGGGGTAAATGCAGATACATAATATGCTAAATTCAGAAATTATTATTATTTATAAAACTGGTCAAAGTTTTCCAAATTGTGATTTTTCAGCAACAAATGTTGTCATTATTTCAAATTCAGTTGAATTCAAATTCAGAAAAAAGGAGAAAAATTTTTAAAAAAATTAGTTTCTCCCCCCATCTTTCCGCCATCTCTAGTTATTTAGAAAGCCCTATAGATGTGCATGATGCTTCAGCATAAAGCTGATTGCAAGGTATTGCTGTATGAACTGTAATAAACTGTCCACACCATGGTCCCTTTCAACTTTCCGCCATCTCTAGAGTCATACAGAAGCCATCCATGTGTGTTGGTCTGAGCAACAGTGTCCCGAGAAGGGCTCTGGATAACTTTCTCTTAAAAAAACAAAAACAAAACAAAAAAACCAAAGCAAAAACTGTGCAATGGTCCTGCAGCAGCCCCACTCATTTGAGCTGTGATCTGTGTATCTTCAAATATTGTAGCTATGGTCTCTACTGCATCTCCACATTCCCTGTTGAACATCTTTGTGGAAGGGTTATGTGACTATCATATTGCACATCTTCTAACTCTTTCTTGTGTGTCTTTGCAGCATCTCTGCTCTCTCCTGCTGTTTTCTGCAGGAGGGGAGCATATGGCCCTATAAGACAATGGCTCTCCATGTTCTCTTATTTTCATTTTTTAAAGTAGTGTTGAAAGAGAATTCAAACTTAAAACACAATACATGTGCAATGTATTTATCTTCTGCTGCAGATGGTCATCCAGAACAGTGTTCACAGGGATGCTACTTAATATATTATCCCAGCTGGTAATTCTCATGTGTTAAGAGTTAGCATTAAAACATGACATTACTTGTTTCAGACACTGCCATGGGACACCTTCCCACAGGATCCAGGTCTCAGTCACTAGCTAAGTATTCAAATCCAATTTAACAAACTCAGTAACTCCACTTAGTTTTATTTTAGCCATTTTGTATTCTTTTCCCTTCACCTAGTGGCCATGTAACAATTCAATTACTGAAGTTCCTCATTCAGAAAGTGCACTTGATTTCCTATAATTCTAATTCTGTTTGATTTTTTTTTCCTGAGTAACACATGCCACTTGGAGTTGACTGAGTTAAAATCCTGAAATAAAGCTGGCACTGTGTAAGTGCATCAGCTACAAAAGAAAAAGAAAAAAGAGGTTAATAAAATACACACTAGAAATGGCAAATGAGATTAGAGGAGACATTTCTGATCATGAGGGCATTTTCAGGCTGTGCCAAAAAAAAATCAAGGTCAGCCTAAGAAAAGAGGAACCAGGGAGACAATATAAATTGAAAGATGAAAGGAGGGGTGAGAATGAGAGTGTAAAAAGACGTGTGTTAGGAGAAAATAGAGTCAGGTGTCATAGAAAAGGAAGGACAAAAGGGATCAGAAGGTAAAACACCAATTAGTAGATCAAAAGGGTAAAAAGCAAGTGTTAAAATAAAAGGATGATAATATAAACAGCTTGAAAGGAGATTAAAATAGAGAGGTGATGAAAGTGTGCAGTAGAGAAGATAGAAAACAAATTTATTTGAGCATAAGCTTTCGTGAGCTACAGCTCATTCATCGGATGTAGCTCACGAAAGCTTATGCTCAAATAAATTTGTTAGTCTCTAAGGTGCCACAAGTACTCCTTTTCTTTTTGCAAATACAGACTAACATGGCTGCTACTCCGAAAATAGAGAAGAGAGACTGTCAAGAATCTTATGGAGTAAAAAGAATCCGTGACAGAGAATGAAAGAACCTGATTGTATCAGAAGATTGTTTGCATATTTTTTGGATAGAAATTATTTGTCGCTTCTGAACCTATTTTGACTTTTCTTCACATACTCGGAGCTTGTTACTGTCTTTAGTTCACATCTTTCTTTTTCTCTCGTTCCCCTTTAGTCTTTCACTGTATGAAGTGACAAAGGATGAGTTTGTGATTAAAGTACAAAACTGGGAGTCATGAGATGGGGGTCTTTTCCCCAGCTTTGCTACAGATTTGCTATGTTTGCTTGGGCCAGTCATTTCAAGCTAGGATTTTCATAAATCTCTTAGGCTCATATCTGTAAAGCCAAAAGGGACCATCATGATCATCTAATCTGACCTGCACATTGCAGGCCACAGAACCTCACCCACCCATTCCTGTAATAGACCCATAACCTCTGGCTGAGTTACTAAAGTCTTCAAATCATGATTTCAAGTTACAGAGAATCCATCACTGACACTAGTTTAAATTTGCAAGTGCTGTGTGCCACATGCTCCAAAGGAAGGCAAAAAAACCCAACAGGTACTATGCCAATCTGATTCAGGGGAAAATTCCTTCCCAATCCCAAATATGGTGATCAGCTGGACTTTGAGCATTTCAGAAAGACCGACCGGCCAGACACCTGGAAAAGAATTGTCTGTAGTAACTTAGAGCCCTCCCCATCTAGTGTCCCATCATCGGCCATTGGGGATATTCGGTCCCAGCACTCGCAGATGGGCTACATGCCATTGTAGGCAGAAAGGTCTCATCATATCATCTCCTCCATTAACTTATCAAGTTCAGTCTTGAAGCCAGAACTTCACTCCTCTAATGGTTAAAAACCTGTATCTAATTTCAAGCCTAAACTTGTTGATGGCCAGTTTATGTCTATTTGTTCTTGTGTCAACTGGCACTTAAATAATTCCTCTCCCTCCTGGGTATTTATCTCTCTGATGTATTTATAGAGCACAATCATATCTCTTATTAGCCTTCTTTTGGTTAGGCTAAACAACCTAAGCTCTTTAAGGTCTCCTCTCATAAGGTAGGTTTTCCATTCCTTGGATCATCCTAGTAGCTCTCCTCTGCACCTGTTCCAGTCTGAATTCATCATTCTTAAATATGGGAGACCAGAATTGCACACACTATTCCAGACAAGAAATATGAGGCCTACCCTCCCTGCTTGCAGCTGAATTTTGTGTCCATGTCATTTAATTAACTGTAGGTGCAAGTTACACTACTTATTACCAGCAGATTTGCAACTGCAATAGCTATTTTGAGTCACAATTACTTGGATTTTCATGAACAGTGAATTGCAGGCACAAATTTTGTGGGGGTAAATACACATGTGAACATGGAAGTAGGGCAAAATATCTCTGTTGCCACACTATCTGTGTTGCTCTCACAAGTCTATTACAATTCTCCTGATATTTTGTGTTTTCTTAAAGGCTCAGCTCCTAGGGTGAAGTGATTACATCAGAATCTCAGGGTTTTTAAACTATATTTGAAGAGAACAGCTTGAAAAATGTGACCTGAGTTCATTTTTCAAATGGGGGGACTGAGGCACAAAAAGACTAAGTGACTTGCCCAAAGTAACACATAATATCTGTGGCAAAGCAAGAAATGGGGCTCAGACCTCCTGTATCCCAGGCTCATGTCTTAACAACTGGATTTGATGATGTCATGCTGATGAATAGTCCCCAAGTTAACATTCATCAATAAGCAATTAAAAGGGGTTATGAATATCAGCAAAGAAATTTGGCAGGTTTGGGGTTTCTCCGATTATTCTAGTCAAATGAGAGTCTTTTGGGAGACCTGTAGGCCATACAAAGGTAATACTGAGTGGAATCAAGGGACAGTGCTGTACCAATAGTTAAAATAAGTAATTAGTTCAATACAAACAGTATGAGGAGAGTAAAAGGGTCAAATCCAAAGTCTAGAACTTAGCCTGAGTAGCTGGGCCAGGCAACAGGCAGAGGCACAAGAAAGGGGAAGAAATCATCCCCTACTCCCTACGTCACAGAGCAGCATTGGAGCCACTCCACAGAGGAGATGATTGCAGACTATGGTGGTAGTAACCTCTGCAGGTCATTATGGGACCCAGTCCTCCTTGAGGACAAGAAGGGAAAATCCATATAACAGTGGTTCTTCCAGACCTGACCTGTCCCATCTGCCACCCGCAATCCACAATACAGGTTGCTTGCACAGAGAGGAATCCCATGCTGAGTGGGGTGAACACCCTATATGCCCCCCACTGCCAACATAAAGCCCCTTAGGTGGCTGAACTCCATTGATTCTGCTGCCAGGAGGCTCTTAACACAAAAGAGAGGGCTGGATTTACTTCCAAGGATTAACATTTCAGCCTTTAATGTCTCCAGGATGGGCTGGCTACGAAGACTTGTGCAACTACAGTCTGTAAAATTCCCCTTCCATTGGTTTCACCCAGGAGCAATTCTGTATTTCCCAGATAATCATCTTAACAATGGAACTACCATGTGTCTCCTGGACTAATATGGGAGAATAGAGCTTTGATGATAGAATTTGAAATGTTTACTTCAGAAAATGTACATTATATCTCACAAAGGAATGGGGGTGGGAGGGGAGGAAGACATTACAGTGAAATGATTTAGACTGAAGCTTACAGCAGCTCTGGAAATAAAGCAAATGGTGAATTCAAGAGTACATATGCTTTTGACGGATCACTGAAATAACTCCATGTAAAGATGTTTGAGTTGCTGTTGAAAATAATACAGTTAAGCAAAATACAACCAAATAGGAGGCTACAGAGTAGGAAGAAGCTCTCAGCTCCTTTTCTGCTAGCAGATAAAGACAGTCTTTCAAATGATTTACATCAAACAGAAGCAAGAGTACTGAGAACTAGAGAAATGACAACAGGCTGCTTTTCCTGTATTTGATTCCACTGGCTAGGAATGATGAAAAAAAGTACATTGAACTACCCTTACCCCGCTGCAGCTTACTCAGGGTGCTGAAGATTCTCATTCTGAATCTGATTTTTAAATAAATAAATAAATACAATGGCTTAGAGTCAGTCCCCTAAATGTGTAAACTTCTCTCTCCTCAGGATTTTTAATGAAAGAAAGTAACAAAAGTGAATGGTCTGCCAGGTGTTCACCACAGGGAGTTTATTTCACGGAAATTTGAATTTATGGGAACTTTCTTCATCACCCCCATTTTTTTCTTGTTTCTCCCATGTTGCTCTTTGTTTGGTTTCTCTGGGTTGTTGATCAGTGCAAGAACTGCCACACTGGGACCATATCAATGTTGTTCATCTCTACGGTAGCGCAGGATGTTTAACTTTCTCTTCATGCTTTTCTTTTTCCTCCTCACTAAGGCACAGCCAGAAAGAGTAATAAAATGAGCCAGAGACTAACTATAATTGCTCTGGCAATTCTTGATCTGATCAAGAGAAAGTGAATCAAATTGAGAGTTCTCAAGCAGAGCCAAAAGAGGAGGAAAAACAATAGAATAGCAGTGTTTTAAGCTACGTGAAATAAAATACTGCACCTTTTGTGAATATGAAAATAGCTAGTTTGTGGGTGCAAACATACATATATAGGTTGGTTGCTGTCTATTTAAAAGGGAAAAATAAACTGAAATTGGAGCCTCCTGCGGGGCTTGAGCATGAGGTAACAAAATGCAGTGTGAGAAATCTGAATTTAGGATCAGGGAGGTGCAAAGGATTGGGATGCGCAAATAAAGCAAAAATTCACCCACCAATTTATTTTTTCAAGCTCAAAAATTTCACTTTGCTTTTTAAGAATTGTTTTCCATTTTCACGTAGCTCTGAGCTTCTGGACTCCAAGCAGGATCAGAAATGGAAGTGCTGAAATACCTACTTCTTGCAGCCTTTCTGCCCTGAGCTGAGAGAGGATATAAATTAAAGAGAACAACTGTTCTTGCAAGATTTCCAGCCCAGTTTTCCATTCTGTGAACCTGATTATGATCAGCATAAATCAGAAGAAACTCAAAGGAGGTCACTGATATTGTACAGGTATAAAACTACTATAAGTAAGAGAAGGATTAATCTGAAGTTAGACTAGTTCAGATAAAGTTTAGGCAGCTACTTGGACTGAAAATTTCCATCTTTTGAGATCCCCCAACCATTACTGCTTATTTTAACTTTCAGCTCCCTGCTTCCTGCTGGACCAAGAGATCTCTACAGAACAGATGCATTTTCATATACAAGGTGTGTGTGTGCATGTGTGCACACACTCATACGCATGCTCATTCTGCCTCACGTTCTCAGCTGACCTGGAAAGAGCATAAGGACAGCTGCATATGAATGGTGGGAAAGAGCACCACAGAATAAAAGTCACTAAAGGACCATGAAAAGTTCAGGATCAGACATAAGAAATGAGAAGGCACAAGCATACTCATCGCCTGAGCAGAAAGTCCTAATGTACAGAAAAAAATAACTCCTCTTGAACAGAGCAGACATTTCTAAAGGGGACAGTGAGCTGCACTCTGTGCTGTCTAAAAGAACACCAGTTTATAGAGGGAAGAGGTGTCTCTAATAGCTCTATTGTGACCTCCATTTTACAGAAGGACAACTGTGAAAACTTTGCTTGGGAAGATGGGCACTAATGCACTAGAAGTAGGATGTAATATACCACAGAGGCATTTGTCTTATCCAGAAAAAATGCTCTGCCATTATCTTTTCCAGTAAAGTATGCACAGAGAGATCATCAATGATATTAATTTCCCTAGACAAGGAACAGTATGATTAAAATGTCTTCAGACCACAGCCAGAGTTTAAAAAAGCCTCAAACATCAGGCTATGACAAGCTTTTAGATGTCTTTAACAAAAGATATTGGTTGTTTTGACATCTGTCCAAAGTTTCAAAATCAGGAACTTCAGCCTTTCAGTCCTTGGTTACAACTATGCAGCTGTCTAACAGCCCTGTTTAGTAGCATTCTTTCTCATTAGTTTTGCCCACAGGTCTGAGAAAAATGGTGGTCCAGCCTGGGATTGGGGCTAGAAAAAAGTCTATAGGAATAAGGACCAAAGGGATTGCAAGAGTCTACCTCATAGTTCCTGGCCAGATACACAAAGGACTCTCCCTCTGTGCTCCCCCTCTACAATTATTGGCTAGCTAATGGCTGTGTTCTTTGCCTCAAGAGGGGTCCAGATGCACACATGGGAATTAGAGTTGCTTTAAGCAGCATTCATTTTCCATAAATCTTACTACAGAACATAAGCAGTTTTAGTAGGGCAATGTGTGACTGTTTTCCTGGCTACTCTTACCTACTGTCCACATTCCCATTGTCTAGATACAAAGATCTTTGTGGATGGGATACAGCAGCTATCTGGTGGGGAGGGATAATACAGTATAACAACCTTTCCCTTTCCACAGCCCTACCCTGTCTTTACACACACATCTACCTTCTATCCTCTTCACTGTGACATATAGCCCATTATCAAGAAAATAAAACACTTTGAGATCCTCCAGGACAAAAGCTCCTCTACAAATGGAAAAAATTACATTGTTATTTTTTTAAATTGTTACTAAGAAAGTCATGTAAAACCTGAATTTTTACATAAAATCATTTCACTTACTATGAACTCATCTAAAGATTTGTTAAGCATAAAAATGTAAATTACACAAAATGCCCTGAATAGATGTAAAATTATGTTGATGAAGCAAGCTAACTTAGCAATGACCTTTCTTGTATTTCAAAGCAAGTACAATTATTCTCCAGTTCAAATGATGCTAAAAGGTATGTATCTTAATGTGATCAAATGCTTTCATCCCAGACAACAAACAGCTGAATAGTTACGTACAAAGGAAATACTCGTGTTAGCATTTATTTCATTTTGTCTGTAACAAGTGTGTGAAATTTAATGAAATTTTAATTCAAAATGTAAACATTCCAGGTAATATCTTCAGATGGTGTAAATCAGCATAGGTCCATTGAAGTAACTGCATCTATACCAGTTTATACAATCTGAGGATCTGGTCCCATTTTTATATTCATGGGCAGGTTCAGTGCAGCTAAGCAAGAGGAAATTTCACTCTACTTGCAATTGCAATGTTGTAAAAGAATTAATGATACAGAGTAATGAGTTGTTAATCAGTATTCATTTGTATCCTTCAGAAGATATGTATAATCTTTGACAGTCATTTGTTTAAGCAATCCACATAATTGCAATTTTAACATGGTTTTTTTTAATATGCATTAACCCATAAAATCTGTCATTTTGACCATGACCAAGCCTTGAAATTGGCATGTGTTTGGGGGGGGGGGGTTGTTTGTTTGTTTTTCCTGATTAACATGTGTTTCTAAGAGAATCTGTTTTCTCTCATTTCTGGAAGTCTTCTGAAGGTCTGAAAGGCAAAAATCATCCTCAAAGTATTTTTTGTCTGTAGTGCTGTAGACACTGGCATTTTTTATTCCAAACATCCCAGCCTAGAAACATCTATTCAGGTGTTTTAGGTATCCTCAAATCTCAGAGACCATAAGTCACACATTTAGCTCTCTCCCATGCTTTCGCTCATCTTGCAATTTGTGAGGTGTTTCATGGTAACTTTTCACCTCTGCTTTTACTTACACTAATGAATTCTACAGGGCATTTGAGATAACTATCAGATCTGCAGGTTATCTAGAAGAGAGAAACCAGAGCAGTGCATAAATTAGCATAGTTATTATTATTCTAAATGAAAGTGAATTCTGTTTCAATACACAGAGCAAAACATACTTTCAGACTAAAGTGACTTATTTTTAAATTAAGGAAAACAGCGAGAAGAAAGAACAAAAGTAAGGTCTCCATGACAGTGGAATGATACAGGAACATTGGTATCACTGTATTGAATCAGATCAGAGGCCCATCAGGTCCAGTATCCTATGTCCAATAGTGACCAGTAGCGGATACCTCATAGGATGGAGCAAAAACCCAGCGGTAGGCAAATGTGGAGCAATCTTCCCACTACAAACGCATACACATAGGACTAATCCTGATCTCTGACAGTTAGAAATTGGCTTCAGTCTAAGGTTTAATATCCCTTCCAAAATATTTATTGTCATTAATTATGATAACTCTGGATACTTTTGATATCCGTATTCAATCCCTTTTTTATTCTGTTAAGTTCTGGCCCTCAGTAACTTCTTGTAGCAATGAGTTCTGCAGCTTAATTACACATTCTGTAGGAAACTATTTCCTCTTATTAGTTTTGAATTTCCTACTTTTCAGTTTCTTGGGTTTTTTGTATTTGTGTTTGCACTAGAGACTGCAGCTACTCTAAGACCCAATGGCTGCTGAACTCCGCACACTAAGGAGAGTTCTTAGAAATGTGACAATATAAAGAACAAAAGGCATTATAGTTCTAATAACATAGACTTGCCAAGACTCACTGATTTGGAAGGATGTGTCCTCATATTTGGATTAGTTTTACAGTATTTATTAAAATATCTTACATTAAATTTTAAACAGTTTGCTGTGAGACATTTAAAGTTACGGTTTTTTATCCCATTCTTTCAAATTGTAACATCTAGATAGCCCTCTGCTTGGAGTATCTACCCATTATAGTTAAGTTGGCAAAACAGTTTAATTAATTATTCCTATTTTCCACAGCTTCAGGATTTTTAAGTATTCATTTCTGAGAAGAAATATTCCTTATTTGGAGTGAAATCCTGGCCACACTGAATACAACAGGGACAGGATTTCACCCCTTACCTCTTTGACAATTTTTTGCAGTAGGTTTAAGCACAAATCCCTTTAGCCATTTTGAAGTTCAGCAAAAATGAAAACCCCCCACATTTTTGCTAACCATTCTTTTTCAGAAAGCACTATGGCAAAAAGTGTCTGCAGTTAATTTAGAAGGGGGAATAAGATCCTGCCCCAACACCATCCTTGTTCTCATCATGGCCTCCCTAGATAACCACTCAGTCTGTGGAGCTGCCACTTTCCCTGATGCAAGTGGGTTGGGAGGGACGGAAGTGAGCCAGCATGGCAGAAGGGCAGAAGTCTGCTACTGGTAATGGTCAATTTCTTCCTGGGCTCCTTCTGAGCTGGCATAGCATTTAACGTGTAGTAGTACCCTGGTAAGTTATTTGGTGAAAATGTCCCCATGAGCCTCCAGGTTTAGTATCTATCACACTTGTTCACTTTTGAAGTAAAAAAGATATTTTTTCTAACTCTAGACCTCCATATTTAATCTAGAACCTGAAAGTCAAACCTTTCTGACTTATGCATCATCACCGGGAAAAAGGCCACATTCTGCCCTCAGTTACATCTGTGCAACTCCATTGTCTTTTAAGTGCTATTATTTTAAAAATTATTACTATGCCCTCAGTTACATTCTTGTGAACCCAGTGTCTTCACTTTCTGATTTCAATAATACTTGCACAGCCCTAATGATTTCAACAAAGCACAGAGCTGGGGAATATTTTTTTTAAATAAAACCCATGAACAGAATTTTTTCAAACTTCTAAAAAGGTGTGGGGTTTCTTTGTTTGGGCAAAGGTTCTGGATTATTCTTTTTTTAATGTTTCTGGCTCACTCCTCATTCACTTAGCATTTCACTGACTGAGAGCCAGATTGCTTGCCAGTATTTTATCTCAGTTAAAAATAAGACATATTGTAAAGTAAAAGCAATGATGCACTAGTACTGGCAGCTATGTCATCTATTTGCCAGAGTCAAAAATTTTCTTTTTAATTTACTTCATGACATATATAATTTCATAAAATGATGCTAGTTTTACTGCCATGTATCATGAGGTATCCATGTGTTCGGGTACTATACAAATGCTTTTTTTTACATTAAGACAGTGTACAGAACCATAAAACTCAGTGACAGCTGATCACAAGACCTTAGATTCTCATAACACCTGAGATGTGGCGCTTACACCAGGGGATAATCCAATTGTAAACAGTGACTCACTGTTAACAACTACACGAAACAGGATTAACAATTCATGATTTCAGAGTAAGCCCATTTCATTTTGTCCAGCAAAGAAAAGGATTAAGGATATATGAATCAGGTTTTTCTGACTTCCCAGAGCTAAAATGCTGGAAGAGGTTTTGACAGTTCAAATCAGGGAAGAAGAGCGTACAGCCAGGCAGGGGTTGAATTGATTTGGTAGAGCTGTTATAACCTACCAGTGCTTTTGTCAATACTCACAATAATGGCTTCTCTAGTTCTAATTTCCTAGGGCAATGTTTCCTAAAATGTGGGGTACATCATTCCTGGGGGAGAGAAACATTAGGAACTACATGTGGGGTTCCTGGATAAATTGTCAATTATTCTCAGCCTCAGGTTTCATTTATTTAAAACAAAACATAGGTTTTTAGGTGCTATGGTTGTGAAAGAAAACTTCCAATCATGAAGTGAGTGTAACAATGCACAGACATCTGCCTGAATTTGAAGAAAGCCTGAAACAATAATCCTGGGACATTAATTGCCCCCATTTATTTCTAGGGGTGGTAACTCAGATATCAACTGTGATACTTTAGATGTCACTATTTAACTGCTCCTTAAAGGAGGAAAGTATGATTATGAAGATTTATGCCAGTGTTTCCCAAAATGGGGGAGAGGGACATGAAGGACTAACCATGGATACACAGAAGATGTATACGTTAAGTTTCATAGACCATTAACAGCATGTCATAGGCTGTAGGGAAACATGACTGGTTTCCTTTTCCTGAAAGAGAGCTCAGCTCTCAAAAGTTTGTGAAACCTGGCCCTAGAGGGCCCCAGCCACTGACAGAGTAGAGGTAAGTACCTTCTAAGAATCTGGAGAGGGGACCTAACTGAAAACTGAAAAGATCTCAGATCTGATCCCGGCATATGGGCAGCAGTGAGGAGAAGGAAGTAGTGGGGAATAAAAAAAATCTCATGCTACACACCATTTCTTGTGTACTCAGAAGAGCAGTGAGGGGGCCCAGGCGTTCCCAATTCCAGGACCCCATCCTTGCGTACAGACAGAAGTGGGATGATGGAACAAGGGGTTTGACCAGAAAGTTTGTGATCCTGTGTCCAAGATTCCATCACAGTGCCATGTAGGAGTCACAAGAGGGGACTTGGGGGACCAAGAGTCCCCCATGCTCAAGGATATCCTATCTTCCGACATGGACACAAGCAAGAAGAGGAGAAAAGGCTGGCTCCTCCCATGTGTAGGAGCCTATATGGACAGTTAGCATAGGAAGACACTGAACTGCCTACAGTGTTAGCATAGGTAACTAGAGGAAGCTGCTCTAGCCAGCAGAAAGTAGAGTAAGAAAGAGAGAGAGTAATGGGAGAACCAAGTTAGAGACGTTTCTGAAGGGGAACCATATGACAAATTCCAGGGAAAGTGAATTCTGGTCAGCAGAGCTGGTGGAATATAGAACAAGGAAGATTGCACCCCCTTTCCAAGAATGGCAGAATTACAATTTTGGCGTATGCACCCCTGGACCCACAGCATGTATTCTTCTGAAGAGCTTCAGCTACAACACAGACCTTCTGCACCCACTCCAGTTAACAGGACAACATTTTGCCCTCTATTACTGCTAGTCATTTTTGGATCTATTAACATCTCTTTTTAATACTGATGAAAAGAAACTATAAAATAAAGGTCTGGAATCCAACAAATAGAATTAGCTAATCTCTGCTGTTTCAGTTATGTTGTATGTCATGTGTAGTGCTTGTCTGGGCTCCAGAGGGAAATGGATAATCAGAAGAATATCTTTCAATGTCTATTCTCTGTAAAGATTTACTGAGTAGTCTCTAATGCACACTGACAGCTCCTGCATAAAAATCATACAAATGTTAAGATCAGTACATCAGCTTGCAAATAATAATAATAATAATAATAATAATTAATAATAAAATTTAAAAATCTTCTTTGGATTCAGCTAAAATAAATGAGAAGAGATAGTTTCATGATCAATATCTTTTGGTGTTTGTTCTAAATTGTTCATTTGTAAAGGTCAATGTAGTAAAAGAAAATTTTAAGATTACAAAGATACAAGAAATGTGTCCGCTAATTGATAGGAGTTTGTAAACTAACCCAGTTATGGAATGAGCTAATTGCCATAGTTCAGGTAGAAAATACTGCTAATAGCTGCATATGGTCACACAGGCTACCCCATCTTGCCATAAATAAACTGCTTACTGACTTCTTTGCCAGTACATTAGTGGCTTGTCTCTACACCTACTGACCACTAAGAATTTTGTTATCATATCTGGGGAATTTGTAAGACTAAATCTTAGGGCCATAACATCAGAAAAGCCTCCCATGTTGCAGGAACATCTAAATGCAGCTGAAAAAATGGAAATGCAGTTACTTGTGCCCACAACTCAACTCATTTCTGCCCACACAAATCTACATCCACAAATCCGGTAGTTAGACTGATTTAAAAAAGGCTAATTTCAGGCACAATTAATTTGATTTGTTATATTGGAGGCCAGGATAAGGCTCATATAAGGATCACAGTCTCCGTATTAACAGATGACTGAATGCTGTAAGCCTGGAAATAAGAGAAAGCTGTGGATTTTGCTTACTGATCTTTTTTCCAAAACTGGAATATTTTTGTGAACATTCTTACTGCAAGTGATTTGATATGTATTGTCAAACATCAGGTATTTGTTTTCATTTCACAAGTTTCATAATAATTTTTCTCTACGGCCATTTTCTAAATATAAAGTGTCCCATTTTTTCAAAATTAAAAAGCAATTTCCAATTTCAAAAATTGCCATTAGTTTTTGACAAGTCACCAGGAAAAACAAGCGCCAGATCCTCAACTAATATACATTGTCATACTAACATGGAAGTCAATAGGGCAAATCAATTCATGCCAGCTGAGGATCTGGTCCTTGTCCTTCCCCCCAAAAAAATAACCCAAAGCCAAAAAGTAATTGTTTCATTTCAGGTGCAAAAATGTTTTGTATGGGTCTGTAAACAACTGTTCTTGTTAATCTCTATGGGGCCATGTCAATGTTAAAAAGGTCATCACTGAAGAGAGAGACCATGGTAACTGTCCCACTCTACTTGCCACTGTTGATGCCTCAGCTAGACTACTGTGTCCAGTTCTGGGCACCACAAGATGTGGATTGGAGAATCCAGACAAGAACTACAGAAATAATAAAAAGTTTAGAAAACATGATTTATGAAGAAAGGCTAAAAAAAAACGTGGGCATGTCTAGTATTACAAAAAGAAAATGGCGGGGGGGGGGATGGATAACAGCCTTCAAATCCATGAAGACCTGTTATAAAGAAGACAATGATCTATTGCTCTCCATATCCACTGAAGGAGGACAAGAAGTAATGGAGTTAATCTGCATCAAGGAAGATTTAGGTTATACAATAGGAAAAACATTCTAACTGTGAGGATAGTTAAGCTCTAGAATAAGCTTCTGATGGATGTTGTGGAATCCCCATCCCTGGAGGTTTTTAAGAACAGATTAGACAAACACCTTTCAGGAGGCTGGACTAGATGACCTCTCAAGGTCCCTTCCAGACCTGCAGTTCAATGATTCTGTGGTGACTGCCTAAACACAGGGCAAGAAGACTTGTGTTCTTGTCCTTGATTTGCCACTGATTCTTATATAAACCTGATGAAGCCACTCAACTTCTCCATGTCTTAGTTTCCTCATCTCTAAAATGAGGCTAATACTGTTTAAACTGCTTGAAGAATCTCAGGTGTGTGTGCACTTACCTAATTTCATACTCAGCGGCAGCAGTTGCATGCATAATCACAGAGACCCTTTTGCATGTACATATCTTTTCTGGAATAAACTATAGACAGACTATTTTTTTCAGGTGATGATTTTCAAATGCACCTAAGGGAGTTAAGCACTCAACTCCCATTGCATTTAAATGGAATTTAGGGACTTTGATCCTGTCACCATTGAATTGAAGTCAAAGGTAAAGCTCTCATTGACTTCATTGGAGCAGGATGAAGTCTGAGGTCCCTAAAGTCCCTAGGCTCTTGAAAATCCCAGCCTAAATTTTAGCCCTACAGGACTATCTCTGAAACAAAATAAAATATTTTGTTATATAAATACAAATATGGCTATGAAATTCTATAATTTTCCCCACAGCCTATCACAAAAAAGGTATGGTTGAGAAAAATGTGTGAAAAGGTTTAGGGTGGCATCCTGTTTTACCCAGCTCTTTTGCTCATCCTTAGTCATAGAATATCCTAATAGCATAACAGCCAAGCACTGGGTTGCCATCTGGGAGAGTTAAGATTGGGAGTGATATTGAGAATCCCTCACTCTCAAGCTGATACAGTCAAGTCTTGTCATAGGAGTAGAACATACCATGCCAAGGATGTCAATCAGCAGCCTCTAACAGCTGATATATAGTGCACTGGAAGGACAGTGATCCAAAAGGGAGTTATCAAGCCTGGTCTACAATATTTGTCAGAGGTAAGAAAACAAAAATAGTATGAGACAGGGAAGAGAGAATTAAAAACAAAGGAATGATGGTCCTAAAATTATAAACAGAAGAAATACACAAGGGTTGCAACTAAAAGAATCTTTAGATTGTGGCCAGGAATGGGAAGGAAAAACCCATGCACATGTGCCTGAGAAGTCTCTGTGGTCCCCAACCTAAAGAAGTTAAATAATAAAACAATATCTTCTCAATAGCAGAGGCCAATTATTGAAAACAAGCACAGGTTGTGTCTACACTGCTGGTAGCATCAGTGGAAGCCACAAGCATTTTTACCATGCAGTCATCTAACCATCAGGCCCTATGTACACAACAGAATCTAGCTGCATATCTTGTGAATTACAGGTCCAAAATTCCAGTGTAAACAAGACCTAAACTCTAAATGAAGCAGATCTCAAAAAGAAGAGGATCCAAGCTTCCAGCTGTAATCAGAAAGGCACTCTCCTCAATCACATCCTTTCTTTTGTGAACACTACTTTACTGAATTAGCAATTACTATTCCAGGTCCTTCTACTTCTTCCATGCAGCTGATATTTTCTATGTGCGAGCACCACCATTTGACAGTGGATGAGTCAAGAAGTAATGTGGAGTGTATACACCTGGCTTGCCTAATTTAAGATGAATTATAATGGAAAAATGTATATTAGAATAAAATGGTTATAAATCAAAAGCTATTTCATTTTCTGTGGTAGTGTAAAAGCCAGAGCTGTTTGAATCCATATTTCAGCTGTCATAATCTCTTAGGGATATCATTGACCTTCCTTGGAAATTTCTGTCACATAGAAAAGAATGGTTCTGGAGGAAGAACATTAAATCACACTGCATTACTGACAGCCAGTTACTTGAAGGTAATTTAGCCCACTTTAACAAGTACTTAACAATGAATTGCACTTTTCTATATTCCTATTCTTTACATGTTTAAGTAGCAAAGTTGGTATCTGTGTTATATATGTGTATTAAAATCAATGCAAAAATGCATGCCCCACCATGTTTCACTGAGTACAGTCTCCCAAGGGAACTATTAAGTATTCTCTTGCAGTGTTTCACGCATATATTTTCAATCAGTATTGAACTAGATGCACTAATGTTTTCAAGGAACAATCGAGTAACTTAGACCTGTAATTTCTACAGGCACTTCTTTGGATGCACTTAAGAATATAGTTTCTTTTTTTAAAAAAAATCTTTAATAAATAACTTAGGACTAAAAAAAAATTGCGCGACCAGCTACCTTTCTGAAATGAATTATTCCAGTGAAGAGATGAGTTTCAGTGTTAGAAATGAAGTAAGGAATGTGATGGAATCTAAATAGCCAATAGCCATGGATTCCCATGTACAGGGTACCATAATCACAGCTAGCAGGAAGGCTGATTACCCAAATGTGGATGTTTGGAACATACAAGTACTTTAAAATGACTGCATGCTTGCCTAAGTATGGTCTCATCAATCAGATTTGACAGAGGATGAACGAGAACAATGAAAACAGAGGACAGTGAAAATATGTCTATTTCTCCTATCATACTCTTTTGTCTCAGATAAATGTGGTATGTTCAGTCCTGAAGGAGCATAGTCCAGGCACAGATAGTTACCCTTACCTTTCAAATATTTGATTTTGTAGCTACAAACAATTTGGCAGCTGCCAGAGCTTTTCTTGGAGGAAGAAGAAGATGTTCCTGCATTTTATTTTATTTTTTTCATACTAAGAGAAGTCTACTAAATACCCTGCATTTTGAGCTATTCTCACTATCCGTATTTGAGCAATTTTTGTGAACTCATTTGGTCCACCAAATGCATCCGATGAAGTGAGCTGTAGCTCACGAAAGCTTATGCTCTAATAAATTTGTTAGTCTCTAAGGTGCCACAAGTACTCCTTTTCTTTTTTCAAAACATTTAGGGGTTCAGCTGAAAAAAGCACATGGAATTCAGATTTACTTATTTATTTGGATTTTTAAGATCAATAAATGATCTTTATCTATCCAGATGTATTTTTTGGACCTCAGCTAAACTATCTGAACCATCTTGGACTGCAAATGTGAGCCGGAAGTATCCAAAAACAGGCTGACTTATTTGAGTTTGGATTGCTCAGAAACCTTTGCTAATCAAGATTTCAAATTAGAAGTCTACAAGAATGAGTTGTCCACAAGCTCCAGTCATGTGAAGTTCCTAAACTCTTGTCCTCCACAGGGTTGGGCCTAGAATCAAACTTCATGGGACATATTCCTACCCTGGAAAATTGACTTAACTGGGGTTCTGATAACTGAGGTTTGATTGCATTTCCTCTCAGGATTGAGGAGATGGTCCTTTATGCATTTAGGCCTAAGACATTTGCATAATTTGGATGATAACTAAGACTCTGAAATCAACTTTTCAGATTTGCCCTGTAAATGTTCAGATGGCTGCACTGATAGTGCTAGTAATTTTCTGAATTATTTGCAGTGTTTGCAAGGAAAGAAGGGCCGAAACTGGGTTCAACAAATAGGACAAAGATCAAGGAAAGGTCAAGGATGACTAATTTTTGTCTTGCTGATTAAACAGCTTTATGCAGAGGTGAGGACCATTGAACCAATATGATCATTGAAGCTGCAGGGGAGGAAAATAGAAGACCGTTAAGAACAAGCTATGGAAAATATGGAAAAAAAGAGGAAATGTCACTCATATGGTAGCTAAATGAGATTTTCTTTCAAAACAAGGATTTTTAATTGATTGTAAAAATCCTTTTAAAAGCTTCCCTATAGCTCTCTAATTTACTTTTTTGCAAATTTCAAGCAAAAGATGAATCAAATTTTGTCTTCAGTATCAATGACTGTAGTTAAATAAATCATCATTCACCAAAGTATCTTTGTAGCATATTTGATGTTTTAGAAGTAAATAAATACAGAAAAGCAGAAAGGAACACTTCAGAATGCAAATATTTTTAACTAATTTATGTCATTCTGAAACATAATATCAAAAGAGCTTCTACAAGAATAAACTTGGAAATTGTTTTTGGCAAAAATTGCTTAAAGAATAATCACCATTAACTCTCTATCACTTTTCAGCTAGAAAAATTTACATAATCTAATTTATTCTTACAGCAGCCTCAAATGAGATGTCTCCATAAACACACTGCTAGTTTATGGAATCTCTTACTGTAACTTACTTTGTTCCACTTGACAGGGGTATTATGGGGAGGAAACAAAGAAATCCAGGTTTCCCATTAACCAGACTGACCCAAAACTAACTGGCTGAATATGGGCAGATTGTTGGGTAAAGGTTGTCTATATGGCCAGTATTTTCAGAAGGTACAGTACACATAACTCAGCCCAGATTTTCAGAATCAAACAGCTCCCATTTAGACACCCAAATTAGTGTCTGGATTTGAAAAGAAACAATTCATAGAATCATAGAATATGAGGGTTGGAAGGGACCTCAGGAGATCATCTAGTCCAACCCCCTGCTCAAAGCAGGACCAATCCCCAATTTTTGCCCCAAATCCCTAAATGACCCCCTCAAAGATTGAACTCACAACCCTGGGTTTAGCAAGCCAATGCTCAAACCACTGAGCTATCCCTCCCCTCACCTTGGGTGCTGAGTTCTTTTGAAAATCTTGCCATATACAATATAGCATTATGGGTAGAATAAAAACCTATATAGAATAAAAATTGCTGGTGCTGAGCCTTACATGCCTTATTAAATTGATTATGGGCTTTGTTGAAATGAGGCTCTGATTGTGGATGTTGAGTCCTTGTAACTGTCCCTGAGATCTTTTGAACATCCGGCCATATATTATTACATCCTCATTATTATCAGGATGTGGTTCACTGCAGGTCAATCTACTTCTATGTCACATATCTTCCCCTACCCATCTTCCCCCTGTCAGCTTGTCTCATCTTTTCAGAGTGTGAGCTCTTCAGGAAGAGGTCCATACTTTCAGTTGTATTTGTATGGCAAGTACTGTTTTGTAGGAACTATTGGAAACATATTATTATAATAATAATTTCATATTTTCATTAGCATCAGGTACAGGTAAATCACAATAGTTCAAGAAAACCTGTCCAATCCTGTCTTGAGAATAGACTTTCTTGTGAATTCCTGGCTGCATCCAGGCCAGGAATTGCTATAGTAACCCACACATCTCCTAGGTGTGGTGTTCTGTCCCATGTAGTGGCACTGAAACCACTTAGAGGGAGAGCTAAAATGAGTCTGCTCTACTGCCTTAGCTAGGAGCCATATGGCTTTTAGCTCATGCACTAAGCTCCAAACGTCCCAGGTTCGATCCTGCCTGCCGACAACCGGTGCCTGTCAGTGTTATACTATGAAAACAGTATTTCTCCTAGTATTACAGCTTAAACTAGGAAAGGTAGATTTTTAAAGATCATTGTTCCATAAAAGAAGAGAAATTGTCCAAACCTTGAAAGCTTTGGTGTGAAGAGAGCATGGGAGTTCAGCTTGGTTCTTATTTCATCCATAGTAACAGGAAGACTTTGTGACAAGTTATGATTGTCTGGGTTGTTCGACTTGTATCAAATCATGTTTGTCACAGTTCAAATTCTTGGAAATCTATCTCTGACAAATTCAAACAAACATCCAAATAAGAAAAACAAAATGAAGTCTTGCTGTCTTGCATTTCTCTTAATTGTAGTTTCCCTATGTACTCTAGAAGAATTTTTGAAAGGATAGTATATATTTTCTGGGGATGTCAAAATGTCAAGTTAAAATTCATCTGTTTTATCAGGAAAGTAATACCTTTTCATAAATGCAACGTATCAGCCAGCATTCTGCCTGGCACCCAGAGGAGTTTGAGAAAATCCTCTGCTGCCCTAACAGCAGTATTAATTATTATTTATAAAGTCTAAGCCGTATAAGAAAAATAGTTGCCTGACATTCATATCATGGTTTTTTTAGGAATATTATATTTTATTGCCCCAATAACACATAACACAGACTTGAGAAGATCTGGATATTGCTATTTTTCATTAATATAGAATTGCAATTGTAAAGCTTATCACATTAAAGAAAAGCTGCTAAAGTTTAATAATATTTATTTTATTTCTTCCATTCTGAACCAAGCACCTCATAGAAAACCAAAAGACATCAAAAATAGTATAAAACATTTCTCCCACTGTGCTGTAAATACATTTAATTCAAACCTGGTATGAATATCCCCTTTTATGTTTCTATTCTCCAGACCTTTAGACTAGGAGCATATCAAAGCTTAGACTGCCAAATTAGTGCCAATTTACTGCAGTTTTGGGATGTGTAATCTTGTATACCAGCATACAAGCTGAGACTGCTTTAATTTATCTTGTGACACTCATTGGGCTGTAATGGTTTTTATTGCTTTGCTGCTTCAAATAGGATAAACATCTTTTTTGGAATATCATATAGTTTTCTGGCTAAATGGGAAAAAACACCTTCTTTTGTGCTTGTCTGTTGGTGTGTTCTGTTCCTTCAGAAGTCACAACATTATTACCTTTTCAGAGAGATGTAGTTGCTTTTGTTTGCTTTTCCAATGTATAATAATTGTAAGGCTTCATCTATGAAGGTGTGCTGGAGGTAATGGAAGTATGATTCATGATTTCTAAGGCATAAAGATGGCATAAATCTTACTTTTTCACTCCTCCAGGTCTGGGGCCAATGTTTGCAAGGCCAGTCCCATAAGAACATAGAACATAAGAACATAAGAATGGCCATACTGGATCAGACCAAAGGTCCATCCAGCCCAGTATCCTGTCTACTGATAGTGGTCAATGCTAGGTGCCCCAGAGGGAGTGAACCTAACAGGTAATGATCAAGTGATCTTTTTCTTGCCATCCATCTCCACCCTCTGACAAACAGAGGCTAGGACACCATTCCTTACCCATCCTGGCTAATAACCATTAATGGATTTAACCTCCATGAATTTATCCAGTTCTCTTTTAAACCCTGTTATAGTCCTAGCCTTCACAACCTCCTCAGGCAAGGAATTCCACAAGTTGACTGTGCGCTGAGTGAAGAAGAACTTCCTTTTATTTGTTTTAAACCTGCTGTCCATTAATTTCATTTGGTGGCCCCTAGTTCTTATATTATGGGAACAAGTAAATAATTTTCCTTATTCACTTTCTCCACACCACTCATTATTTTATATACCTCTATCATATCCCCCCCTTAGTCTCCTCTTTTCCAAGATGAAAAGTCCTAGCCTCTTTAATCTCTCCTCATATGGGACCCATTCCAAACCTCTAATCATTTTAGTTGCCCTTTTCTGAACCTTTTATAATGCCAGTATATCTTTTTTGAGATGAGGGGACCACATCTGTATGCAGTATTGAAGATGTGGGTGAACCAGGGATTTATATAAGGGCAATAAGGTATTCTCCGCCTTATTCTCTATCCCTTTTTTAATGATTCCTCACATCCCGTTTGCTTTTTTGACTGTCACTGCACACTGCATGGATGTCTTCAGAGAACTATCCATGATGACTTGAAGATCTTTCTCCTGATTAGTTGTAGCTAAATTAGCCCCCATCATATTGTATGTATAGTTGGGGTTATTTTTTCCAATGTGCATTACTTTACATTTATCCACATTAAATTTCATTTACCATTTTGTTGCCCAGTCACTTAGTTTTGTGAGATCTTTTTGAAGTTCTTCACAGTCTGCTTTGGTCTTAACTATCTTGAGCAGTTTAGTATCATCTGCAAACTTTACCACCTCACTGTTTACCCCTTTCTCCAGATCATTTATGAATAAGTTGAATAGGATTGTCCTAGGACTGACCCTTGGGGAACACCACTAGTTACCCCTCTCCATTCTGAAAATGTACCATTTATTCCTATCCTTTGTTCCCTGTCTTTTAACCAGTTCTCAGTCCATGAAAGGATCTTTCCTCTTATCCCATAACAACTTAATTTACATAAGAGCCTTTGGTGAGGGACCTTGTCAAAGGCTTTCTGGAAATCTAAGTACACTATGTCCACTGGATCCCCCTTGTCCACATGTTTGTTGACCCTCTCAAAGAACTCTAATAGATTAGTAAGACATGATCTCCCTTTACAGAAACCATACTAGTAGTTAGATAGACAAAGGCTCCCAGCCTAAAATAATCTTTCTTGCACACTGATATTACCATATTCCCTCCTCTTTGAGGTATTACACTGGCACCCCCTTCCACTGCATCAAACTCTGGCTTTTTGTCCATACTTTCAAGCTTATATCACTAACCCAAACTAGTTATCCATTCTTGTCACTTTCTTCTTTTCCACATTCTCCTCTATTTCAAACCAGTGATGCCAGCAGCAATGCTCCATTCCTCTGCTTCTTCAACAAACATTTCCATTACTCAGGGAAACCTCTCATTGAAGCCAATGGGAAGTTTCTACATTGGTCTACAGTAGGACTGTGCCTTTAATTACTCGGGATACAGGAAGTTATTGGAAGGCAATTTTCTGTGAAAGCATCTAAGTTTCAGTACAAATATGCTTGCTGTTGAAGTCAGTGGAAGTTGTATCTTAAAAAGAAAGGCAACTGAATTTGGTCATAAGCAGAAAAGACCTATTTGTACATCTATTACCAGAACAGTAAGGAAAACTATATGTCGATTTCTTTAGGAGAGAAGATATTAATGAAGTCCCCAAGTTCAAATTCAAATGTTCTGGATCAGATTTACTGTAATAGTGGTAACTGTTCTTTCAGTACACTGATCTTTAAACTGGTGTACATCTTTTCATCTATTTCCATTTTGCCTAGCTAGATTGCAGACCCCAGGATTCATTAGACCAACACTTGAGCTTTATAGAAAATAAGGAACAGTTTCGCTAATCACACTATTATTGTGTCTAGTATCAGGGGGTAGCCGTGTTAGTCTGTATCCACAAAAACAACAAGGAGTCTGCTGGCACCTTAAAGACTAACAGATTTATTTGGGCATAAGCTTTTGTGGGTAAAACACCACTTCTTCAGATGCATTATTATTATTACTATTATTGTGTGTGACCTACATTCTCTGTCCTGTTAAAAAACAGCCAAATGATTTGGTACAGTTCCTGTACTCTGTCTATAATTGTAAATTTCACAAATTCTAATTAAAATATGGAAGTTTTGATTAGCAGATGAAGATGTTTTTACTTTTGTGACAAGTGCAAACCTGTGGGGGGGGGGGGAATTCCAGGCACCATCCTTGGATTTATTTTATTTTATTTATCAGTGTTCATCATCACCCTAGTATTTTGCTTCTCAAACATCCAAAATTCAGACACCTCTGTAAAATAGGGAAGTATTAGCCCCATTTTACATATGGGGAAACAGAGGCAAAGAAAGTTTAATCCAAAGCCTATAGAAAGTAATAGGAATCTTTCCCATGACTTCTGGGGCCCCTAGATAGTGCAAACATTATGTCTATATTTGTTTAAAATGTCCCTGATACAAAAGCATTTCTAACATTACACTGCATGTATTGCAGCCCCCACATTCCAGCAGCATTCAGCAGAGGTATAAATGCCAGCCCTTCATCCAGAGTCAAATACTGTGTCAGATTTTCAAAAGACATGGACCAATATTAACATATATACATATACATGCCAAGAAAAGAAAACTGAAATCTCATGTTGCAGTGTTTAAACTGGAAATCATCCCAGGAATCAGGAAGTATTTTTCCCTCACATACAGTATAGTGCTCAACTGACTAATTTATTTGTGAGGTTTTGCCATTCACTGAAACATGAGGTGAAGACCACTGAGAGAGGCAGGATACTAGATTTGATAAGCCATTTATCAGGTATGGCAAATCCAGCGCTGCTGACATAGATCAACTTGGAAATAAGCATGTATCTATTAAAGAGGCTTACTAACTCTTGGTAAGAAAGCCAATATTTTTGAACGCACAGAATAAATTCTTTCACTTGCTTTATTTTTAATTCTCAATAAAAAAAAGTCTCTTTATGATCATTTTTAAAAGCATTTTACAGAAACATACAATGAGTATCCACTGAACTATAATGTAATCATATGGTCTTTTTTAACATCAGAAAATCACCTTCCATTGACTGTGAAAATGCCCCAAAGCCTGGAATACGTACTATTTTAATCATATGTTTACACTCTCAATTTTTAAGCTGTCATATTTATGTAAAGCACAGAACCTTATTGTTATGAGTCTGTTGATTACCTTAAAGAGTTCTGTACTGCCATGGTGATCAGACAGACAAACACAGCAGCATACCATGTAATATTGCCGTTTGACATGCTCTTCTTTTGTCATTGCTGCAGGCACTAAATCCTGTCAACAGGTAGATTCTAATAGAATTTGAATTTCAAACCATGAAAAAAGAATATCAAAACAATGTCTATAATAAGGCTTCATTAACCAATTCTATGTGAACAATGTACTGTCTACAGTGTATTTGTTGCAAGTGAAATTCATATGAGAAAAGATGATCTTTTAATATAAGACATGTCAAGTTCCTAGGGCAAAGCACTGAAGTGATAAAAGATGTTCTTTTAAGGTTGATGTAGTCGGATGTATTTAAGGGTGTGATGCTCAAAGATTATTGTGATTTTGGCAAATTAGTTTGAGTTATTATTTTCTCGTTTTCCTCTTTTTCAGAATGTGACCTTATATTTTATACCAGTATTCTACATGTATGTGAAATGACATCACCTTTCACTCTGGAATCATTCTCTTTTTCTGGATTATTTCTCTTTTAAGCAGTCAAGCTTAAAGGTTACTGATAAGAGAAATGGAGGAGTGAGGCTAGGTCAGGGCTCACTTAGAAAAGGTTCTATCTGCTTTATGGGACTTTCTGTAATTAGAGAATGATCCTGTCTCAAATCAGCAGGCTTGCATAACCACATACCCTCTAATATCATCTAACATGCTGAATACACAAGTGCAGTTGAAGACGATTAGACAAACTGTGGTGCAATACTGAGATCAATATTAAGTCCTTAGTATTTTTATGCAAAGAAATACCATAGGCTCTCTGGAGAATATATTCGGTAATAAATACCCTGGTTAGTCATCATGGGTGTATCTACACAGCAAAGAAAAACCTGTGGCTGACCCATGCCAACCAACTCAGCCTCATGGGGCTCAAGCTGCAGGGCTGTTTCAATGCCATGTAGACTTCTGGGCTCAGGCGGACACCTGGGCTCTAAGACCTTGTGGGAGATCAGATTTAGCACTTTTTTCTCTTTGCAAATTGTCCACCAACCATTTATGGCTTTCTGTTAATTAGTTCTTTATTCATGTTCTACAAATATTTTAATGCACATATTTGGGCCTGCCAGGATGGTATGGTTTCTATTCCTTGACCAGATGACCCTAACCTTTATGAACAAGGGTAGTGCTTGAAGAAATCAAGACAATGAACCTCTGTGGAAGATGTTGAGGAGCACTTTAGGGAGAGCAAGAAATGATCTGGCCTATGAAATTTTAGAGCTTTTAACATCTTTTCCTGTCCTCTTTTGCGCAAAGAATCAGAAAATTTTGAGGAAAAAAATGTTTCGATTGAAGAGAAATGCAAAATTTCACGGAAACATTTTTCATCTGAATTTGCTGATTCATCAAAATCAAAACAGTTTGCCGGGACAGTTTGATGTTGACAAAGTTCTGATGGAATCTCTGGTTTTCTGATTGATCACTGGCCCAGCTCCTTGGCAGCTTTCGTGGCAGGCTGCTAGAGAACCTGGGCTTCCAGACCCATAGCTCCTTGCCAGTCCAGGCTTTTCAGGCTAATGGGGTCCCCTACTCTGGGGCAGCCCACCAAATGAGAAGCCTAAGAGTTGGTGACCCCGGGCTTCCAACTCCTGGGCCAGCTGGCTTTCTCTTGTGCAGAGAATTGCTTTTTTTTGTTCTTGTATCTAATCAGAATGAAACAAAATATCAAAATCCTCTGTGACATGCAATCACTATTTTCCTCTCTACTTCTCTCTAATTCCCTCCCACTTCCTCTATTCCTCTCTGTTCTTTTACACAGCCTGACTACTGCTGGTGAGGGAGTTTCCACTGTAGGCTCCTGCCATCCTGAATACATTTCTATCATATTCCAACTTATCAATACTCCATCAGAACATTGCCTTCATTTTGTATTTTTAATAATGCGAGTTCAACACCATAAAGCATTCTTAGATATGCTTTATAAAATTAAGCTTGTTTTGTATTAAATTTTAGGTTCAGTCAAACTTTTTTTTCTGCAAAGCTAAATGAAATCTTTTTGAATCTTTTAAAATTTCACAGTCTCAAAGCAGAGTGGAATGGGACAGTATGAGAAAATGTGAAAAGAAGAAATCATAACAGGAAGATGTCCTTCAACTATAAGGTGTCTTGATTTGAAATAGGCTCAGCGCATCCCAGAAAACCTCACAAGGCTTACCAAAGACAGGTCCTAGGTTGCCAAGCATCTTTACATAGCTAATTTCAAACTTCCGTTTTAATACAGTCCCAGCTAAATAACTAATTCATTTTCCCGTTTGTAAAAAGAATTCCAAGAAAGATTACAATAGGCTCAGTTTACTGTCTTTTTCCATCTCTCAACCCCCATCTCTCCAATAAATAACATTTAAATTAAAAACATCACCTTTTATTCTATTCCTGACAATATCATTGAATATTATTGTCCTGAGAGCTGCATGCTACCTTGGGAAGGTAATGACATATAAAAATATACCATAAGAAAGTAACATAATATATGTTTTCACAGCATGCTGTACATGCCATTGTTTCTGAGATGGCAGGGACCATAATATGTAATTTGAAGAAAATGGTTTCAAATGCAGGTGTTGGCTTAGATAATAATAGATGAGGACTTCACATCTGAAATGCAGACATCAATATTGACCCAGGTATTTTTCCAACATCACACTGTTCTACTTAAAAACAACCTCATATAAAGGTGGTATTCACGGTGTTCTTGTTACTTTTCAATGATTGAATCATAATTTGGGACAGTGGCCAGTATTTTGAGGTTATTTTGCTTCTTAAATATTACATCTTTGTTGGAAAGTTTTGCCTTGCCTCTATAAAGTATTTATTTTTTCTGGCTCCTCTTTAATGTCTTTGAGAAAGCATTTATTTATATGCAAAGTTCCTTTCTCTTCTGTTTTTAGTTAGTAGTTTGGAGGTGTTTTTTTACTGAACAGGCTGTGTAACAAAAAGTGGTACTTTTGACATTCATGCCTAGGGGCCAGAGGATCAGAACTAAGGCAAAAGATAATAGAGACTGACTTACGATATATTGTATGTGACAAAACAGGAGAAAATACTGGAAATATTAATTTCTGGGATTTTGTCTCAATTATGTTGGCTTCTGTATTTGAAAAAACAAAATAATCATGAAAAGGTATGACATTAAGTATACTCACTGAACAATCTATTTTATTCTATGTGCAGCATGGCAGTAAGAAAATGTGCTAATTTAACAGGTTCAGCTGTACAAAGACAAGGCTGGAAAATAATATTTCTTGGAACAGCCCAGCAAAGATGCAATTCTTAACAATAGAACAAAAGTAGGTTTCAGAATAGTAGCCGTGTTAGTCTGTATTTGCAAAAAGAAAAGGAGGACTTGTGGCACCTTAGAGACTAACAAATTTATTTGAGCATAAGCTTTCATGAGCTACAGCTCACTTCATCGGATGCATTGAGCTGTAGCTCACGAAAGCTTATGCTCAAATAAATTTTAGTCTCTAAGGTGCCACAAGTACTCCTTTTCTTAGAACAAAAGTAGCATTCTAAGGCACACTGTGCTGCAGTCCATCACTTATGAACTATAGTGTGTTTTCTAATCAAGGAAATATTCACTGTAAAACTGCAAGCAACACTTTTATATTTGCATCTTTCTACCCACCTGTCTCAATAAGTGGAAAGCCTGGTGGGACCAGTGGCATTTGGGACACCACCAGTTGAACAGAAGAGGAGAACACAGCTGAGAAGATGCAGGTGTGCCCCTCTCTTTCAGAGTCTCTAGCCACTCATTGGGTAGCTTGGGAAAGAAGGGAGTTGATTGGTCCCTTGCCCTCCCCGCTCATTAATTTAAACCCTAGCCCAGGCCATGTGGATCCTCTTTTTGCTCCATTCTAGCAGCCCCACCCCTCCTACCCTGTACTGGTAGCCTCAGAGCTATTTCGCAGAGGCTGTGAATCTGACCAATCAGCTGTTTGGAGGTCTGAAAGGAATTTTTTCTTCCCACGGTGCCAAACTGGCATAGGCCTGGAAAGGTTACCAGAAGTAGAAGATGTGGGATTCTACTGTTGGGCCTTGTGCTCATGGGATAGGCCTTTTGGCCTGCATAAGCCAAGGTTCCCCCTTGTAGGTTCCCTCTGTCCCTCTCCTTGTGGGGGCGGGGGGGGACTGTTGAACTCAGATGAGCAAGCTAAGTCCTAGGAGTAGGCTGAGGAGAGTCTACCCTGAATTATGGGTTCTATGGTAGAGGTCCTGTAACCAATGCATTGGAACTACTTAAAATGCCTGGTAGGTGAAAGTCTGGGTGACAAGGCAGGCAGTGCCCCTCTGGTACATTTTAATAAAGCTACAGCCAGCAGCTTAAAATGCATCCCTATATTTCTCCTTATTCACCACCTTGTCTACATCAATGAAGTGTTTCTGGGAACATTTTTCACATCTGTGGAAATGTCATCACAGATGGGTACATATTTTTCACTTTCTAGATTTCAGTGAAAATTTTACATGCTTTTCAAGACACAAACTGGACTGTTTGTGTATCATCACATTGTTGAAGTTACATGTTTTCCTCAGATTCCCTGGATGCCTGATCCAGCTCATGTGCTCAAAGTCTTCTGCAGATGCTTTTTGTCTACTATGGTGTAATTAAACCTTAATCCTATTACTCCAATCTGGAGTTTTTTCCATTGACTTCAGTGGTCTTTGGATCAGGCCCCAACTGCACAGGTTACAGTCATAATACTTTGGTTACACATTAAGAATAATGGGAAATTATCCTGATTGGAGACCACATCAGAAGGTCTTTAAACTGTCCATGCTGTTGCTGCTGCTGCCTCTGTCAGAGCAGTTTTCTGTCATCTGGCTTGGTGCCCATTTCTCTTTTTTTGTGCAACATGGAGTTGGGCTCTCAGGAGCGATCTAAGTACACCTCTTTGTGAATGATCATCAAGTGTATCCTCATCACTGTGTTCCCTATGTGTGGCACAGGACTACAGCTAACCTTGTGCATTTACCATAATAACACCACAAGCCCCATTCTCATCAAAGATTAAATATCAAGCTTTTGATACAATCTCCTACAGTATTCTTGACAGCAAGTTAAAGAAGTATGGATTGGATGAATGGACTACAACATGGATAGAAAGCTGGCTAGACTGTTGGGCTCAGTGGGTAGTGATCAATGGCTCAATGTCTAGTTGGTAGCTGGTATCAAGCAGAGTGCCCCAGGAGTCAGTCCTGGGGCCAGTTTTGTTCAACATCTTTATTAATGATCTGGATGATGGGATGAATTGCACCTCAGCAAGTTCGCAGATGACACTAAGCTTGGGGGAGAGGTAGATACACTGGAGGGTAGGGATAGGGTCCAGAGTAACCTAGACAAATTGGAGGATTGGGCCAAAAGAAATCTGATGAGGTTCAACAAGGACAAGTGCAGAGTTCTGCACTTAGGAAGGAAGAATCCCATGCACCGCTACAGGCTGGGGACTGACTGGCTAAGTAGCAGTTCTGCACTGGGGATTACAATGGACAAGAAACTGAATATGAGTCAGCAATGTGCCCTTGTTGCCAAGAAGGCCAATGGCATATTGGGCTATATTAGTAGGAGCATTGCCATCAGATCGGGGAAGTGATTATTCCCCTCTATTCAGCACTGGTGAGGCCACATCTGGAGTATTCCGTCCAGTTTTGGTCCCCCCGACTACAGAAGGGATGTGGACAAATTGGAGAGAGTCCAGCGGAGAGCAATGAAAATGATTAGGGGGCTGGGGCACATGACCTACGAGGAGAGGCTGAGGGAACTGGGGTTATTTAGTCTGCAGAAGAGAAGAGTAAGAGGGGATTTGATATGCCTTCAAATACCTGAAAGGGGGTGAGGGGGTTCAAAAGAGGATGGAGCTAGGCTGTTCTCAGTGGTGGCAGATGACAGAACAAGAAGCAATGGTCTCAAGTTGCAGTGGGGGAGGTCTAGGTTGGATATTAGGAAACACTATTTCACTAGGAGGTTGGTGAAGCACTGGAATGGGTTATCTAGGGAGGTGGTGGAATCTCCATCCTTAGAGGTTTTTAAGGCCTGGCTTGACAAAGCCCTGGCTGTGATGATTTACTTGGTGTTGGTCCTGCTTTGAGCAGGGAATTAGACTAGGTGACCTCCTGAGATCTCTTCCAATCTGAATATTCTATGATTCTATGATAACCAAACTCTCTATATTCTTTTATCCTGTCTTCCACCATCCATGCCCTTCTTTTGGTTCAGAGCTGATGTAAAGAGTAGCCAAAGGAAGCCATTTTTGCAGCACCGCATCAATTTTACTTTTCCTTCAAAACCAAAGAACTATGCTACATAGACTTAAGGCAATCTACTAGCACCTTATCTATTAACCAACGATTTACAATTCTCTCCTGCCTGCATACAACACTATGTCTGTGTGACAGAGAGATACTGTACTCTGTGTTCTTTTTTGCCATAGGTCCGTTGGAGATATATTTCTTTACATTTACACTGTTGTCCTATTCAGTGTCTGGTATGAAATTGAGTACCTTTGTATTTTTTTTCTTCTCAATGCCTTGAAAATAATGCCAAGAATAATATTCCAATTTGGTTCCAAGTCTCTTCAATTTTGCTTTTTCGTTTGTTGTTTTTTTATGTTGGTTGTTGATCATTTTGAGATACTCATTTTATAGAGTAGACCTAAACACCCTGGGTGGCCTGAATGAAGCAATAAGATCTGATTTGACTGGAGAATTGAATACATTAACTTTGATCCTTCAAAAAGTAGGCTCATATTTTATGACAGATATTTCCAAACAACAGAGAAACTTATTCTTTCCATCAGCCTCAAACAATGAATAAAGTATATTTGGATCCCACCCCCAGGCTCAGAAAGTGACAATGTAGCGTCTGTTATATCACTTCAATGCTAAGAAATATTAGGAGCATAGAGTATTCACATGAGAAACTGACACTTCTAGAACATTGACTGTAAAATTGTTTATAGAAAATGGTAATGTTATCTTTATAGGAAATAGGAATATAAGTCATTGTGTATCTTCTGTTGTCATACCAAGACCAATACATGCCCTCTTGTGGGACTTTAGAGACATCAGTCATTAATAGCTGTGTTACATTTGCTTCAGAATGGAGATGTGTGCAAGTACAATTTAGAGATGAATTCAAAACATCAGGGATAAGTGAAGGATGCTTTAAGAGCGAAACAGGGAGTTGTAACCTGAATCCTGCAGTGAGGCAGCAAATAAACATGTGCTGTCGTAAATTACATAGGTGCCCAGACATTTAAATCATCCATTTGGTGATGGAGACTTGAACTATTTGTTTTTTGAAGTTTAACATCTTACAATGAGCTTTGTCATTTTTAGTATTTAACATAATCGTAATTACAAAATAATAAAATGGTATAAGATCTTCTCTACCTAGGGCTGTTGCTTGATCACAGTTAACTCATGTGATTAACTCAGAAAAATTAACTGTGATTAAAAAAAGTAATTGTGATTAATTGCAGTTTTAATTGCAGTGTTAAACAATAGAATGCCAATTGAAATTTATTAAATATTTGTGGATGTTTGTCTACATTTTCAGATATGTTGATTGCAATTACTAACACAGAATACAAAGTGGACAGTGCTCACTTTATATTATCATTTTTATTACAAATATTTGCACTGTAAAAATGATAAATAAAAGAAATAGTATTTTTCAATTCAGCTCATACAATACCTAATGCAATCTCTATCATGAAAGTGCAACTTACAAATATAGATTTTGTTGCTACATAACTGTACTTAAAAATAAAACAATGTAAAATTTTAGAGCCTACAAGTCTACTCAGACTTACTTCTTGTTCAGTCAATCGCTCAGACAAACAAGTTTATTTACATTTACGGAAATAATGCTGCCCATTTCTTATTTACAATGTCACGTGACAGTGAGAACAGGTGTCTACATGGCACTTTTGTAGCCAGCATTGCAATGTATTTACATGCCGGATATGCTAAACATTCGTATGCCCCTTCGTGCTTCAGCCACCATTCCAGAGGACATGTTTCTATACTGATGATGCTCATTAAAAAAAAATACATCAATTAAATTTTTGACTGAACTCCTTGGGGTGTAAGTTCAACTTCCATGATAAAGAGATTACACTACAGTACTTTTATTAGGTGAATTGAAAAATACTATTTATTTTGTTTTTTACAGTGCAAGTATGTATAATCAAAAATAAATATAAAGTGAGTGCTTTGTATTCTGCATTGTAATTGAAATCAATATATTTGAAAATGTAGAAAACATCAAAAAATATTTAATTAAATGATATTCTATTATTGTTTAACAGTGTGATTAATCGCACGATTAATCACGATTAATTTTTTTTATCGCTTGACAGCCCTAATCTGAATGTCTGCATGGTATCTGAGTGCTTCTCATCTGCTTGATGTGCAACCAGGAGAAAGAGTCATGGATAGGGCAAAGGATGACCTCTTACTAATGTAGATCAGAACCAGAACTATTCATCATAAACAGCCCAAAAACTGCTGATTTAAATAAGTGGGACCCAAATATAAAATGAAAATGAACTAAATCACTGGGACAATTGAGCAAAACTCTTCAATGCTTATCTGACCCAAAGCTCTGAAAACTTGGATTCACATCACTGATTTTAAGTTGTATCTTCACAATGATAATTTGCTTTTTATGCATGTATTTTTAAAATGTTGACCATAGGAGTCTGTATGCTTATGTATATATTTTAGCAGTGCTAATTTGGGAATCATTCTCCTGGTAGTTGTAGAAACAGCACAAGATGTAAAGGGAGAGAATAGATTATGTTTTCAGGATTAGTCAAAAATGAACAGGGGAAACTTGAAAGGGGAAAATATTCAGATTTCTGTATACTGTGAATGCAAAAAAAAAAAAATCCAGGCCATCTCTGATTGCTAATTTTATGCCAGGCCTTTTCCTCCATGACTTTTTAAATTTTGTCATTGGTGTGCATCATAGGTGGTACAGTTCTGGATCATTTCATAAATATGTCAGCTCCTGATAGGCTATATAGTGTCTCTAGTTTGACATTTACACAACACCATACACAAATGGCCCTCATATATCTTCCGTAGAAAATTCAATCTTTGGCTTTTGCGGATTATTACTTTCTCTCCCCTGAGAACAATTCCTCTGTCTACACTCAGCTCATTTTTTCTGGTTCTAGAATGCTTGGATTTCTGCTGGGATTTCTTATTGCTGTTTAGGTCATCCGTGCTTGAATGTCTTGCTCATTTACCAAATCATCATCCTCTGATGATTCCTTTTCCATTTCCATTCGTTTTGTAATAGCTGTCGACAGGTTTCTAAATACCATCTGTCCCTACTCATGGAGGCTGTGGTCTCCCCTGATGTTCTATAATAGCATGGGAATGTAGCTGGCCTGCTACTGGAATAGCACCCAAGTACCATTCATGAAGTGCTATTTCTTTAAAAAGTTGTGAAGGTGTAGCTAGTCAATGATGCTTTCTAGCCATAAGGCATTTTTTTCTGCCCTGTATTGTGATTTCTTTATAATATATGCTGTTCAGAACCAGGGCTTACTTGTGGATCTATGTAAATACAGTAGTACAGCCATATTTCTTAGGAGCAATTCCCCCACCCTACCATTTGTTCCCCCAGTTTATTTATTTCAATTTATAAAACTGTCAATCCTATGCTCTAGGGACCAGATTTATAAAGGTGTTTATGTTCCTAGAGATACAGAGAGGTGCCTAGTGAGATATTCAAAAGCACGTAGGTACCTAACTCCCATTGAAATCAATGGGTGTTAGGTGCATATGTACTTTTGAAAATCACACAATGCACTTTTCTGCATGTTTAGGCATGTCAATACCTTTACAAATCTAGATGCTTTATTACAAAAATGTTAAATGCAATATATTCTCATTGAATCACAGAAAAATGCCAAAAAACATTTGCTGACAAAGTGCTATTTTTATTTAAATTCACCATTGTTTAACATGACTTAGTTTAAGTAAATAAAAATAGTGCAAAGGCAAAAACAAATTCACCCTGTATGTATCATGAGGCTCTGATATTCACATGGCATTTTAAGGGCTATTATTCAGTCCACCTCCTGGTATCTTCCTTTCCTCTCCAGAAAAACTCCACTGCCAATATTACTTTGTGAAGGTCAAGCCTCTTCTGCAATTTGATTCCCAGACATGCTGTTACTTTCAGTGGTTGATGCAGTCTTGGGACCCAATTAGCAATAGTATGAAATTCAAAAGATAGTGGTAGCACAGGGTTCTGAAGCTAACTAAGTTCTTTGAGGAGCAGTAGCTATTTTTAAAAAAAAACAACAGTATTTTGGTGGCCTGCATTGTAGTTTAGAGGCATCACATGGTATAGATATGAATGCCTGAAGTCTAGATGATAGCTGTAATTCAGTGGGACACATTACAGTATCAGATCATGATTATTGTCATTTCCACAATATAACTATTTTGTTCATTTTTGTTTTCCTTTTTAATGAAGGAATTATTATTTTAAATATTTTGGCTGGGTTTCCTAAAGACATCAGATAATTGAGCAGATATGATTTCCAACAAGAAAAATATTTTTTACAACTATACACACTGCCTGTGGACTTTGATGTTTGCTAGCATAATTCATTGACAACATAATAAATGGGACTGTTGCACAAATTACTAAACAGGCCATAATATCTACCTGGCATCCTCTGACAAGGAATCACATTCTTTCTAAGGGAAAAAGAATACCAACAAAATATATATCATAGAAAATTCTTTTGCCTTTATGATATTAGTGCAAGTTGACTCTTTATTTTAATAACATATATTTTTGCAACACACTTGCTATGCATCACTTATATCCCCATCTCCATTTTCCTACCATCTGTATTTTCCAAAATATCATGTTTTTATTATTAGCCTTACTGAATATTAAGAGCTGGAAATTATCTATAGTAGTTATCTACTGGAACCCCTGACTATTTTGGAGGAGGAAGTAGATCTAAAAAATAGCTTGAACACACCATGAATCAACTCAATATGACTGATTCTAAATCCCAGATTTTCTAATCATTCTCTGTCACACCTCAGAGAAGATGACTCTATGGGGAAACATGCTCCTAGCCAAGGATATGAAGTAATGTCTTTGCTATTGGATTAACATCTGAAATATGACTCCCTTTGCCCTTAAAGCAGGAAGGGAGAACTATTATTCATATAAACCTAAAGAATTGGTGTCTTGGATGTTCCTAGAAGGAAGGAGACCGAGGGTGTTACCTTTTTGTAAATATGCAGAAGCAGCAGATAAATTAGTTGAACACATAGAACTTAGTTGTCCAGGGTCTTCCTGAATAAAAATGCTGAGGACAAATTCAGTAACTCATGCTGCAATCAATGGGAGCTGCACTTGCTCTACAGCAAGGCTAAATTTAGCCCTAAGAGCTATTTTTTTCTAGTACCAAGGTTGCCTGACTGTACTCAACCTACAGATAGCCCACAGAATATATGGAACCTTGGCTGCTCACAAGCAACAGGTTCTCCCCTTTATTCCAACTGCGTAACAGCAAACAGATGGGAGGGGTAGATGAAATGAAGAACAAAGGTAGGCAATATGATTATATTTTTTCAAGCAGGCTGAAACACCCATCATATTAAAGACACCTAAAATACATAAGTACAGCCCTTTCCTAATTTTAATTTTCCATGCCATTCATTGTTCTAGCTGCCCCGAGGATGTTATGCAAATTCAAATGAGAGAGGAGGTGTCCATGAGGCAATTTTCTATTCAGACATGGTCCACAATACAAAAATGCTTGAGAAGCCCTGCTGGGAGAACCTATATGGAGGGATATAAACAGCAAAGTGTCTGCCTCGAAATGCTGGGACCCCAGCAGCATAGTCTTCCTTCCAGACCTCTGAACTGGCCCTTAACTCTCTATGGCTCCAATATAAGTCAGGGATTCTCCAACCCGAGACTGCTTATGAGACCCTCTTCTTAGAGGTGTGAACTCCTCATGTTTTCCTGGGCCTTTTCCATGAGATTAGTATGGAGAGAAGTGCATTCTCCAGCCTGTCCCCAGCTCACTTTTTCCTGTTCTTCTCCCCACTTATGAAGACCTCACATTCAGAAGCTCTTAAATATCCAAGACAGGGAAGGATAGAGCTGTGAAGCGAGCATGAGAATGAGGTATGCATTTGGAGGAGGGCCTCCCAATATTGATCTGGACAGAGGCTACTCTCCCCATATTGTTACTGATGAGCATGTCATAGAGCCTATATGCTCTGTTTCTGCACTGAGCAGAAGAAAATATTGCTAATACTTGGGGCTAGCTATAATCACTGGTGATATGATGAATTGCACTAAACATTGGTATAATAGCTTAAATATACTTACTATATCTGACCCAATCCATCTCTTTCCGATGGTAGCATATGAATAGTATAACCATTAGGTAAATCCACTTTCCAGGTCACTTTTAGGAACTCAGCCATCAGTAAGTTACCAGATATCTCAGTATTTTGATGTGACCTTTCTGGAGCTTGTTCATCTATAGGTGCATCAAAAGTTTAGCATAGAGACGTATACTGTATGCAGTATTGCAAATGTCAGAGATTTCAGTCATGCACATCTAAGGCCAGAATCGATCCCTAAGTAAAGAAAGTCAACAGCTCATATTGACCTTCATTGCTGCTTTCAATATCCTTGTCAATAAAGCCCTTTCCACACATTTACAAAGCCTTGCATTGATGAATAATGTCTGGCCTAAAGCAAGCTGAAGTGGAGTCATCGTCAGATCACTAACAATGTTTGCACCAGTCAGATGGTGGTTTTCTGTCATTCCTAGTACAATGGGCAATCTCTCAGCCTATTAGCTTTTCTGTACCCTGACCTTGTAAAAGTCAAATAATGAAGAAATAGAGCACTGTGAATCAAAGATTTTTAAAAAAATTAATGCAGTTGTCAGTCAGCTCTAGAAGTTCCAATATCTCAGAGTCCCCAGGTTCACTTTACCAGATCATGTTGCCAGTATAATTGTTGCCTCAAAGAAGGGTTTCATGTTTGCTTTTTGTTCACTAAAATCTTCAAGCCTGATAACTGCAACATGTCTGCTATGAGTGGAATAGATTTAATAGCAACTTCTCCTATTCAATCAAGACCTGAAAGAGAGAACCTGAAAACAAACTGCTGAAATATCAGAAAAAAGTACAAATTCATTGGAATCCCCAAACAGAGACTCAGATTTAAAAAAAGAGGAAAAAACAGAGTACTTTGTAACATCTGCTAGAGATTTTGCAATCTAATTTCCCTGGCCTGGCTTAGATACTGTGGTGATGGGTGGTGTGGAAAAAGCAGAGAGAGAAGAAAAGGGAAAGAAGTGCTTGAGGAATTTAAGGGACAGCAAAACAAATCATAGATGCCTCTGCTGACAATCACATGATCGGAAAGGCATGGTTGTACTCAACTCCACCTACTAGAATCTAGATATCAATACTGTTAACATTCCTCCATCCATTTGGGAAATCAGCAATAGCAATTTGAATATAAGCCTGTGTTGTTACTAATCTGGCATCTGCATCATTAAGGGGGTGAAAAGGGAAAGTGAATCAAGAAATTTGAAACCAAGGGAGGTTAAAAAAAAAACTTGCCCATATCTGCCAAGTCTTAGTCATTTGGAGGGAGGCTATGTTATTTTGGATTAACATTAAATCTATTCTTAAAGTATATTAAATATGTTCTTAAAGTATTTTATTCTTATGATGAAGAATTCTGCTGAATATTTCAAGGAGATATTTAAAACTTTACGCATTCCTATTGGTACAGCTTTACATCTCTGCCTTCGTTTTCAGACATTTTCAGGTTCCAGAATCATACAATTATTTCACAGGTCAGATCATGCGTTGATAACATTTCTTGATTTATGTCTCAGATTCAGAATTGATACCATTTCCCAGCTGCTCAGCTGGGGCAAGTGGGCATATTTTGTGATATAATATCACATTATACAAGCTGCAAATCTGACCTCATGTTTCCATCCCTTAGTAATATAGAGTACTGGAAGGATGTTCTTGTATGCAAACTGTTTGGGGCTAATGTATTGTCCTTTTCTTCTTTTCCCCATCCTCCAAACTAAGTGAATCTGAAACAGACAATATAGATACCTTCTAAAAATATAAAACATGTAAAAGAGACTGGTAAAAATGATCTGATGATTAATACCAAACAGATTATATGGCACCTGCATTGTTCTATCTGTTCTTATTCATTTGTAAACTGTCCAGCACCATAGTATCTTAATGCCAACTACAGGATTAAATGGAATTATAAACTGCCAAACAAGAGATCTGAGCTATATTAACTATAATCATTATTACTTCTATTACCTATAACTTTTTAGGAGTTAGGTTTTTTTCCTCCAATCTGCAGAAGAATTGCCAGTGGTCCATTCTTTCATTATCCCAGCATCCTCACTAGACTTTTGGGGGGGAGCATTTTGAATTGCATCCTGAGGGCAATCAGATGTGAGGTTATCTTGATTTCCTGTGGAAAAGTGTTCTACCCTACTTAGCCCAGTTGGAGCATGCTTGTAAAGCAAGGTGTACTCTGTCACAGAGGAAAGGCTAAGCAAATAGGGAATAGAATTTCAACTTGGATACAGAGTTAAATGGATTTCTGAGGGCTGTAGAGAATGGCATGCAGATACTGTATCTTTGTAGATCACTAGGGTGACCAGATGTCCCGATTTTATAGGGACAGTCCCAATTTTGGGGTCTTTTTTTTATATAGGCTCCTATTACCTCCCATCCCCTGTCCTGATTTTTCACCCTTGCTGTCTGGTCACCCTATAGATCACCTAAATGTAAATTAAAGACATAGTTTAATTTTCCTCCAGATTAATTAGACACTATTTCCTTAATGAAAGGTGTACAAGTAGCAAATGTTCTTACTGAACTGGAAACTGAGAATTCAATGGAGGCCAGCACCAGCAAAAATTGCTATTTTCTCAGTGTTCACAATGCCATTATTTCAGATAGGAATTCTATTCATGCGTTTAATATCAAACACCTCACTACTTTTAAAGATAAGTCTGGAAAACTTTCCAGCTATTACTTTCTTCTTCTAATTTATAGCTCAAAAAATAATGGGGTGGCAGTGACGATAATAACATAATTCCACTGTTTTTTTCTTCTCTCCTTCTCTTCCCCAGTTCTCACACCTTTTCCCCATCCACAGCTATATTTATGGCTGTGGGATTGCCAGTAGACTAGCAAATATAAGCTGACATATTGTGAGCAATTATATTGTTTGCACAACAAGCATAGTGTCATTTGCTTAACTCTGAATATTTTGCAAAGGAACTAATAGGATGAATAGTAGAACCGAGGAAATCCTACAAAAGATTTTCTGTGAATATTCGTTCAAATTTGTAAATGAATTAGCTTTGTCCATGTTGATTCATTTGGATAAAGCTTACTCTTATACTAGAAATGATTCCATACTTTTCTCAGGTAGCCTTGTGAGAAATAAGTGTCTAACTCATATCAGGTTTCAGACTAGCAGCCGTGTTAGTCTGTATCCGCAAAAAGAAGAGGAGTACTTGTGGCGCCTTAGAGATTAACAAATTTATTTGAGCATAAGCTTTTGTGGGCTAAAACCCACTTCATCAGATGCATGCAGTGGAAAATACAGTAGGAAGATAGATAGATATATATATATATACACACAGAGAATATGAAACAATGGGTGTTATCATACACACATAATGAGAGTGATCAGTTAAGGTGAGCTATTACCAGAAGGAGAGAAAAAAAAACCCTTTTGTATTGATAATCAAGATGGGCCATTTCCAGCAGTTGACAAGAATGCCTGAGGAACAGTAGGGGGGAAAATAAACATGGGGAAATAGTTTTACTTTGTGTAATGACACATCCACTCCCAGTCTTTATTCAAACCTAATTTAATGGTGTCCAGTTTGCAAATTAATTCCAATTCAGCAGTCTCTCGCTGGAGTCCATTTTTGAAGTTTTTTTGTTGTAATATTGTGACTTTTAGGTCTGTAATCAAGTGACCAAAGAGATTGAAGTGTTCTCCGACTGCTTTTTGAATGTTATAATTCTTGACATCTGATTTGTGTCCATTTATTCTTTTAGGTAGAGACTGTCCAGTTTGGCCAATGTACATGGCAGAGGGGCATTGCTGGCACATGATGGCATATATCACATTGGTAGATATGCAGGTGAATGAGCCTCTGATAGTGTGGCTGATGTGATTAGGCCCTATGATGGTGTCCCCAGAATAGATATGTGGACAGAGTTGGCAACAGGCTTTGTTGCAAGGATAGGTTCCTGGGTTAGTGTTTTTGTTGTGTAGCGTGCGGTTGCTGGTGAGTATTTGCTTCAGGTTGGGGGGCTGTCTGTAAGAAAGAACTGGCCTGTCTCCCAAGATCTGTGAGAGTAATGGGTCATCCTTCAGGATAGGTTGTAGATCCTTGATGATGCATTGGAGAGGTTTTAGTTGGGGGCTGAAGGTGAGGGCTAGTGGCATTCTATTACTTTCTTTGTTGGGCCTGTCCTGGAGTAGGTGATTTCTGGGTACTCTTCTGGCTCTGTCAATCTGTTTCTTCACTTCAGCAGGTAAAAATACTTGATAGAGATCTTGTAGGTGTTTGTCTCTGTCTGAGGGATTGGAGCAAATGCGGTTATATAGTAGAGCTTGGCTGTAGACAACGGATCATGTGGTGTGGTCTGGATGAAAGCTGGAGGCAGGTAGGAAAGTATAGCAGTCAGAATGTTTCCGGTATAGGGTGGTGTTTATGTGACCATCGCTTATTAGCACCGTAGTGTCCAGGAAGTGGATCTCTTGTGTGGATTGGTCCAGGCTGAGGTTGATGGTGGGATGGAAATTGTTGAAATCCTGGTGGAATTCCTCAACGACTTCTTTTTCATGGGTCCAGATGATGAAGATGTCATCAATGTAGCACAAGTAGAGTAGGGGCATTATGGGATGAGAGCTGAGGAAGCGTTGTTCTAAGTCAGCCATAAAAATGTTGGCATACTGTGGGGCTATGCAGGTACCCACAGCAGTGCTGCGGATTTGAAGGTATACGTTGACCCAAATGTGAAATAGTAATGGGTGAGGACAAAGTCACAAAGTTCAGCCACCAGGTTTGCTGTGACATTATCAGGGATACCGTTCCTGACGGCTTGTAGTCCATCTTTGTGTGGAATGTTGGTGTAGAGGGCTTCTACATCCATAGTGGCTAGAATGGTGTTTTCAGGAAGATCACTGATGGATTGTAGTTTCTTCAGGATGTCAGTGGTGTCTTAAAGATAGCTAGGAGTACTGGTAGTGTAGGGGCTGAGGAGGGTGTCTACATAGCCAGACAATCCTGCTGTCAGGGTGCCAATGCTTGAGATGATGGGGTGTCCAGGATTTCCAGGTTTATGGATCTTGGGTAGCAGATAGAATACCCCTGCTCGGGGTTCTAGGGGTATGTCTGTGCGGATTTGCTCTTGTGCTTTTTCAGGGAGTTTCTTGAGCAGATGGTGTAGTTTCTTTTGGTAACCCTCAGTGGGATCAGAGGGTAATGGCTTGTAGAATGTGGTGTTGGAGAGCTGCCTAGCAGCCTCTTGTTCATATTTCAACCTATTCATGATGACGACAGCATCTCCTTTGTCAGCCTTTTTGATTATGATGTCAGAGTTGTTTCTAAGGCTGTGGATGGCATTGTGTTCTGCACGGCTGAGGTTATGGGGCAAGTGATGCTGCTTTTCCACAATTTCAGCCTGTGCATGTCGGGGGATGCACTCTGTGTAGAAGTCCAGTCTGTTGTTTCAACCTTCAGGAGGAGTCTACCCAGAATCCTTCTTTTTGTAGTGTTGGTAGGAAGGTCTCTGTGGGTTAGTATGCTCTTCAGAGGTGTGTTGGAAATACTCCTTGAGTCGGAGACATTGAAAATAGGATTCTAGGTCACCACAGAACTGTATCATGTTCGTGGGGGTGGAGGGGCAGAAGGAGAGGCCCCAAGATAGGACAGATTCTTCTTCTGGGCTAAGAGTATAGCTGGATAGATTAGCAATATTGCTGGGTGGGTTAAGGGAACCACTGTTGTGGCCCCTGGTGCCATGTAGTAGTTTAGATAGTTTAGTGTCCTTTTTCCTCTGTAGAGAAGCAAAGTGTGTGTTGTAAATGGCTTGTCTAAAGTCCAGCCATGAGGAAGTTTGTGTGGAAGGTTGTTTTTTATGAGAGTATCCAGTTTTGAGAGCTCATTCTTAATCTTTCCCTGTTTGCTGTAGAGGATGTTGATCAGGTGGTTCTGCAGTTTCTCTGACAGTGTGTGGCACAATCTCTCAGCATAGTCTGTGTGGTATGTAGATTGCAATGAATTTATTACCTTCAGTCCTTTTGGTATGATGTCCATCTGTTTGCATTTGGAAAGGAAGATGATGTCTGTCTGTATTTGTTCGAGGTTTTTCATGAAGTTGATGGATTTCCACTCCATACTAAAGCTAAATTCAGTGCCTTGCATAATGACAGATTTCAGAATAGCAGTCGTGCTCATGTGTATCCGCAAAAAGAACAGGAGCACTTGTGGCACCTTAGAAACTAACAAATTTATTTGATCATAAGCTTTTGTGGGCTAAAACCCACTTCATCGGATGCATGCAGTGGAAAATACAGTAGGAATATATATAGATATAGATATATAGATACATATATACACACACAGAGAACATGAAACAATAGGTGTTATCATAGACACTATAACAACATTTTGTCATGTATCCTAAGCCATGACAAAAGAGAAGGAATATTAGGTTACAAATGACATCTCTCTTACTCTTCAATTTTGGGAAATCAAGGACAAAATGTGTAGTTTGCAAGTAAATTAAGGCTTTGCTTTGAACTAGTCTGTGAGCCTATTTCCAGTTTTTCATCATGAAGTACATTCTTTTCCCACTTCAGAAAATATTTTACTTACGTTGGATATGCTTTGAATTGAACTTGTATTTGACAGTTTTATTGTAAATGTCTTCTGCTTATGCTCTAATAAATTTGTTAGTCTCTAAGGTTCCACAAGTACTCCTGTTCTTTTTGTGGATACAGACTGACACGGCTGCTACTCTGAAACCTATAAATGTCTTGTAATTGCTATGCTAAAGAAAGTGATTGGAAAAATTTGCAAAGTTCTACAATTGGAATTCAACTCCCTGGAGTGCAGAATGAAGAAACAAATGTTAGCTTGTAAGTTATAAAATCCTCCGAAGTCTATAGATTCACAAATACAAATTTGATTTATTATTCACCTCGGCACCTTGTGTTCTGGGAACCAGCTAATATTACTCTGCTCCTCAAAAGTGGTGACAAATCATCACTAACAAATTACTTTCTAATATCTTTACTGTCCATAGCACCAAAATTGCTTGAAAGGATTGCAGCTACTCTGCAAACATTTCCAGTACCTTAAATAAATGTTGATACCTTTACTGTCCATAGCATCAGAATTGTTTATATACTTAAAGCATTGCACAGAGTTACTCTGTAAATATCTCCAATAGTGTAATTAATTGCCAATCTGTTTTATCTATATTCCCTGTTTTATCACAACAGCATGACTAAAGGTTGTAGGTGATGTTATGTCAGCCTTGGGTAGCTAATCTAATAGTAGAACTATGTTTTTCACACAGGTAATGAGATCTTATGGGACAGCCAGTAATATTATTAATTTATCAGCATTTTATAACGGGAAGTAATCAGAGAATACAAAGGGGGAGGATTTTCTTTTTATTCATGTGATTTTGGCACTTGTGAAAGTTGCCATATTGAAAGCCCTGGAGACTGAAAAGGTGCAGCATGAGAAGTTTGCACTGCCACTGCCTCTCTTTACCCCACCATTTCTCTATGCTGAACCTACTGACCTACTCAGAGGTGAGTGGGTAAATCACTATCCATTGCCCAGTCTCTGCTAAGACTGTCAGCAAAGAGACCTATTAGTGCCAACTGTAGAGGTGATGGAGTCACCTATCCACAGGGAACTCACATCACTTAGGTCGCTGAACAGCCATCCTATGGTACAAATCTTCAGACACTGCTGACCTGGGCAGGATTTGAAATAATGACACAGAGATGAGCTATTTAGTCCCCTGAGAATATGTTGTCTGCATCATAGTAGCAGTAGTCTCACTGTTCTATTAGAGCAGAAGCTGCTTTACACTATGCCTAACATCAGGGACTATTCAAAAGCCTTCCTGGCCTGCTATAGATCACTTCCAGACAAGTATAGCTGAGATTCTATCACTTAGAAAGCTCAGGTTTGGGGGACAATACAGTGTAAATCTTGTTAAAAGAATGTGATGCTCCCAAGTTTGTGAGGCACCTTGCTACAGCCTGCCCTTAGCATGAGGAAGCCTTGTCTCTGCCTGCCAAGGGTCACCTCCATGACTCCACTAGCCATAAGGATACCTAGCAACACAACTCCTTTCAGTCCTCCCAGGCTCTGCTGTCCAACATGCAGGCTAGCAACAGGCAAGTTCCAACCTCCTACAAGCGTCCCTTGTAGTGCCCAGAGCCTGCTCCACTGGACACTCACAAAATAACCAGGCCCGCTGTTCCCCAAGGAATAGTGCCCCACAGCTTACTACTTACACCTTGGAACACAGCTTCCACTTAGCACACCAGCACTTACATTTGTTTACAAGAAAACCAAAAACTTTATTTAACAAAGGATAGAGACTCAGATGACAGCAAACAGAAATACTGGAAACAAAGTGACACATATAAAAGAGAGTCATAACACACATTCTAGAGCCTAACTTAAGCTAACAAATTACCCTCTTGTCTAATAAGGTCCTGCTTATGCCAAAATCCTTCTCACAGCATTTTTCCAATGAGGATGGTTGAAAGCCTTCTTTCATAAGGCCACTCCTGATGGCAGCCTGCCACCCTAATGATACATAACTAACGATTCATGTGCATCCCAAACAGAGTCCCAAAAGTTCGTTGTCTTTGCTTCTAATCAGGAAAGCCCTGCTGTTTGTTCTCTTTGCAGCCCCTGCTATCTATTGATTAGCATTTGGCTCAGATTGTAAATGGGAGTCTATTGTGAACACATACAAAACTAAATTTGCACATGAACAACCAGTGAGAGAAAAGCATCTATTCTCCCCTGATTGACAGGAGTATGTGGATCACCTTGACTCATAGACCTAGAGAATATAATTTTCAATATCTATACAGAATTCCTTGTACATTAAGCTTGCATGATTATGATGAGACTTACTCAGGCTTTCATTAGAGACCTTATATGACATGCTTTGATGAACTAGTATGTAGATCCCAGACCCAGGGGAACCCTGTAGCCCTTATGCACCCCGGTGCCCTCTGCCATTTGGCACTAAGAGTCCCTAGGTCACAAGCCCTTGAGTTTTTTTAGCATTTTGAAAAACTAATTTGTGATTATTTTAATTGAGAGCCCTCTAAAATATATTGTCGATTTTTCTGTGTTTCTAAAACTCAAAACTGTTTCCCTTATGAAAGATAAATATGACCAGTCATTAATTAGTTCATTCTGTGAACTAATTCCATTACTTGCTTTGATAAAAAGTGTACAAAGATTCAATTTTGTCCCATAAGGTTATTCAGTCCACATGCAAATACATTTTTTCACCTAGTAATTAAAACTAAACAGTTTTCAATAGAGAGACTAGGTTCCATGTAGAAACTAGGTTAATCAATCAATGATCAATTTAAATAAGAATGAATAGAATTCTTTCAGCACTTTTTCTCAGTTTGGTTGCTGCCTGATTAAAAAGTTTAAAAATATGGACAAATCTCTTTTTATCACAAATATAACTTTGACATCACCAGATATGATAGTGTGTCTGAGCAATAACATAATTTGGACATAAGATTTATCCAATCAGGAGCTGTGGAACCTGAAAAGATGTCCAACTCTGCAGCAGATCACAGGTGCAGATTTCATTTACTTAACTGTTTGTCTGTTCCCAGGTCATATTGGAGCTGGAAGCCGACATGGAAGATTAGTTATTGTCATTCATTGTACAATGTGAATCATGTTGTTTTCATTTACACCTGTGTAAATCTGCTAGTGGCAATAAGGTTGCATAGATATATCCAGGGATGTAATTTGGCCAAAGAACTTCTGTTACAAGTGCTGATGTGTAAGCTGGAAGTAACTTAGCTTCACTGTCAGAGTCCTGGGTGAGTGTATATGAACCATCCTTTTACTAATAGACTAAGAAAGTTTGATATCCAAATCAGTATAACACGATGAATAATGGACTTTACAATGACATTTTTACAATGTTTTAGTTTTTCACTTTGGACTAATACCTTAAATAGGAAGGTGAAACAATCTACTGTAACTAACCTTAAAAATGCTACTACAGCATCAGAGGGATCAGGGAGAAACTGCACAGTTAAGTGACTTGTACCATAGGTCACAAAGTAAGTCTGTGAGAGAGCCTGGAATAGAGTCAAATCTCCTGGCTCCCACTTCAGTATTTCTTCAAGCTATTAGTCTAAGGGCAACCTAGTGGATATTATAGATGGCAGTGTTTTGTAAACTAGTTCGCAAAAATCAAAAGTTTGTTTTTATTAGAAATGTCTTTACTGAAAGACAGGGAATCGGCATGTTCTCTCTCACACACACAAACACCCACATATACACATCCTGTCTGCTATGCACCGAACAAAGTGGCAGCCAAAATCCTCACCCTTTCCTGTCAAGCTCTGTTTATATAATTTCTGACCTATACTAAAATAAATTATTTGGAATGTTTTTTTTCCCTTAGGTATAAAATACTTGGAATTACCACTGTATAACACTGTGGAAGCAGTAGTAGAACAGTGACTGAGCTTCTTAAAGATATTGAACAAGGATACAATAACATATGTAGGGTTAAATAATGCAGATTGTCACCTCACATTACTTTAACAAAGCAGCTATTTTTAACGAATTGATTATTGTATAGCTAGTAAGCCCTGAAACAATTTATACTCAAGCACTCATCATGTGTATATACCTATATTTATCTATCTAGATATAGATAGATTGGTTGATTATTAAAAACACTTGGAACACAGATCACAAAACCAGTGTTCCAACTGGTTGACTATCCATCTTTATCTTTCACAGATGGAGCATTAGTCTCTGCTTTGGACAGCCTTACCCTAATCCCTTTTTATAGGCTGCTTTGCAGGGGATTTATCCCTGGTCATACCAGTTTTTAATTTGTACTCAAGAGGTGGGCAAATCACATGTACTATATTGTGCTCAACCTCCCTTCCCACCCCCATCTAGTTCATTGCAGAGCATATGGTAGTCTAAACTTTGGGAATATAACATGTTCTCTTTGCAAGCATTTGGTATCACTTGCACAATTTTAGTCACATATGTGACATGGACTGGGAAAAATATACTCTCTGGCTCCTCAGTACTTGGGGCTTGTCTACGTAGGGACACTCAGAAAATTTTATTCAAATTAACAAAAGTTGTGAATAAAAAGTGGATTCGTTAAACCACATTAAGTCTCTGTGTGGATGGTCTTAAATTTTAAAGTGGCCTTAATTCAATTTAGCTTAATTCACTTCCAAAATGCAGTCCCCTTGTGCCCAGCCTCTCAAGCTCCTTGTGCATCAGAAACATACCAGTTCTGCTACCTAAAGAGCATCCATGCCCCATACCACAGGAGAAGATTGGAAATTATTTTTAACTTGAAGGCTGTTAGAACTGAGCAGGAAACGGCTTCCCCATCCCATGAGAATTTTCAAGACTTAAAAGATTTTTCCATCCCAAATCAGGATGAAAAGTCAAAATCTCAAAAATGTTCACAAACTGAAAATCCAAAAAAAAAACCCAGATCAGGTCAACTGAAATGTAGTTTTGATTATTTCAAAACATTTCATTTAAATTTTGACTATTTTTAAACAGTTTTACTAGAAATTAACTTAAATTTCTATATAAAAAATCACTTTGAACAAAAAATGGAATTTGTGGTTTTGAAAATGGAACCTTAGGAACAGGTTTGCAGAGTTGGAGAATGAAGAAGGGGCTCAGCAGGTACTTGTTGAAGGTGGAAGGGTAAGGAAGAAGAGAAGAGAGGCTAGTCCTATAGGAAAAGCGGAAGAGTCAAGGGAGACTACACCAAATATGAGCCCCAGGAGGATACAGGATGTGGTGAAGAGGATTATAAGGGAAAATAGGAATGGAAAGAACTTGCAGCCAGAGGGAACAGGGGAGAGACTGGAGAATAGCACTGTCACCAGGAAAAGGCAGGTCTATGTGATCGGGGACTCTTTATTGAGAAGAATAGACAGGCCTGTAACTAGAGCTGATCCAGAGAATAGAAGGGTGTGCTGTCTTCCGGATGCTAAGATACGGGATGTAGACCTAAGGTTGAAAAGGATCCTAAAGGGAGCGGGAAAGAATCCCCTAATTATCCTTCATGTGGGAACAAATGATATGGCTAGATCCTCGCTAGAAAGTATTAAGGGAGACTATGCTAGGCTGGGGAAGACGCTTAAGGAAATTGAGGCTCAGGTGATCTTTAGTGGGATCCTTCCTGTTCCTAGAGAAAGGCAACAAAGGTGTGACAAGATTATGACTGTCAACAGATGGCTTAGGCAGTGGTGCTATAAGGAGGGCTTTGGGATGTATGGCCACTGGGAGGCATTCACGGACAGAGGACAGTTCTCTCGGGATGGACTTCATCTGAGTAGGGAAGGAAATAGACTTCTAGGATCGAGGCTGGCACAACTGATAAAGAGAGCTTTAAACTAGGAATTAGGGGGAGATGGTTGGGAGATGTCCAGGTAATCTCCAAGCCAGATTTTAGCACTGAGAGGGAAGAAGACGAAGTAAGAAAGGATACAGCCGTGGGTAGGAGAATGTATATAAGGAGCGAGGGCGGTGTGGATACTAGTCTAATAGGTTATACTGGCTGTAGAATGACTGTGCCTAATAGGGTACAAAATGCGAGCGAGGCCAAACAGCAAAAATTAAGATGTTTGTACACCAATGCAAGGAGCCTAGGTAACAAAATGGAGGAACTAGAGCTACTGGTGCAGGAAGTGAAACCAGATATTATAGGGATAACAGAAACATGGTGGAGTAGTAGTCGTGACTGGACTACAGGTATTGAAGAGTATGTGCTGTTTAGGGAAGACAGAAGCAAAGGTAAAGGTGGTGGAGTAGCATTGTATATCAATGATGAGGTAGAATGTAAAGAAATAAGAAGCGATGCAATGGATAAGACAGAGTCCGTCTGGGCAAAAATTACATTGGGGAAGATAACTAGTAAAGTCTCTCCTACGATAGTGCTTGGGGTGTGCTATAGACCTCCGGGATCTAATTTGGATATGGATAGAGCCCTTTTTAATGTTTTTAATAAAGTAAATACTAATGGAAACTGCGTGATCATGGGAGACTTTAACTTCCCAGATATAGACTGGAGGACCAGTGCTAGTAATAATATAGGGCTCAGATTTTCGTAGATGCGATAGCTGATGGATTCCTTCATCAAGTAGTTGCTGAACCGACTAGAGGGGATGCCATTTTAGATTTAATTTTGGTGAGTAGCGAGGACCTCATAGAAGAAATGGTTGTAGGGGACAATCTTGGCTCAAGTGATCATGAGCTAATTCAGTTCAAACTAAATGGAAGGATTAACAAAAATAAATCTGCGACTAGGTTTTTGATTTCAAAAGGGCTGACTTTCAAAAATTAAGGAAATTAGTTAGGGAAATGGATTGGACTGAAGAACTTATGGATCTAAAGGTAGAGGAGGCCTGGGATTACTTTAAATCAAAGCTGCAGAAGCTATCGGAAGCCTGTATCCCAAGAAAGGGGAAAAAATTCATAGGAAGGAGTTGTAGACCAAGCTGGATGAGCAAGCATCTTAGAGAGGTGATTAAGAAGAAGCAGAAAGCATACAGGGAGTGGAAGATGGTAGAGATCAGCAAGGAAAGCTACCTAACTGAGGTCAGAACATGTAGGGATAAAGTGAGACAGGCTAAAAGTCGAGTAGAGTTGGACCTTGCAAAGGAAATTAAAACCAATAGTAAAAGGTTCTATAGCCATATAAATAAGAAGAAAACTAAGAAAGAAGAAGTGGGGCTGCTAAACACTGAGGATGGAGTGGAGGTTAAAGATAATCTAGGCATGGCCCAATATCTAAACAAATACTTTGCCTCAGTCTTTAATAAGGCTAAAGAGGATCTTAGGGATAATGGTAGCATGACAAATGGGAATGAGGATATGGAGGTAGATATTACCATATCTGAGGTAGAAGCGAAACTGAAACAGCTTAATGAGACTAAATCGGGGGGCCCAGATAATCTTCATCCAAGAATATTAAAGGAATTGGCACCTGAAATTGCAAGCCCATTAGCAAGAATTGTTAATGAATCTGTAAACTCAGGAGTAGTACCGAATGATTGGAGAATTGCTAATATAGTTCCTATTTTTAAGAAAGGAAAAAAAAGTGATCCGGGTAACTACAGGCCAGTTAGTTTGACATCTGTAGTATGCAAGGTCCTGGAAAAAATTTTGAAGGAGAAAGTAGTTAAGGACATTGAAGTCAATTGTAAATGGGACAAAATACAGCATGGTTTTACAAAAGATAGATCGTGCCAAACCAACCTGATCTCCTTTTTTGAGAAAGTAACAGATTTTTTAGATAAAGGAAATGCAGTGGACCTAATTTACCTAGATTTCAGTAAGGCATTTGATACCGTGCCACATGGGGAATTATTAGTTAAATTGGAGAAGATGGGGATCAATATGAACATCAAAACGTGGATAAGAAATTGGTTAAAGAGGAGACTGCAACGGGTCCTACTGAAAGGAGAACTGTCAGGTTGGAGGGAGGTTACCAGTGGAGTTCCTCAGAGATCGGTTTTGGGACCAATCTTATTTAATCTTTTTATTACTAACCCTGGCACAAAAAGTGGGAGTGTGCTAATAAAGTTTGCAGATACAGATACAAAGCTGGGAGGTATTGCCAATTCGGAGAAGGATCGGGATATTATACAGGAAGATCTGAATGACCTTGTAAACTGGAGTAATAGTAATAGGATGAAATTTAATAGTGAGAAGTGTAAGGTTATGCATTTAGGGGTTAATAACAAGAATTTTAGTTATAAGTTGGGGATGCATCAATTAGAAGTAATGGAAGAGGAGAAGGACCTTGGAGTATTGTTGATCATAGGATGACTATGAGCTGCCAATGTGATATGGCAGTGAAAAAAGCTAATGCGGTTTTGGGATGCATCAGGAGAGGCATTTCCAGTAGGGACAAGGAGGTTTTAGTACCATTATACAAGGCACTGGTGAGATCTCACCTAGAATACTGTGTGCAGTTCTGGTCTCCCATGTTTAAAAAGGATGAATTCAAACTGGAGCAGGTACAGAGAAGGGTTACTAAGATGATCCGAAGAATGGAAAACTTGTCTTATGAAAGGAGACTTAAGGAGCTTGGCTTGTTTAGCCTAACTAAAAGAAGGTTGAGGGGAGATATGATTGCTCTCTATAAATATATCGGAGGGATAAATACAGGAGAGGGAGAGGAATTATTTCAGCTCAGCGCCAATGTGGACACAAGAACAAATGGGTATAAACTGGCCACCTGGAAGTTTAGACTTAAAATTAGATAAAGGTTTCTAACCATCAGAGGAGTGAAGTTTTGGAATAGCCTTCCAAGGGAAGCAGTGGGGGCAAAAGATCTTTCTGGTTTTAAGATTCTACTCGATAAATTTATGGAGGAGATGGTATGATGGGATAATGGGATTTTGGTAAGTAATTGATCTTTAAATATTCAGGGTAAATAGGACTAATCCCCTGAGATGAGATATTAGATGGATGGGATCTGAGTTACCCAGGAAAGAATTTTCTGTATCTGGGTATCTGGCTGGTGAATCTTGCCCATATGCTCAGGGTTTAGCTGATTGCCATATTTGGGGTCGGGAAGGAATTTTCCTCCAGGGCAGATTGGAGAGGCCCTGGAGGTTTTTCGCCTTCCTCTGTAGCATGGGGCATGGGTGACTTGAGGGAGGCTTCTCTGCTCCTTGAAGTCTTTAAACCATGATTTAATGACTTCAATAGCTCAGACATAGGTGAGGTTTTTCACAGGAGTGGGTGGGTGAGATTCTGTGGCCTGCGCTGTGCAGGAGGTCGGACTAGATGATCAGAATGGTCCCTTCTGACCTTAGTATCTATGAATCTATGAAAATGTCAATTTTTTTGGTTTGTTTCTTTTTGACAATTCTGGAACTTTATTTTTCAAAAAAAATTCAAAACAGAAAATCCATCAAATTTTACCCCACAAAATGTTTCAGTTTTGACAAATCAGCATTTTCTGACCAAAAAAAAATTGTTGAAAAATTCCCTGTCATCTCTAGAGACTATGTCAAACTGAAAGGAAGAAAGAACAGAATATCTATCTTACCACCATCATCTACTAAAAAGATCAGTGGCATGTAGGAAAGTATAACTACAAGTAATTGCTACAATAGTAAGACACAATCCATGCAACACTGTATGATGTTTCATCAACAGGAAATGGGAAAGCATTTCCCAGTAACAAGTTAATATCCAGTCTGAATACTACAAAATCCCTTTAAATAAGAAAACACTCTACATTTAAAACTTGAACTAAAAGAGTTTTTCCAGGATGACAAAGGACACAGTGGGCCCCAGGAATTCTGTTTAGGTAAAACAAGCTATACAGCATATGCTGATCCTCAGGCAGAAGAAAAGCACCAATGTATAGCAGGGTGTGAAGTTTTACATAAAGCGCAAAACCTTGAAATCAAGGAGTTGCTGAACTGCACAGAATGGAGGGGTGAAGGGAAATGTAGATTTGATTTTTTGTACTTATTGCAATGTTTTGCACGTATGTTTTGCACTAATGTTTTGCCTATGAAACAGTATGTTGGCCTAGTAACAAAAAAGAATCCCAATAATCAATACTGGAAGTGACAAAAGCCTCTTCAGCTTAGCAATATTTTGCAAACAGGAAAAAAAAGACACTGGTGATAAGTCACAAATGGCACTCCAGAGATAACTGAGGATAAGGCCTAACCTTATTATTAGGGTTTTTCTAAACTCTTACCAGAATTCTTATGCTGGACACAAGACCTGAAAGGTTACATAGTTGGGAGCAGTCATCCATAGTACATTGGATTATTTTTAATTCTTTGCATATGTGTGTGTGCATAAACAATAATAATACTGTATTTACATATATATACACAGGCCAAAGTTTTCAAAAATAGGAGCCTGATATTAAGCACCTAAGCCAATATTTTGGCACAGGTGGGATTTTCAAAAGCACCTAAGACCTATATCCACAAATGGATTTAGGCATCTAACTCCCACTTTAGGTGCCTAAGTCCAAAATGTAGGCACCTCTGAAATGCTCAAAAATCCTGATTAGCTGCCACCTAACTCTGGAGGCACCTAAAATCCCTTGGCACCTAAATTTTGTTGTAAAAGTCCCCTAAGGGCCTAAGTTTCTGCCTCTGAGCCTGTGTGAATTCCCAGATGCCCAATCCCCAGCACGATCCTCAAACATGGTAAAGATAGGTGTTGTCCCACAGATCTCACCTGTAGGGCCCAATCCAGAAGGCATTCTCAGAGCATGCCTAACTCCACACATAATGGCCCGGAGAGGAGGAGCAGGCCTCCTTTTAGCCTAGTGGTTAAGACATTCTCCCAGGATGGGAGAGACCCTGTTTTAATTCCACCTCTCTGCCGGACAGGAAGAAGGGAAATAATTAAATATACATTGGGCCAAAGACAGAGAGAAAATGACTTTATAGTCCTAGAGGCTAACCCCACCCTCATTCTTCCCCCACCCCCCACACACACACTCAATTTAGGTGAGGTATATGTCACCACTGTTCTTAAAAGAGACAGTTTAGCCAACTGAGTCCAGGAGAGGGTTCTCAGCTGTAGATCCCAAACAGAGATAGGCATCTCCTCTCCAGCCTGGAACTTAGGCATCCAGCTCCCAGAGAGGGGTTGGGCTAAGAAATTGCTGGCTTTGGTGGATCCCATTCTTAGGGCATGGCTACACTTGTAGATGTAGAGTGCTGTGAGTTAAACCAGCCCTCAGAGACTGCAGCAGGGATGTGTTCACACTGTCAGCTGCAAGTGCACTGGCGTGGCCACATTTGTGGCACTTGCAGCGGCATTCGGAGCGGTGCATTATGGGCAGCTATCCCACAGAGCACCTTTTCCCATTCTGGTGCTGTGGCTTGTGGAAAGAGGCGGGGGTGGTACCTGGGGCATTCTGGGTCCTGTCCCAATGCCCCATGATGCATCGCTTCACATCCCAGCAATCCCTGTGCTTCCGTTCACATTTGGCGCCATCTTTCAAAATTTTTTGCACTGCATGCTCTGTCTTCCCTTTTGGTCTGTGGGAATGGATCCTGAACTGCTGAGGAGTATGCTGATGGATCTCGCCAGCACGTCACAAATTGTAGTCAAGTTACTCCTTAAGCTACAAACTGACCGACGATGATGTTGATTCGAATAACGCATATGACACAAGATGGCTTGTGGCATATACGGACATGCTCTCCACAGTGGAATGCCACTTTTGGGCTCAGGAAATAAGCACTGAGTGGTGGGATCACATCATCATGCAAGTCTGGGATGACGAGCTGTGGCTGCAGAACTTTCAGAAGAGAAAAGCTACTTTCATGGGACTGTGTGCTGAGCTCACCCTCATCCTGCAGTGCAAGGACACAAGATTGAGAGCTGCCCTGCCAGTGGAGAAGTGGCTGGCTATTGCAATCCGGAAGCTGGCAACTCCAGACAGCAACCGATTGGTCGCTAACCAGTGTGGAGTGGGAAAGTCAACTGTTGGAATCGTGTTCATGCAAGTTTGCAGGGCCATTAATCGCATCCTGCTCAGAAGAATCATGACTGTGGGTAATGTGCATGACATTGTGCCTGTCTTTGCACAAATGGGTTTCCCTAACTGCGGAGGGGCGATAGATGAGACACATATTCCAATTCTGGCACCAGTCCACCTACCCTCTGAGTACATAAATCAGAAGGGGTATTTCTCTATGATTCTCCAGGTGCTTGTGGATCACTGTGGGCTTGCATTGACATTAACGCAGGCTGGTCCGGAAGGTGCATGACACATGCATCTTTCAGAACACAGGCCTGTTCAGGAAGCTGCAAGTTTCTTCTCAGACCAGAAGATCACTGTAGGATAAGTCAAAATGCCCATTGTGATCCTTGCAGACCCCACTTACCCTTTAATGCCATGGCTCATGAAACCCTACCCAGGGAGCCTTGACAGCGGCAAGGAACAGTTCAACAACAGGCTGAGTCTGTGCAGAATGACTGTGGAGTGTGCTTTTGGCCTTTTAAAGGGCCGCTGGTGCTGTCTGTATGGGAAGCTGGACTTGGCTGATGACAACATCCCCACAGTTATATCCAAGTGCTGTACTCTCCATAACATTTGTGAAAGGAAGCGTGAAAGATTCATTCAGGAATGGACCTCGGAGGTTCAACACCTGGAGGTTGAATTTGAACAGCCAGAGAGCAGGCCTATTAGAAGGGCCCAGTGCAGGGCTGCAAGGATTAGGGATGCCTTGAGGGAGCAATTTGAGGCTGAAAGCCACCAGTAATGTCTGATGCCCTGCCCGGGAGTGAAGTGCAGTGGTTCCAATGTTAGTAGGAATCTGTGTTTGCTACATATGATGCACTAACTTGCAGTGCCTGTTGCTTTCCTGGGCTACAGTATCTTTTACTTAATGCAATAATAAAGAATGTTTTCAAAGCCAAAAAACTCATTTATTGAAAAGAAAATTCATTTATTGAAAAGAAAGACAACTGCTTGGGAAACAGAAAGGGCTTGACGCATCTGTGCTGTGTGGGACGAGGGTGGGGTGGGGAATGGGACAATCACAGATTTGCATATGTCCTATTATCATACTCAGCCTTCCTGTCTGGAGTGCTGTGCAATGAGTGCTGCACTTCAGGCTGGCTAAAATGCATGGTGATGGGGGTTGAGTGCAGTGGGTAAGGGACGTAGTTTGCAGGGCTGTGTGGTGAAACTACAGGTGTTGAAGGCAGCTGGTGGCAATAAGAACTCAGATGTTGGGGAAAGTGGGTTGGCGGTGACATGGGGGCACAAGGGAAATAGTTTTGGGACAAGGGCTGTTGGGGGGGGTGAAAGTGCTCCACCTCCATTGCTACGAGCGCCTGTATTGAGCCCGCTTGGCGCTCCATGATGCTTAGCAGCCGCTCCGTGCTTTGAGGCTGGTGATCTGCATTCTGCTGGCAAACCCTCCTGTCACTCTCCCGCCACTCCTGCACTTTTTGATTTTCATTAAGGGACTGCTGCATGACTTCAAGCAGCATGTCTTCTTTGCTTCTTCGCAGACTCTTCCTGATTCTTTGGAGTCTTTCAGCCATTGATAACAAGGATGGCTGGGATCTCAAGATTGCATCTGTAAAGTCAAAATGCAACACTTAACAGAGGCAGCATTGTTCACACCAGACAAAGCAATGATTTGGCTGTACTTAAAGACAAGCACGGTGTACACAATAGCAAAAATTGCCCATCCCAAAGCGATTGCACATAACCCACAGGAGCCCCAAAATGGTGAGTAAGCACAGGGGCAAGCGGGACTGATTGTTTCATGGCCGTACTGTCTTCTGGGATTCTGTGCCTTGGGGAGAGCCAACAGCTGCAGGGGGCCCCTATACTGAACACTGTCCCCACATTTTCCACAGGATGAGTTCATCCTGGAAGATATCTCACTGCTGAGGGTGACCTGGGAAGCAAGGGAGGGTCTTCTACTACAATGTGGCTTCTGCCCTGGCCCATATGCAGCTTGCCTGTGTGCAGCAATGGTCCCCCTGCCCCTCACAGCAAAGTGGCACAGACATGTTAGCCTTACTGGGACAAGGAAAACAGTAGCTCTGCCAAGGAACCTGCGCAAGAGGATTGCCCAGCTTCTGCTTGAGACCTTTGAAGAGATCACTGAGGTCGATTACTGCGATGTGAGAGAGCACATCAATTCCCTATTCCGCATCTAGGCATGCACGTAGCCCTAACCCTCCTTGCCCCAAGAGCCCACACTAAACAACTTCCTTCCCAAAATAAAAGCTGCTTACCGGACACCTACTTTGGTGTTTGTTCTTCCCCAAGCACCATCTGCTGTGATGGACTACCTTCTTCCTGGCTTGAAAACAGCTTCTGGCTGCATGCATCTGGGGATCATATAATAATAGAATATCAGGGTTGGAAGGGACCTCAGGAGGTCATCTAGTCCAACCCCCGCTCAAAGCAGGACCAATCCCCAACTAAATCATCCCAGTCATGGCTTTGTTAAGCCTGACCTTAAAAACCTCTAAGGAAGGAGATTCCACCCCCCCCCCCCGAGGTAACTCATTCCAGTGCTTCACCACCCTTCTAGTGAAAAAGTTTTTCTTAATATCCATCCTAAACTTCCCCCACTGCAACTTGACACCATTACTCCTCTTTCTGTCATCTGCTACCACAGAGAACAGTCTAGATCCATCCTCTTTGGAACCCCCTTTCAGGTAGTTGAAAGCCGCTATCAAATCCCCCCTCATTCTTCTCTTCTGCAGAGTAAACAATCCCAATTCCCTCAGCCTCTCCTCATAAATCATGTGTTCCAGTCCCCTAATCATTTTTGTTGCCCTCTGCTGGATGCTTTCCAATTTTTTCACATCCTTCTTGTAGTGTGGGGCCCAAAACTGGACACAGTACTCCAGATGAGGTCTCGCCAACGTCTAATAGAGGGGAACAATCACATCCCTCGATCTGCTGGCAATGCCGCTACTTATACAGCCCAAAATGCCATTGGCCTTCTTGGCAACAAGGGTGCACTGTTGCCTCATATCTAGCTTCTTATCCACTGTAACCCCTAGGTCATTTTCTGCAGAAGTGCTGCCTAGCCATTCGGTCCCCAGCCTGAAGTGTTGCATGGGATTCTTCCATCCTAAGTGCAGGATTCTGCACTTGTCCTTGTTGAACTTCATCAGATTTCTTTTGGCCCAATCCTCCAATTTTTCTAGGTCTCTCTGTATCCTATCCCTACCCTCCAGTGTATCTATCTCTCCTCCCAGTTTAATGTCTTCTGAAAACTTGCTGAGGGTGCAATCCATGCCATCTTCCAATTCGTTAATGAAGATATTGAACAAAACCGGCCCGAGGACCGACCCTGGGGGCACTCCGCTTGATACCGGCTGCCAACTAGACATGGAGCCATTGACCACTACCCGTTGAGCCTGATGAGCTAGCCAGCTTTCTATCCACCTTATAGTCCATTCATCCAGCGCATTCTTCCTTAACTTGATGGCAAGAATACTGTGGGAGACCGTGTCAAAAGCTTTGCTAAAGTCAAGGAATAACACGTCCACTGCTTTCCCCTCATTCACAGAGCCAATTATCTCATCATAGAAGGCAGTTAGATTAATCAGGCATGACTTGTCCTTGGTGAATCCATGCTGACTGTTCCTGATCACTTTCCTCTCCTCTAAGTGCTTCAGAGTTGATTCCTTGAGGACCTGCTCCATGATTTTTCCAGAGACTGAGGTGAGACTGACTGGCCTGTAGTTCCCCAAATGCTCTTTCTTCCCTTTTTTAAAGAGGGGCACTACATTAGCCTTTTTCCAGGCATCCGGGACCTCCCCGATCGCCATGAGTTTTCAAAGATGATGGCCATTGCTCTGCAATCGCATCTGCCAACTCCTATAGCACTCTCGAATGCAGCGCATCCAGACCCATGGACTTGTGCTCGTCCAGCTTTTCTAAATAGTCCTGAACCACTTCTTTCTCCACAGAGGGCTGGTCACCTCCTCCCCATGCTATGCTACCCAGTGCAGTAGCCCGGGAGCTGACCTTGTTCGTGAAGACAGAGGCAAAAAAAGCATTGAGTACATTAGTTTTTTCCACATCCTCTGTCACTAGATTGCCTCCCTCATTTAGTAAGGGGCCCACACTTTCCTTGACTTTCTTCTTGTTGCTAACATACCTGAAGAAACCCTTCTTGTTACTCTTAACATCTTTTGCTAGCTGCAACTCCAGGTATGATTTGGCCTTCCTGATTTCACTGCTGCATGCCTAAGCAATATTTTTATACTCCTCCCTGGTCATTTGTCCAATCTTCCACTTCTTGTAAGCTTCCTTTTTGTGTTTAAGATCAGCAAGGATTTCACTGTTAAGCCAAGCTGGTCACCCGCCATATTTACTATTTTTTCTACACATCGGGATGATTTGTCCCTGTAACCTCAATAAGGATTCTTTAAAATACAGCCAGCTCTCCTGGACTCCTTTCCCCCTCAAGTTATTCTCCCAGGGGATCCTGCCCATCAGTTCCCTGAGGGAGTCAAAGTCTGCTTTTCTGAAGTCCAGGCTCCATATTCTGCTGCTCTCCTTTCTTCCTTGTGTCAGAATCCTGAACTCGACCATCTCATGGTCACTGCCTCCCAGGTTCCCCTACTAATTCTTCCCAGTTTGTGAGCAGCAGATCAAGAAGATCTCTGCCACTAGTTGGTTCCTCCAGCACTTGCACCAGGAAATTGTCCCCTACACTTTCCAAAAACTTCCTGGATTGTCTGTGCATTGCTGTATTGCTTTCCCAGCAGATATCAGGGTGATTGAGGTCTCCCATGAGAACCAGGACCTGCGATCTAGTAATTTCTGTTAGTTGCCAGAAGAAAGCCTTGTCCACCTCATCCCCCTGGTCCGGCAGTCTATAGCAAACTCCCACCATTACATCTGCCTTGTTGCTAACACTTCTAAACTTAATCCAGAGACTCTCAGGTTTTTCTGCAGTTTCATACCAGAGCTCTGAGCAGTCATACTGCTCTCTTACATATATTGCAACTCCCTCACCTTTTCTGCTCTGCCTGTCCTTCCTGAACAGTTTATATCCATCCATGACAGTACTCCAGTCATGTGAGTTATCCCACCAAGTCTCTGTTATTCCAATCACAAGATAATTCCTTGACTGTGCCAGGACTTCCAGTTATCCCTGCTTGTTTCCCAGGCTTCTTGCATTTGTGTATAGGCACTTGACATAATTCGCTGATCATCCCTCTTTCTCAGTATGAGTCAGGAGCCCTCCCCTCTCATGCTCTCCTGCTCGTTCTTCCTCCCAGTATCCCACTTCCCCACTTACCTCAGGGCTTTGATCTCCTTCCCCAGTGAACCTAATTTAAAGCCCTCCTCACTAGGTTAGCCTGCCTGCTTATGAAGATGCTCTTCCTTCTCTTCGTTAGGTGGAGCCCATCTCTGCCTAGCGCTCCTCCTTCTTGGAACACCATCCCATGGTCAAAGAATCCTCCTCAGCACCCTCACTCCTGCTTTCCTCCTCCTTCTACCTTGTTGAACTGAGCTCTGAAGTGTCCATGGTGGTCTTCGGAGTGGAGGTAGGTTGGCCCCAAATATTTGTGTCCAGCTCTTTGTAGAAAAGACAGGTCATGGGGGCAGCACCGGAGCGGCGGTTTGCCTTTGCAGTAGGCATTCCGCAGCTCCTTCACTTTAACCGTGTACTGCAGTGCCTCCCGGTCATGGCCCCTTTCCATCATGTCCCTTGATATCTACCCGAAGCTATCATAATTTCTACGGCTGGAGCACAGCTGGGACTGGACAGCTTCCTCCCCCCAAACATTGATGAGGTCCAGCACCTCGCCATTGCTCCATACTAGGGATCACCTGGTGCATGGAGGCATGGTCACCTGGAAAGATGCGCTGAGAGCACTCCACACCTTGCTGAGGAAACAGGAAGGGGATTTTCAAAATTCCCATAGAATTTAAAGGGTGGGTCTGATGGTTGGTCACCTGAGAGTTCAACCAGTAGAGTTCAAAGTGATGATCAGAGTGGCTAGAACAGGCATTATGGGACACTTCTGGAGGGCGACCAGAGCACATTAATATACCAAGGAGTCCACACTGGCACTGTGGTGCTCCAGCCGGGGCACAGCAAGCGTTATGCTTCTCGTGGAGGTGGATTACCAGAAGTGCTCCAGCTGCATAGTCCGGGCACTCTACGTCAAGTGTGGACGCGTCATGGGTTAGGGTACCTGGGGCTGCTTTAATGCACTCTAACTCGCAAGTGTAGCCAAGCCCTTAGGAACGTATGTCTCTCCATGCATTCTACAGGGAGCCTAGGCACCTAACCCAAAGTTTGTGGATTCCTCTGGATGACTGAGCACCTAAATGTTAGGTGCTGCAATGCTCAGCCTTTTTAATTTATTTACTTTTTTTTTTTTAAGGGAGATTGGGATAGAAAGAGGAGAGAGGAAAGGATATAAGTATATTCAGCTCAGTTGATCCATTTAGAATTTCCTGAGTTCCATAGTTTTCCCCAATGACACACACAGTCCAAGCATATCCAAGTTCACAGCTAGGATTTTTATTTTTAATTTAAGGAGCACAGGTAATTTAGTATCTGAATAATTTTCTTTCATGTTCTCTTAAATACTGCTTAGCTACCCATTATCTGTGATACATATGAATATGTAAATAAGTAGCAGGAAGGAACTGGAAATTATTAGATTCACAGGGCATAAAAATGATATTTTGAAAAAAAGAATACATTCTTATCTATTAAAGCAGTCACCTTTTGTTTTACCTTTTTATATACATTTACATGTAAAAGTATGGAATAATACTTTACTTTGTACTTAGAACTTTTCATCTGTAGATCTCAAAGCTCCTTATAAAGGTCCAATTACTCATTTGTACTTGAGGCAATGTTGTTGAACAATTAGAAGATAACAGGACACAGGGAGCAACACATTCAAAGCCTGCTTTCAGAACAAACCTCAGGCTTCACTGTAACCTAAGGAAAAAGCGCTCCAAAAGCAGAAAGCAGCCACTGAGCATTGAAATTAGATTAACTGATTGCAGTTATTAAAACCAAAACATTAAACAATTGTTGTGTTAAAGAATGTCCATGTAAAACAAAGCCTTCTAGCAATTGCAATGGAACCAAATTTTAAAAACAAATCAAGACAGAGTAAAAGAGATGGTTAGAGAAAAAAAGAAATCTTTTCAAAATCAGAAGTCAAATCCTACTAAGGAAAATAGAAAGGAACATAAATTATGGCAAGCCAAGTGTAAAAGTATAATTAGGCTAGCCAAAAAAAAACTTGAAGAGCAACTAGCAAAAGACACAATAACTAACAGCAACATTTTTTTAAGTACATCAGAACCATGAAGCTGGTCAAACAATCAGTGAGCCACAGGACGAGCAAGGTGCTAAACAAGAACTCAAGGAAGACAAGGCCATTGCAGACAAGCTAACTGAATTATTTGCATTGGTCTTCACTGCAGAGGATGTGAGGGAGATTTCCATATCTGAGCCATTCTCTTTAGGTGACAAATCTGATGAACTGTCCCAGACTAAAGTGTCAATAGAGGAGATTTTGGAACAAAATGATAGAGTAAAGAGTAATAAGTCACCAGGACTAGATGAATTTCCCCCAAGAATTCTGAAAGAACTCAAATATGAAATTGCAGAACTACTCACTGTGGTATGTAACCTATTGCTTAAATCAGATAATTTCAGATGATTGGTGGATATCTAATGTGACACTGATTTTTAAGAAAGGCTCCAGAGGTGATTTTGGTAATTACAGACCAGTAAGCCTAACTTCAGTACCAGTACTTCAGGCAAATTGGTTCAAACTATAGTGAAGAATAGAATTATCAGACACAAGATGAACACGATTTGTTGGGGAAAAGTCAACACAGTTTTTTTAAAGGGAAATCATGCCTCATCAATCTATTAGAATTCTTTTAGGTGGTCAACAAAAACCAAGTCAACATGTGCACAAGGGTAATCCAGTGGATATAGTGCAGTCTGACTTTCAGAAGGTCTTTCAGAAGCTCCCTCACCAAAGGCTCTTAAGCAAAGTAAGCAGTCATGAGATAAGAGGGAAGGTCCTCTCAGGGATCAGTAACTGGTTAAAAGATAGGAGACAAAGGGTAGGAATACATGGTCAGTTTCAACAATAGAGAGAGGTAAATAGTGGGGTCCCCTAAGGATCTATACTGGAACCAGTGCTGTTCAACACATTCATAAATGATCTGGGGAAAAGGGTCAACAGTGACTTGGCAGAGTTTGCAGATAATACTAAATTACTCAAGATAGTTAGGCGCAAGACAGCCTATGAAGAGTTACAAAGGGATCTCACAAAACTGGGTGACTAGCAACAAAATGGCAGATGAAATTCAGCGTTGACATATGCAAAGTAATATCCTGGCTGCCTCTTACACTGATGCTGTTGGCAAGCTACAATCTTCCAGCAGGCACTGCACCTACACAGTCATCCATAGGCAGGAACACAGTGAACTGTGTTACATGAATGATTTCCCAGCTACTCATCAACTAACAATAAAGAGGTTTCAGACAGTTCCCCCAGCTCCCTAGCCTTGCACCCCAGAACATTACCATCTTGCACTAGTCAGAAGCTTGGCCAGTGGATGTTCATTAAGTTTGCTGCTCCCTCAGTACGGAGAGGACACATACTTGCCTTTGTAAACTGAGCTGAGATTTCCCAAGCACTTCAACCAAGACACAGTTTTAGGTAAAATATAAAACAGATGTATTAACTACAGAAATATAGATTTTAAGTGATTATAAGCAGTGGTGAGCTGGAGCTGGTTCGCACCACTTCACATGAACCAGTTATTAAATTTTGAAGCAGTTGTGTTGCGGGAGCCATGTGGGCTGCTGCCTGGCCCTGGGCACGGGCCCTGTTGCTGCTGCTGCTCCCCCAGCCCCTGGCCCTGAGGCTCCTGCTGCTGCCTTGTGGGTCTCCGGCTGCTCTACTGGGCCTGGGCTGCGTCCTGCTGCTCGGGCTGCTCCGAGCCGCTCTCCCCATGAGCACCGACCAGCCTGCCCACAGCCAGTTCCTGTCTCCAGCCACCCCTTCACCCCATGCCCTGCCTCCAGCCACCCTCGCACCCCCTGCCCGCAGCCAGCTCTTGTCTCCAGCCACCCCCCACCCCTGCCCGCAACCAGGCCCTGTCTCCAGCCACCCCTTCACCCCGCCGCAGCCAGCCCCTGTCTCCAGCCACCCCCGCACCCCTGCCCGCAGCCAGCCCCCGTCTCCAGCCACCCCCCCACCCCTGCCCGCAGCCAGCCCCCGTCTCCAGCCACCCCCGCACCCCCCGAACCCCCCGCCCGCAGCCAGCCCCCTTCTCCAGCCACTCCTGCACCCCCTGCCCTGCCTCCAGCCACCCCCCCACCCCTGCCCGCAGCCAACTCCTGTCTCCAGCCACCCCTGCACCCTCTGCCCGCAGCCAGCCCATTCCACACCCCCTGCCCTTTCTCCAGCCAACCCCTGCCCCATCCCCCTGCCCAAAGCTAGCCAGCTCCACAGCCCCATCTCCAGCCAGCCCCACACCCCCTGCCTCCAGCTAGCCCTGCACCGTGCCCGTGTCTGCAGCTGGCCCCACGTCCACTGGTGCCCTGAAGTTCCCAGAGCAGTAACCCTGCACACCTGCTTCAATGAGGGGGGCAGGAAGCAGCTGGGACCCACACATGTGCACACCCTAGGGTGACCAGACAGCAAGTGTGAAAAATCAGGACAGGGGGTGGGGTGTAATAGGAGCCTATATAAGAAAAAGACCCCAACATTGGGACTGTCCCTATAAAATGGAGACATCTGGTCAAGCCTAGCACACCCCCAGGGAGTGGCAGGGACCCACACATGTGAAACGGAGTTCATTTCTAGTTCAGGCCCATTTTTTTAAAAAAGAACTTTAGGTAGGGTTAACATACATCCATATTTTCCCGGACATGTCATGGTTTTTTGGTTCTTAAATTGCCAGAAAATATGGACGTATGGTAACCCTACTAGTACAAAAAATACATACTGTGGCACATCCCTTAAATCAGAACTTTTTATAGGGAACTGGTTGTTAAGATTTTGGCAGCTCATCACTGATTATAAGTAGCAGGCATAGAGATCAAAATTGGTTACCTAAGAAATAAAAATAATTTCACAGTTGTTACAAACAGGCCACAGAACCTCAATACACAGGCTTGAACTTTTTTTCAGCTTGTGGCCACCCTCCCCAGTTCAAAGTCTTTGTCCTCCAGATGTTCCTCCAGATGTTGGGGGCGGAGAGGGGGGACTGAGAGGCCAAGTGATGATGCCACTTCCCCTCTTTTATACTTTCTTCCAGCTTGCTCGAAAGATCTTTGCTGTGAGGTGGGTTAGTTCACCCCCATGGCATACATGCCTCCTTGGAGAAATCTCTAGGATAGTGGATTTTTTCTTGATGGGTGTTGATGAGCCATTAATGCCATGTGACTACTCCACTGCTGTACCTGAAAGACTGATTGTGGGTGTTCCTAACTTCACAACATCTTTCAGTAACAGATACAGTAATACTTCATAACCCCACATATAACGATAGGACATACAATCCAACAGGATGTTAATGTTCAACAGATCCGATTTTTAAAATGATACCTCACATTATAAAACATGTCATAATTATATGACAGTGGTGAATATGGAAGTTCGAGGGTGCTGCTTTGAGGTACAGAGTGTCACACTTACCTCAGAAAATTGCAGTATCACTGTAATGGCCTGGGAGCTAACAAGGACCTAAATGTCTCCATCATAGAATAAGAGCAATGCGTATTGGAAATAATAGTACTACTTCATCTGTTGTTTCTCCAAACTATGCTACTGATTGCATGTTTAGAGCTGAGTAACTGAATGTATTTAGTTTGAATTCATTCTCCCCTGGTAAAACTATTCAATTTCCATAAATAATTTTGTGAGATTCTACTAATGACTTAAGTCGGCATCACCCATGTCATGTGGATATATACTAGTCAAGCCAAAATATTATGACAGTGGAAGCATGGGCAATTTTTAAGTGCCAATCTTTAAATAATCCATTAGGAAATACTCATCATAGTCTGAAAAGGCAAAACTAAAATAAACATACTTCATCAGGTGCAGGGGTAATTGGATGTGTGGCAAACAACCAACTGTATTGCCAGCAAGGCACAAGTGTACAGCATATGAGCAGGTGAAAATGTGATTGTGAGCAGGAGAGTAATGTTAACTCTCTGTTCACAATACAGTCATATCAAAGCAAGTCATTGCATCTTTCACACACAGCAAAAAGCCAGCTTGAAATATCTATTGGTCCAGATTCAAAATTATTTAAACTGGAGCTGGGAACAGGTTTTTTTGGTTTGAGTTTGATGTTTCAAAACTGTTTTAGAAAACACATTCAAAATTAACATATTCAATGTGTTAATACCATCCACTTCTGTGGTGATTCAGAATAATAAGCATGATATTTATATGGAAGAAAAAATAATTATAAGAAAGGTGTCCCAATTATCAAATAGCTATATTGGCCACTAGGCCAGTTTCTTTCTCTCTTTCACCTACAAAACATTGTAGGTTTGATACTCATATGAAAATAAATCCTGTATTAAGAATAGATAAAAGAAAATACATACCTGTTAGAAAGAGTATGGTTATTATTGCTATGCAGTGGAACAGGTGTGCATGACACTTTACATGTATATACAAGAAGATGAAGTCACTGTCCCAAAGAACTTTCAGTCTAAGGTTTCAATATTGCAAAAACCTTACTCCTGCAACTAGTCCCATTGACTTCAATGAGTGAAGCACTTCAACTTGGCATGAATAAAAGTTTGAGAGATTAGGCCCTGAGTTAGAAAATGTAAAGTCAAAGGAGATGGAGCTCGTTTGTTGAGGTTTGTAGTTCCAGGATTTTTTTTTTTAATGTTAGGCCTGGTCTACACCTAATACTTGAATCAACCTAGCTACATTGTTTAGGACTGTGAAGACTTTCAAGCCCTGAGCAACATAGTTAGGTCAATCTAACCTAACCCCTATATAGACACAGCTACCATCAACCTAGCTATCACCTCTTGAGGGAGTGGGTTTACTACAGGGATGGAAAACCCCCTTCCCTTGCTTTGGTAAGTGTCTATACCACAGCAGCATAGTGTGTAGTGTAGATATACACTTATATTAGCCAAGTGAAGTTAGTTGTAGATAGAAGTCGAAGGAAAATGAGGTGGCTACATGTACTAGTTCGTGGAGGCTGTTCCAGACATGAGGGTCAGCATGTTAAAAGGCCCCAGAGATGTGAGTGGGAGGACACAAAAGGGAGTTGGCAGAGCTTAGTACATGCAAAGGGATATAGAGTATAAAAGCGGAGTTGTAAGTGTGTGTCGAGGATGGAAAACCCTGGAGGTAGGAGAATGAATTTGAAGACAGTGTGAAAGGAAGTTAGGAACCATTGGATGGGTTAGAATAAGGATGGGAGATAATTTGTACAGAGCAAGGAAGTTTATTTCAGCTGCCGCATAAAATGCAGTCATTTACTTTGTCTCAATGACCTTCTATTTAGATTAAGGGGAACAACATCGCCTTCAAGTACAAAATTGAAGTCTCCAGAAGACCACAGTGACTGTTTCCTCTGCAACACAATGCAGCAATTCTGCCTCAAAAAAGAGCATCTGCAAACAGCAGAATCTTAGAAATGTAATGCAGTTCAGATAAAATAAAATCATACCAGCAGCACAGACCACTACTATCATTATACTCAATCCAAGGTAAAGAGAAATTTAGACCAAACTTCAGAAGTGCCCTTTAAATGAGAAGAGTCCATTTTGGGATGCCTGATTTGAGATACCTAGTCTTAATTTTTTAGAGATGTTGATCATCCAGAATCATAGAATCATAGAATCATAGAATATCAGGGTTGGAAGGGACCCCAGAAGGTCATCTAGTCCAACCCCCTGCTCAAAGCAGGACCAAGTCCCAGTTAAATCATCCCAGCCAGGGCTTTGTCAAGCCTGACCTTAAAAACCTCTAAGGAAGGAGATTCTACCACCTCCCTAGGTAACGCATTCCAGTGTTTCACCACCCTCTTAGTGAAAAAGTTTTTCCTAATATCCAATCTAAACCTCCCCCATTGCAACTTGAGACCATTACTCCTCGTTCTGTCATCTGCTACCATTGAGAACAGTCTAGAGCCATCCTCTTTGAAACCCCCTTTCAGGTAGTTGAAAGCAGCTATCAAATCCCCCCTCATTCTTCTCTTCTGCAGACTAAACAATCCCAGCTCCCTCAGCCTCTCCTCATAAGTCATGTGCTCTAGACCCCTAATCATTTTCGTTGCCCTTCGTTGTACTCTTTCCAATTTATCCACATCCTTCCTGTAGTGTGGGGCCCAAAACTGGACACAGTACTCCAGATGAGGCCTCACCAGTGTCGAATAGAGGGGAACGATCACGTCCCTCGATCTGCTCGCTATGCCCCTACTTATACATCCCAAAATGCCATTGGCCTTCTTGGCAACAAGGGCACACTGCTGACTCATATCCAGCTTCTCGTCCACTGTCACCCCTAGGTCCTTTTCCGCAGAACTGCTGCCGAGCCATTCGGTCCCTAGTCTGTAGCGGTGCATTGGATTCTTCCATCCTAAGTGCAGGACCCTGCACTTATCCTTATTGAACCTCATTAGATTTCTTTTGGCCCAATCCTCCAATTTGTCTAGGTCCTTCTGTATCCTATCCCTCCCCTCCAGCGTATCTACCACTCCTCCCAGTTTAGTATCATCCGCAAATTTGCTGAGAGTGCAATCCACACCATCCTCCAGATCATTTATGAAGATATTGAACAAAACGGGCCCCAGGACCGACCCCTGGGGCACTCCACTTGACACCGGCTGCCAACTAGACATGGAGCCATTGATCACTACCCGTTGAGCCCGACAATCTAGCCAGCTTTCTACCCACCTTATAGTGCATTCATCCAGCCCATACTTCCTTAACTTGCTGACAAGAATGCTGTGGGAGACCGTGTCAAAAGCTTTGCTAAAGTCAAGAAACAATACATCCACTGCTTTCCCTTCATCCACAGAACCAGTAATCTCATCATAAAAGGCGATTAGATTAGTCAGGCATGACCTTCCCTTGGTGAATCCATGCTGACTGTTCCTGATCACTTTCCTCTCCTCTAAGTGCTTCAGGATTGATTCTTTGAGGACCTGCTCCATGATTTTTCCAGGGACTGAGGTGAGGCTGACCGGCCTGTAGTTCCCAGGATCCTCCTTCTTCCCTTTTTTAAAGATGGGCACTACATTAGCCTTTTTCCAGTCATCCGGGACTTCCCCCGTTCGCCACGAGTTTTCAAAGATAATGGCCAAGGGCTCTGCAATCACAGCCGCCAATTCCTTCAGCACTCTCGGATGCAATTCGTCCGGCCCCATGGACTTGTGCACGTCCAGCTTTTCTAAATAGTCCCTAACCACCTCTATCTCTACAGAGGGCTGGCCATCTCTTCCCCATTTTGTGTTGCCCAGCACAGCAGTCTGGGAGCTGACCTTGTTAGTGAAAACAGAGGCAAAAAAAGCATTGAGTACATTAGCTTTTTCCACATCCTCTGTCACTAGCTTGCCTCCCTCATTCAGTAAGGGGCCCACACTTTCCTTGGCTTTCTTCTTGTTGCCAACATACCTGAAGAAACCCTTCTTGTTACTCTTGACATCTCTTGCTAGCTGCAGCTCCAGGTGCGATTTGGCCCTCCTGATATCTTTCCTACATGCCCGAGCAATATTTTTATACTCTTCCCTGGTCATATGTCCAACCTTCCACTTCTTGTAAGCTTCTTTTTTATGTTTAAGATCCGCTAGGATTTCACCATTAAGCCAAGCTGGTCGCCTGCCATATTTACTATTCTTTCGACTCAGAACTTCAGTTGCTGTTCACAGGACCTGTCAGACCCTTAGTAAGTCATAGATAAAGTATGCATATTTGGTTTATCTGATATTGTATTTTGTTTTCTATTATTCTTGGTGCTTGGATATTCTATTATTCATTTTCTATTATTCTTGGTGCTTGGATATTGTGTGCATATGTACTTTTGTTTAATAGTACCCAACTGGAGTGTTTGTTGCTTATAGATAAAGGATATGTCTACACTTCAATTAAAAACCCACAGTTAGCCAGTGACAGCTGACTTGGGCTCAGGTTATGGGGCTGTTTAACCGCAATGTAAACATTAGAGCTTGGGCTGGAATGTAAGCTCTAGGATCCTGCGAGGTGGAAAGCTCCCAGAGCTCTGGCTCCAGGCCGAGCCCAAATGTTTACACTACAATTAAATAGCAGCTTAGCCCAAGCTCCCTGAGCCCGAGTCAGCTTGCACAGGCCAACCGCAGGTTTCTCATTGCAGTGTAGACATACCCAAAGGGTATAAAAGAGGATACAAATTCTATTTTGGTCTGATCTTTAGACACACTCAGTTAAAACAGTGGCATAATAAGGATATCAGGGAGCTCACTCTGCCCTGAAAAGTTATAAACAGAATAGAGAAGGGAGCATAATAAAAAAGAAAACCCTTTAATGACACCCTTCTGATAGACTGATCCATTACTTTGGAAGATATCTGTGGCAAAGCCTAGAGGGCAGAACACTAGTTTTAAGGAGGAAAAGTTTAGTGAAAGCAGCAGGAAGTGAAGTAAAGTGAGAGGACAGACTGAGCCTTAACCTGCTGTCATTGAAATCAAAAGGAGTCGTTACACTAACTTCAGTTCAATGGATCGGGTACAGTGTTACTGAAAAGCTGTGACAAAAATAATTGAAAATACTATGTATGTGAAACATTTACATATAGATATATAGCAAATTAAAACCAAATATATATAGCTAATTAAATCAGTGTGTATTTTCTACTCCTAAAATATAATTCTTATTTCATGCTCAGCTGTGGTTTTCCCCTATGTGTCCTGTCTAAAATATACAATACATCAGGCATTTCAAATTGAAGAAGCTGATAATAAATGCTGACATCTGTTAAGATTAAATTATGATTTACAATCTAATATTGTTCAGCAAAGATTAAATGTTGCCAGCCATTTCCAAACACAGACACTATCTATTGTGCGTCAGAATTACATTCTTCAATCCATCCAAATCAGAATGTTCTCCCCTATGCAATGTTACTCTTGCTCTTAAATGACCATGTTATTTATTTCTTCAACAGAAGGCAGACTCTTTGGGGCAATACACCCTGGATTGCGTTTCTACAAAACATAAACTATAATCTATGGTAAATGAAAAACTAAGTCCTCTCAACACTGCATTAGCAAAAGCTTCATACAGTTGAAAGTTATTCATGAATTCCGTCCAGCCAATCAATAGTCATACTTGTTGGTAATAGAATGTCAAAAACTAGAGTTGTGTGCCAAACCAAAGCAATAATATCATTGCCCTGCTGTTGGATTTTTTGTTTGTGGCCAACTTCTTTTCTTTGTTATCCCAATGTAAACCCATGTTAAATCTATGAAGTCAGATTTACATCAGTATCAGTGTAACTGAGAGCAGAATTTGGCCCTAGTATTCCAGCAATTAACACCTTCAAAATCAAAGCAATTGTGCTGAACTTTATTTTGACGTTTACAAATGCTATTGTTTTTTCTAACAATCTTGCTTATCCTTGGTATTTCAATCTCTGATCCCCAAGCAGCAATACCCATTGCCAATTTTTTGATCCAATAGGACATATACCAGTATAACTGATTAGGTTCCCATAGCCTCTGCCTGTTTCTGTATTTCAGATACACAAATATAGTTTAATAGCCCAGTTGAAGGTTACTGACCTGGCCTAACTATCAAACCAGCAATGCCTGAAATCAAAGAGTGGACCCTTAAGTGCAGGAGCCAACACCCTAGTGTGTTGTACTGTCCTGACACATTGCACCAACTAAAGCCTATTATTTTTTAATTTCATCCAAGTTTTAAAATGCCAGAAAACGACAGTAAAAAAAAACATTGTGCTTCTTTCACTTTCAGATATAGGTATGAAATTTTTAGTTTTACTTGATAAAATCCAAGAAGTTGAAGCATTCAACCATATATGTTCCTCAAGTCTATTTACTCTAGGGAAACACAGCCACTGAAATTCAATGGCAGTGATCCAAACCATGATGAACTGAGGCAATTTCGTTTTTGTTGACCATTGCTCCAGGTCATTGTAATTTAATGAGTAGTAATCCTATTTAAAATATGTTACAGGCAGCAAGGTGCCTGCTGGGAGAAAGCTGCCACGGATGAACAGATCAATATGCATTGTGTGCATTCGACCATTCAATAATCGATTCACCCTTGTTATAAGAAAATAAATGCTAAAGTCCTAAAAGTTAATTTCTATAGAAAGATTTTACAAGGCTATCAAATTATTAAAAGTTTTTATGGGTTCTCTTTAAAAAAAAAATCTTTGTGCAGTACTAGCAGCATCTCACAACATCCTATTCAGTATTAGAAGCTGAATCCTGAATTAGATCCTAGGCAGGAAGATAGGGATTGTGGATCAAAGTCTGTTCCTATTTATAGTGATGCAAATCTGGAGTGAATCCGCTGAAGAAAACTGTTATTCCAAATGTATTCCAAATAAAGATGAGCGCAGAATGTGACTCTGTAGTCTCACAGCTAGATTGGTGAACTGAAGGCTCTTTTTAAAAGTCCATCATCGTCCTTTATTTAATTTATTTGACTTTTGTATTAGTTTATTAAAAAGGATTAGTGCATTTTAAATTGTCATAGTTTGGGATACAGTTGCATCTTTCACATCGGAAGGCCTGATTCTGCCTTTGTTTTTATATTGCGCACATTGCTCCATGAGTAAATCCAAGTAAGGTTGGCAAAATTAAATTAAATGAGTAACTACCAATAAACATACCAAGGCTCCTAAAAAGTTATTTTAAAATCACAGATTGAGGGGCCCCAGCTGTTGTAAAGAGACAAAGTTCCACTAAAGCAAATGGAAAATCAGCTGAGACTCTGGTCCGATACATTCAGACTCTTTGGACCTGATTCCCACATCTGATAAGGCTACTTTGCACCCCTCCAGGTTTGCAGGGCAGCCTGAAAAATGGTCAGTGGAGGATTTTCCTGCATGCAGTAATCCCCACCAACTCATTTAATCCCCCCAAGCAGGGGTTGTGCAGGGACTGGACTACTTTATAACAGGCTATCAGGACCACAAAGCCAATGGTACTCCCCACCCTGCAACAAGCAGAGCTGATCATAACCATAGAATCTGACCCTTTATTTTTAAGATGTGTGGTTCTCTCCCTTATATCCAAGTTGCTAGTTTACATATTTTACGGCACAGGTGTAATACCCTTCATTGGACTAGGGTGACAAGATGTTCCAACTTTATAGGGACAATCCCAGTATTTGGGGCTTTTTTTATATAGGCACCAGTTACCCCCCACCCCTTGTCCTGATTTTTCACACTTGCTATCTGGTCACTCTATATTGGACCAACTTCTGTTGGTGAAAGAGACAAGCTTTCGAGCTTACACAGAGCTCTTCTTCAGGTCAGAAGAAAAAGAGCTGAAGAAGAGCTCTGTGTGGCTCAAAAGCTTGTCTTTCTCACCAACAGAAGTTGGTCCAATAAAAGATATTACCTGACTCATCTTGTCTCCTGATTCATCTTGTCTCTCTAATATCCTGGGGCCCACACAGCTACACAACACCAACATATTTTATGGCAGAAATTTTAGGAAATACAATGTGTTATTTATGTTATTGTGTAACTTCAGAGACCTTAGTTATATGCACTGAGTTTCTCGTGTTCATTGTTGAAACGTGAAAGGATTTGTAAAGGATTAAATCTTGTGTATCAAAATCACAAATATTAAACTGGCATCTCAATGCATTCCATCTTAGCATCTCCATTACCAGGTGCTAATGGTGTTTTTATGGCTGTATTATAAAACCATAATTCATCCAGTGAGCCATAAACACTACTTTTTTCTGAACTGGCTTTCACAGGGGTATCTCATATGTACTGTGTTTCGAGTGAGGACGAATATGTTTCTGTTTTTCATTGCTATTCTGACCTCATTCTCTCTCAGATCACTGTTGCTGCAGTCAGTTTGGAAAATGGAAACTAAACCACAGAACTACAAGTAACAGAATGGCCTATGTGGGTGAATGCTGGTCCCTAGATTTGCATGTGCAGGAAAGCCTCCAAATGCTGTTGATCCTATTTCAAGGTAGAATATGTGTCACCTCCAAGACATCAATATGCCCTCCCCAAGGTCCAGTAAAAACCAGTCCCAGGGAGCTGTTACCAATCAGTGTAAATTAGAACAGCTCCAAAGGTGCTCTAGTTTATGCCATAGGCTGAACCAGACCTGAGAGCCCTCAGGAATGGGGGAATGCAAAAATGGAGTACAGTACATATCAGCCACTACCAAGGATTTGGGCCTCTATGTTTAAAAACACACCCCTTTTTGTGGTTCCTATCTCCCTGTCACATAACATTAATAATAACCTGGAGAGTGCCATATACCTTGAGAAGTAATAGTCATTATAGTCTATCCTATCTAAAGTTCCCAAAGCTTTTGTTCTAGCATTATAGAAGTATAGTTTTGAATCTCTCCAGATCAGGATAACAGCTGTTCTCTCCTACTTTGTAACCCTATTGAAGTTAATTAAGTTATTTCTCATAACTAAAACTTGTAGATATCTAAAATTAACAACTACTTTAATTCTTCTGTGTATCATCTTTCATTGTAATTTGCCTTCTGGGCAGACACTAGTTGGTGACTTCACTCCAACATAGAAGACTGGCTCCTTTTTAGCTGATGTCAGTGTTACTTCTCCGCTTGCAAAGGTCAGGTCTCTGCTGTAATACCCCAAAGAGACACTCAACTCATTCTAACCAGGCAGAAAGTCCAAATCCATTCATCAAAATGATCAAGCATTACAAATTTTTGGTCCTTAACCCTTAGTAGAGTGCTACACATTTTGGAAAATATGGAAAACAATGATCCTTAAAGACCTGTGCAATAGTCCAAAACTTGCATCCTAACCTGCCCATAATGTCTTGGTAGAGTAATGGATGACTAGTGGGAAAATGTATTTACAATGGATGCACTTCACCCTTAAGCACAAGTCATATGCACCTTTGAGGTCAGTTTTGTGGGTTAAAGTGGGACTTAAATTATGTGTAGACCTTGTGTTATCCCTCTGTTTGGAGGTGAATTTCACTAAATCTAATTTGTGATTCAATCTGACAATGAGACTGATTTTGATCTCCTGCCAGTGTCCTGGAACCTTAACAGAACGTGGTGAATTCTGTCATTCAATGCAATTCACCTTGCAGGACAGCTGAAATGGATGGCTCCAGGACTGTAACTCCATTGAAAGCCATTAAAGTTTCTCCAGTATCAAACTATAAACACAAACTAATGTTCATATCCTTTGTTTGCTTTTTCATGAACATGAGCAAGCAGTTTTTGTTCACATGCACATTTGGGAAGAAGCTTTTATTCACCCAGATATAAGTATTCAAAGAGAATATTCACAACAGAACAGCTCACCCATCCACCCCTGTACATACTGGCTTTTCTGTTTTGAAGTAAGGCGGGAACACAATAGAAGAGCAAGAAGACCAGTGATTTTTAAACAAACACCAGAGTGATCACTTTTCAGCAGCAGCAACAAAGAGAAGAGGTTATGCAAGCAGCAGAAACGTTCCTTCCCTAGAGAAGCTGAACTCCACCATCTCCACCTTTCCTTTGTTTGGTGGAAGAATTTTAACCTACAACTCAAGAGAGTCCCATCTAGAACATCAGTGTGGTGGTGGGACTGATGAGGTGAATACTGCTGCAGCTTCTCCTGCTAGCCCTCCTTCAGCTGCCCATGTTGCTGTTGAGGTGATTAGTGCAGCTCTTGATGATGGGGAGCAGTAGAATTCTGCCTCTGTACCTGATCAGAGCCCCAGTGCAGTTGGACAGGAGAAGCCTAGCCGTGAAAGGTGTTAGCTCCTACAATGGAAGAATTCTGAAAGGTTGCCCCACTCTCCAGTCTACAGGAGTTTTAAATATAATCTCTAGGGAGGATTAAATACTTAAAAGGGATGGAAACTCACACAAAGGAAAAATATGAAACATTTAATTATTCGTGTATGTGAGCAATTGTTTCACTCTGAATACATTCCTCACCGTCTCACTGACTCCTGTTTTGAATGACAAGCTATTTACAGTAGAAATATACAAACTGAATCAGAGACAACAAAAACTGCCCAAAATTATTTTCCCACAAAGGGAATCTTTTTAGATGTTTGGAAAAGTTTCAATAAATTCTGTGTGTGTGTGTGTGTGCTGGGAGAAAGGGGGCATGCATACACACTGGGGGAGAGGGGGATTGTTCTAATTTGGTTTGCCTTTATATTTCCTAGTTTTGGCTCGCACCAGAGGTGCAAATATCACAAGAAAGGTCCCAGCTTCCTTTCAGCACTGAATCAATCTCAGCAGCAGCTTCGGACTGCTTTGTGTACTGTGAAACTAATTAACAATCAAGGTAGTTATTCCCCAAAGAATTAAATGTTAGTGAACGCAACCTGTCAGTTCTTGGATGCTTTTCTCTGAAACATCTGGTACAGCCCACCAGACAAGAATGACTGGTCTTCTCAAGCATGGTAATCAAAGCCCCACAGTAAGGCCAAGTTTGGATATAACAATAGAAGTCAGATGTGATAAAAACAAATTTCCCCATGCACATTATAACATCTTTTTTAACCAATACATATATATTAGCCTTTGTGCACACCACATTAATATTTCATTATACCCTGCATATGGGCAGTTATGTTAACCAAATTATATTATGTCTTTCCCACAATGCTGTTCACTCATGTCAAGATATATATCCCACAATAGTCTACAAAGCTGAAATCAGCTTTGGCCCCATTGTTACCAGATTTGCCTGTTACTTTGGGGTATGCTCATTTATTAGGGTTACTCTTCTGTGAGGCGGAGGGGTCTGTAATTCTATCAGTGTACTGCTTGTGTCACTTGTGTTTTCATATGGAGCTCTACTTCTCCCTTCTGCAAGTATCCTCCCAATGGAGCTATTCTGCAGGACCTAGGTTACCCAGGGCTGGGTTCCTCCAGCCCCAGAATTAGATGAACACACATACACACACACTAATAGAGCAAGTCTGAGTGGACTGGGTCAATCAGCACTCTCAAGCTGACCCCTTATATGTCCTTGGCCTCAGTGGGCTGGGTCAAGCAGGATTTCCAAGCTCCCACCCTTATATGCCCCTAGACTCAGTAGTCTGGGTCAAGCAGCACTTCCAAGCTGCCACTCTCATATGTCATAGGTTTAGCACATCCCTATCCCCACTTTCGCATTATAATTGTTTTGGTAGTAACCCACTTGATGAGCAAACCCCACAGTATTTTTAGGCATGTAGTGAGGCAGTGTGACTCCCTGCCGCCTTGGAAAGGGACAAGCCCGTCCGGAGGCCAGAGTGGGCGGAGCTAGGGAGCTCTGAGCCCGCCCCTCAGAGGCAGGTGGCGACCCGGAAGTATAAAGTCTCACCCTCAGAGCTCACTGGAGGGCCAGCTGCTGGGGAGGCCAACTGCCTCCAGCCTAGCCCACAACTGGGAAGCCCCTGTGGTCCAAGGTGCATGCCAGGACTGGCCTGACTTGGCCTGTGCCCACTACCCCGAGGAGTTGCCGGACCTGCCCTGTGCCCGCTACCCTGAGGAGTTGCCAGTCCTGCTGCTCGCCCGCTACCCTGAGGAACTCATAGTGCTGGACTCCCCAGAGGACACCACCATGACTCAGGTACCACAAGAGGGGAGTCAGGAAGTAGCCTGGGGGGCAGCCGATCCCAGTCTGGCTATAGCACTGCCAGAGCCCATGTCAGTGTGTTGCGGCCAGGATCCCCACTGACACAGCAGCGGGTCTTCTACCGCTGCTCGGGTCCTGGGCTGGGACGCAGTGGAGTAGGTGGGCCTGCGTTCCCCCTGCCACCCAACTCATGGGTGGCAGTCTCCCCCTCTCCCAGACCGTTTGGAGGCCTGGGTTCACTACTGTTTGTACTGCCACTGCTCAGCCCTGCCTGAAGGCCTGAACTCCTGACTCATTATTGCCCTGCCCTGACCTAGGGCCCCAGCATAACTGTGCTTAATTTCTGCCTCCAAAAGAGCTGCCAGGGAAGACTTCTGTGGCCAAACTAATTCCCCAATCCTCAGCTGTGTGTAGTGAACTGGTGTGGCTTCCCACACCCTGGAGAGGGTTGAGCCCCAGCTAGCCTCTTTACAGGGATCTTTAGCTTAGGTAAGAGGAGTGTTGCTGCAGAATAAATGAGGAAGCCAAAAACACAAAAGAGTAAAGTTCAAAGAGAGAGGGAGGGAAGTAACCATCTTAACCATAAAAGTTATTTATTGAATAATAGTGATAACCACACAAGGAGAGCCTAAACAAACATAACAGTTACATTATTAAAGATTACAAAAGTCAGATATAGAAAACTTTACCTGATCATACAAGTCAGAGTTAAAAAGTTATACCTGAGGTAGAAAAGAAAACAGAGAGAGAGCTGGGGTCTCACCACTTCATGAAGCTTGAACTGGTCAGGGTTCCCAGGTGATGGTGGTAGCTTAGGGTCCTGAGTGCTGGACTCAGGCAGAGCCCCCCAGCATGATCAGTCAGGAGAAGATGAAGTCCCAGTAAAACAGATACAGAGTTTGGGTCCAGGCATCAGAACCCTTATTTGAGCGTGGGTAGGGGTTTTTGTAGGGAAACAACAATGGTTCAAGGGAGAACACTAGATTTGTTTATGGGTAAACTGATGACTCAAGGGTTTTCTTTAGGCTAGACAATAGGAACTGATCATTCCTGGCTATGGGTGGTACTCCTTCAAGGGAGTTCACAATGCAATTAGGCAGCTTCAGTATTTTGGATATCAATCAAAGATTCATTACTAGAATTGATCTGATAACTGCTGAGCTGGGTGTGTGCAGGCGTAGGTTCATTAACATCTGGAGCAGAGATCCTCCATGATGCAGTGCTTCCCTGCTTTTCTGGTCCCAGAGTTCCGTGTGGTTCTTGCCTTGGAATCTCTGTTCTCCATTCTATATGCTAATGGAGATGCCTCCCTGTCCCATCTTTGATGCAGGTGAGGCTTGGAGAATTGCCTTAATCCTGTCACCCTTGTCAGGAGGGGTTTAGGTGTGTCTACCACCGGTCCTTTTCAGTGCTTTCTGTAAGTCTTTCTTCTGATCAGTTTTGGTTCAAGCAGAGTTTGTGGGGGAGGGGGGTCGCTTCTGTCACGAGTCAGACAGGCTGGATACTGCGCCCTGGTTCCCAAAGAACACAGAGCTGATGGGTATGACCATGGGCAGCAGATGTCATAGGCTGGGGGAGGCTGTGTCTCCCCAAATGGCCAGGTGGCCACCCACAATCTGTCCCCAGGCCCCACCTCCTGCTTCCCACACCATGCGGTTGGAGTCCAGTCTCCCTGTGGAGTGGCCCTGGCTCAGACTATGCCACCCGCCCTCCTGGGATGGAAGAGCTGCAGCCATGCTGCCCACCCTCCCATCACTCCAGGGCTGGGGGGGGGGGGTCTGTGCTGTTCCACCCGCCCTCCTGGTGCTCCAGGGCTGAGGGGAGCTAGCCTGGGGTGGGAGTTGCGGCAGGATAGGCTCTGGGCTGGCATTCAGAAGGGGCAGGTTCGTGGGCTAGCCTCCCCCGTTGGCAGTTCATGCATCACCAACGTTTGACCTTGGAAAATATAAAACCAGTCAAAAACATGACACATTAATTGTAATACCAGTTGGGTGTTATCTTGGGCTACTGGCTTGGAATGTAATGTCCAAAACAGAGATAAGGAAAGGTACATCATGATACCAAAAAACAAGGTAAGAAGCTGATTGTACATCTGTGACAGGTTTCCCCTGGGGTGCTGCCTGGAAATGGGGTACCACTGAGCCTCCCTGACCCACCAGCCTGGGCTCCCACTCACCCTGTAATGCTCTGACAAGTTGCAGACACACTCCTGGTCTGACACTTTCATCAGTATACAGGTAGGGATACACCCAGCTGTAGAAACATACAGACAGGCTTTCTGACCAGCCCCTGCATAGGAAGGCCATACAGCTAGGGTACTTACCAGCTTCTCAGGTGCACACCCCCTCTGGAGGGTAAACCCGAAATTATACCATCTTGTGCTGCACAGAGAACTAACTGTACAATGTACGCTCATAAAATTCACCCTCTCCCGCAATGTGGAGAGAGAGATGCAACAGCTTTCTGCTCCAAGTATGATTTCCACACACTGGTTTTAGACAAAACAAAAACAAGTGTATTAACTATAAAAATTTAAGTGATTATAAGGGATAGCATATAGGTCAAAGCAAATTACCTAGAAAATAAATAAAAATGTAATCTAAGCTTAATATACTAAAGAGATTGAATATGAGTAGCAAATTCTCACCCTAATTGTTGATTTAGGCAGATTGTGGAGATTCTTTGAGGGCCAGCTGCACTTGCTTGCAGCTTAAAAATCCCAGGTATTCCTTTCACAGGCTAGAAATTCCTCTCGCCTGGGTTCAGCCCTTCTCCCCAGTTCTGTCCTTGTTCCTCAGGTGTTTCCAGGAGTCTCTTTGGGTGGGGAGTCAGTGAAGAACCACAATGATGTCACTTCCCTGCCTTACATAGTTTTTGCATATGGCAGGAACCCTTTGTCTCCAAGCTTGGTTGCCCTGCCTTTCATGGAAAAACACTAGTATTCCAAGATGGAGTCCAGTATCACATAACTTGGTCACATGTCCCTGTAGGGCCACAGCAGTCATGACTTGGAGGCTGTTTGTAGCGTCCTCAGGAAGGTTCCCCAGTTGGAGATTAGCTTCTTCTAAACCTATTGTTCTCCCTAATGGCCCTTCCCAGCCAGCCATCTAGACTGATTGCATTCTGCCTAGTGGGCGTTACCCACACACATTTGTAATAGATGCATAGACGATATTCCAACTTCAGATACCAAAATGATACATGCATACAAATAGGATAGTCGTATTCAGTGAATCATAACCTTTTCACTGATATCTTACATGACCTATCTTGTATAAAATACATCATAGTTATACCATAACCATATCATAACAATATCTCTATGAAGAATATAGGGGCGTAGTGTCACAACATCACCCAAGACTAAAATTTACCAGAGTGCTTTTAGCTCAGAAACAACTATGATATAAATATATGTAGTTTTATATAAATATATGTAGTCATACTTCATCGCACACCTTCTGTGTAAGGTAAACTGCACACTATGAGGAACAGGCTTCCCAGAAGGATTGGTCAAGTATTAACTCTTTTTTTTTTCTTTCTGTATTGTACTGCTTTGTCTTTAATTATATTAAGTTGGCTAAGGTTGGTTATTTGGTCTTTTAAATATTTTAAATATCAAACCACAACTGTAGTCAAGCAATTGGTTATACTTTTAGAAGTATCATCCAGAATATTAACTAATAATGTGACAGTTCCCACAAATGGGAGAATTCCAGGATTCTGCAGGTCTTTGACATGAATAAACATAGACTGGGCCTCACCTAAAATCTTTCTAAGATGGGTAGAGCAATGGTCACCTTCCAGACCTCCAGAACAGTAGCTGATTTTACTCATAATAATTTGCATCTATCCTTAGCACAGCAAACTTTCATTACTTTCTACAGAAATTTCAAAACAGCTCAAGAAATTAAGTGACAATAAAACACCAGGACTAACTAGAGAACTCTGATGGGAATTTTCCTTTCTAAAATTGAGATATAATTATAAAATTTCAGTTAATAATGAGAGTTCTCAATAACATGGGGAGTTATTGAAATTAATAATTGCATTAAAATCAGGCACTGGGCAAAGGAAAAATTTTGTTCTTATTTTTCCATCTAATCAGAAAGTTCAATTAAAATGCAACCTTTCTCTGAGAAACCAAGTGGAAATGGCCTTAGCTAAAATGAACAGACCTTGCTAATGACATATGCTCAGTAAATAAGAGATCCAACAGAATTACCCTGTCTTCCACTAAGTGATTTGTCCTGTATGACCTTTACCACTGATCCCAGTTCAAACTCAAAATGAGAACTGATAATAATTCATTTGAAAAATTTCATCTCTTCTTGAATTGCCTGCAAGCAGACTGGAATTTTCTTGGACTAAGAAAGTGAATGAGTTATTTTAATTGTTATTAGCACAAGAATTTCTGCAGTTTTCACTCTGTAACTTGTTTGCCAGATGTTCACTGCAAGTATTTGATTTTCTAAACTTGTGCTCTTTTGATTGGTCAGATGGTTTGTTTTTGCTCCCTGATTTGATGAGCATAACTCTGAAAACTATGTTTCTGGAGTGCACATTCATATTTAAGAATTTAAAATCCATTTTTCACAAATACTCCTGCTATACTAAAAGATTTGAAAAAATGATTGGAATTCCTGGAAATGGGATTCTAGCTCTGGGACATAAAGGGAAAAATGAAGGCATATTTATCCTCTTGCGAAATACAAAAACACAAGGACAGAAGGAAGAGCTGGTCAAACTGTTCATCTCAGATAATGGACCAGATAACCATATGTGTTGTTCATAGGTAATGGCTGAATAGTTTGGATGAACAATTTTTATGGAGTAGGTTGGCTGTGAGCTGTTCATTTTGACTATTTACTATTCCATTGAATTTAGTCGTGTGGACATGTTTCTGTTCCCTGTTTGGATGACTGAAACTTTTACAGCAGCAGAATATTTAACAGTGAATAGGTATTAATAACACACTTTCTGGTATCCTGCTAACACTCTTGATGCTATAGGATCCACAAATATTTTTATGAGTATTCATTGTTAGTCAAATGGCCAGGAGCAATATGGTTCCAAGAACCACAGTGAACCAAACTCTGCACTTTAATTAACAAAAATATTCCTGATTTTTTTTAATCATTTGACCAACTCTGATAAAAAGGAGACATGTTTAAATGGATAAAAGAAAATGTTTTATATAACATATAATTAATCTGTGGAGTTCACTGCCACATGATATTAGTGAGGTTAGTAAGATACAAAAATGATTTGACATTTTTTAATAAGAATAATATCTGCAGCTACACTAGTCTAGCAAGAATAAAATTACAAGGACCATCAATCCGCATGTTTCAGGGTATAAGATAATCATCAGCTGGTGTCAGGGAGAAATTCACCTCTCTGGTAGAAGTATCAAACAACAGAAGGCATTATGGAAGTATTTCCCCTTCTGCAGCCTGGCACCTAATTCCTTTCATTACAAATTAAGGACTGATTATACATCTTAAAAGGATAGGATAAACTAGGATAGGATAAACTACATAGCAATGGAATAATCTCTGTAGAATCCTAGATTTGTTGTCTCTTTTCTTGTTTATCCTTTTTTATTTAAATTTGGTCACAAACTAATGAAGTCTGTTTCTGATAGTTAAACCCTTAGTGAAGAGTACTCCACATCACAAAGTAGAACAAACAAGTCTGAAATCCAACTTTCCTATCCTAGCAATACAGAGTGTAGTCTGCCAATATATGGTACATCTGCAGAAGGCATGTATATATCTTAGATACTGCACTTTGAAGTATTAACTTTCTATAGCAGACTGCAGTGCTGTTGAGTTATTTTGCAGTTATGAGGTGCCACTAGAGAGAAAGAGCTTGTCTGTCTATAGATAGATATAGATACAGGTATATAAACACACAAGGGAGGAAGGAAGAGAGAGAATATACCTAGAGTAGAGATTCAACATCATAATGAAGTACTGTTTGCCTGCCAGGAACAATAGACAAATGACAATGCAATTTTCACACTTCTTAATGAGATCCCAAGGTAGCTTTCTTGAGCTCAAAACTGAAACAGTTGAATAGATTAATTTAAAGTCAAACTGCTTCCCAGGATTCTTATGGTTGATTTCTATAAAGAAAGCCATACATGGAATTCCAGACAGCAGTGGAATAATGCATTTTGTGCATACATAGGAACATCAAGATTTATTATCAGAAGTTCAGCATTGATTGATATTCATTGTGATACCGTTAAAGGAGCAAAGAGTGATTTGTCACTTATTATAAAATGCAGCTACATTTGTTTTAGATACTTGTGGAGGGTCCAAGGAACTAAAGTAATTATTTTCTGAATGAAATATTGCATTCCAGATATTAATAACAAAAGGTCTTGCTCTCCCAAATTCCCCTTGACTATAATATATGCAGACTTTTTTCAGTGGAAGTGTGTGAAATGTTTGGAGCTCATAAAAGTGCAAAATTGGCTAGAACTGAGCAATTGTACTGGCAGAAACTGAGCTAGATTTTTCCATGCAAATCTCATGGAAATTTCACTTTTCGTTTCTGATTTGCTCTTCCCACTCTTCCAATTCTGAGGCCAAATCCTGCCCAATGCTACAGTCCTTTTTCACAATTCCAGCTTCACGAAGGAGCAATAATACTGCCCTAAGCAGACAGTTAAGGATTTCCCTGACATGGGGTAATTCCCAGCTGATTTCACACCATCCTCTTTTAGTCCCCACTCTTCCTGTGGAGGCAGGACCTCAGGAGAAGGAAGGATGTGGCTAAAGTGCACTGTCTCCATGATCCCAAATCGAAACAATGGCTCCTTGGGAGCTATTTACAGGCTGATGTAAATTAGAGCAACTATGAATCTGCTCTTATCTACTTTAGGAGCTAAGCCAAAAGATCCCTGCTGTTCTGGGAATCTGTGAAATGTCATACATTCACTTTCCTCTTGTGGCACCTTAGAGACTAACAAATTTATTTGAGCATAAGCTTTCGTGAGCTACAGCTCACTTCATCGGATGCATCAGAAGTGAGCTGTAGCTCACAAAAGCTTATGCTCAGATAAATTTGTTAGTCTCTAAGGTGCCACAAGTACTCCTTTTTCTTTTGCGAATACAGACTAACACGGCTGCTACTCTGAAATTGTCACTTTCCTCTCTCACCCACTTTCCCTTCAGGATCTAGGCTGAGCAGAGCTCAGACAGATCTGAATATCTGGGACTTGGATGTCTCTTGAGCTGTTATTGTATCAAGTGAGATGGTTTTATGATATGATGAAAAATTTATTAATCTCTAGTCTCTTCCAAAGCAAATTAAACTAAACCAAACTAAGGCCACTTTAATTCCGAATAAGAGCGTCCACACAGGAGTTTAATGTCATTTTATCCAATTTAAATTCACAATTTTACTAAATTTGGATTAATTTTCCTGAGTGTCCCTGTGTAGATGAGCTCTCAGATAACCAAATTCATTTTCCTTTGTGATCTTAGAAGATTTGAACCAAGATCTCCTGTAGTGAAAGGTTAGAGAACAAACCCACTGCCCTCACTCTTGCCATTTTATCAGAGTATATAGGACCTTCTATGTTTGAGTGTTATAATTTATGGCTATCAACACCTATAAGAAAACTGTTTTATCCTAGCTGGCATCAACAGAAGCCAATTAGTTGCTTTGGTATATATTGCTTTTGCTTGGCAATGACCTGAATGAAACACAGTTTTGTGGTTAGGGGGTACAACTGTGCTTCTACCCACATACCCTCTGTAGTGTGACTTGTTAAACTTTGAACACCATCATTTGTTTCCCATATGTGTCCCATTTGATTTTTATAGTTGCTTGATCTATTTTTGTCTCTCTCTTTGTTTTCCCTACTGACCACTATTCCTACCTACATGCCTCTAGCTTTCATCCAGATCATACCACACGATCCATTGTCTACAGCCAAGCTCTACGATATAACCGCATTTGCTCCAACCCCTCAGACAGAGACGAACACCTACAAGATCTCTATCATGCATTCCTACAACTACAATACCCACCTGCTGAAGTGAAGAAACAGATTGACAGAGCCAGAAGAGTACCCAGAAGTCACCTACTCCAGGACAGGCCCAACAAAGAAAATAACAGAACGCCACTAGCCATCACCTTCAGCCCCCAACTAAAACCTCTCCAATGCATCATCAAGGATCTACAACCTATCCTGAAGGACTATCCATCACTATCCATCACTCTCAAAGATCTTGGGAGACAGGCCAGTCCTTGCTTACAGACAGCCCCCCAATTTGAAGCAAATACTCACCAGCAACCACACACCACACAACAGAACCACTAACCCAGGAACCTATCCTTGCAACAAAGCCCGTTGCCAACAGTGCCCCCATATCTATTCAGGGGACACCATCATAGGGCCTAATCACATCAGCCACATTATCAGAGGCTCGTTCACCTGTGCATCTACCAATGTGATATATACCATCATGTGCCAGCAATGCCCCTCTGCCATGTACATTGGTCAAACTGGACAGTCTCTATGTAAAAGAATAAATGGACACAGATCAGACATCAAGAATTATAACATTCAAAAACCAGTTGGAGAACACTTCAATCTCTCCGGTCACTCGATTGCAGACCTGAGGGTGGCTATCCTTCAACAAAAAAGCTTCAAAAACAGACTCCAACGAGAGACTGCTGAATTGGAATTAATTTGCAAACTGGATACAATTAACTTAGGCTTGAATAGAGACTGGGAATGGATGAGTCATTACACAAAGTACAACTATTTCTCCCCACCCCCCACTGTTCCTCAGATGTTCTTGTTAACTGCTGGAAATAGCCTACCTTGCTTGTCACCATGAAAGGTTTTCCTCCTTTTTCCCCACCCTGCTGCTGGTGATAGCTCATCTTAAGTGATCACTCTCCTTACAGTGTGTATGATAAAACCCATTGTTTCATGTTCTCTGTGTGTGTATATAAATCTCCCCACTGTATTTTCCACCAAATTCATCCGATGAAGTGAGCTGTAGCTCACCAAAGCTTATGCTCAAATAAATTTGTTACTCTAAGGTGCCACAAGTACTCCTTTTCTTTTTGCGAATACAGACTAACATGGCTGCTACTCTGAAACCTTTGTTTTCCCTGTGGTTCCTTCTAGTCCTTTCTTGTTTTGGTTGCTCTCATTTCCTCCCCATTTTGCCTTTTCTTATATGTTAGATTTCCAGGGTATTTCAGGGATGGATGATTTTAAATGCATACTGTTCTAGTCTAAGCACACTAAGGGGTACATTTTCAGTGCAGTGCATAGAGATTTAGATGCACTACTCCTATTAGCATTAATGGGAGTCGTGCGGCTAAATTCCCCCATACCATGCTGAAAAGATAACCCCAGTTCTTTCTTTCAATGAAAATTTCATAAGGATGTTTAGCACATGAACTCAGCTGCCACACATAATTACTAAAAAAACTTAGTGCTTAGAGTCCCTAACTGCTTACTACAAAACATAAATAAGTCCATGATTCTCTAAATGTTATGGTCTACCAGGTCAACAATCAGCGTTTAGAAAAGATAATATGATCCTTTATTAAGAGGTTACAGAGTAGTACATAATCTTACATGCACTCTATATATACAATGATATCAAGGGAAAACACAGCAAGCCACATTCAGAGGGGATGCATAGCGTGATATAATATAGGTCCCTTTTTACTAATTTAGGCCCTGACACTGTAAAATGACTCCCTGCGCCTGCTTGAACCCATTGACTTCAGTGGAGCTCAGCATGGGCATAAGGATCTATGCACACAGACCCAGAATCAGCCTTAGACCTACTTAAACATATTTCAGCCTATTCCCCAGATATCTAGGAGTGTAAAGCAATATAGCTGATACTACAAGGAGCCGAAAGAAGATGTAAGTTACAGAATTCCTCACCCTGCTTTAACTTGTACCTTACCCATCATCTCAGGGTGTAAATTTCCCCAACATAGACTCTAGCAGAATGAATCTAAGTAAGTATCTGGGTGTCCGTTATGCATCACTTCTGAATTTAGCCCAATATAGTAAGAAATGACATTTTGACCTTTTAATACTTCTAATATTTTTTAACATTTCCATGTGCACATTTACTTGAAAGGTGACTCTTAGTGGGGGGGCTTCAAACTATATCTCCTATAGAAGGGTTGGGGTCTTTTTTAATAATAATCTCATCTATTTCAATTTATCAGATCAGGTTCTAATAAAACTTCTGTTATTTGTTCTTCTGGCCTGCTGCCTGATCCCAACAGCATTATAGACCTCCAAGACAACCCAGGTGCAGGAGGGTGATTGAGATCTAATCAGATTTCAGAGTAGCAGCCGTGTTAGTCTGTATTCGCAAAAAGAAAAGGAGGACTTGTGGCACCTTAGAGACTAACAAATTTATTTGAGCATAAGCTTTCATGAGCTACAGCTCACGTCATCGGATGCAATCATCCCTTTAATTCCTTGCTAAACAAATGCCCCAGTACAGTGCTTAGATCAAATACTAGGATGCAGAGGGTGCAATCTTTAGGAGGGGATGTAAAACTTAACTCCTGACTATCTGTGGTTATTAAAACTCATATGACAGTTTTTATAAGTGTAATCTTGACATCTCTGCCAAATTCCAATTCAGGTAACTACATTCTACCTTCCTGGAGTAACCACATTCTTCCTGCAGCTTCGTTGGATGTGGTATTTTTTTTCACTTCCTGTCCTGAACTCTGTTGTGCAGTGTTGTTGTGCACTATAAAATAGATGTAAAAATTCAAATATTGGATACCTCTTACTTATTTATTTTTTTTTATTACCATAGTATATGGTGCTTTACAAGCACATACAAATGCAAAGGGTTACAACTCTGATGAACTCACCCAGCTGGAAACTCACCAGGCTGCTGGACTGGAACCAAATCTTGGGTCCCATATGTTCTTACCTTGGTGGGCCTGCACAGAGTTTAGACACTGTGTCTCTGGCTCTGGGCCTCTGGGTACACACTTCAAATGTGCGCGCACACACACACACACCTCTGACATCCTTCTTGGCAGTTGGGGAACTTGCAATACCGATGCCTAAGCCCTGAAACTAGTCCTGGCTCATCCAAGCCTCCCCAATAGCTATTACATGCTCCCAGAGTTCCCCCAACGCTGCGAGACCTCTGGTTTACTCTTTCCCTCAAGGGGGACTATGTGACAGAGTAAGCAGGTAACATAGAGCCTCTGTGAAGGAATTTCTAAACACACACACAATTTATTGTAGAGAAAGCACAACCACTACACTACTCTTTAGAAAAATAAACACCTGCACACAAGACCCCTACCTCAGTATACTTACCTCTCTTGAGAGTCCTTTGGGGTTTGGTCAGTCCTTTCAGGAGTCTTCTTCATGTTCCCCTCTCCTCCTGCTCAGCCTTCACTTTTTGGTCAGGGTCTCCCCAGCAACAGGCTCCCTTTAGCTTTTTTCAGATCTGGCAGTCAAAATGTTCCCCAAACTCAGAGAGCATGTCCTAACATCCCTTTCTTTGTTCCTTTCTTTCTGCTGGGGATTTTCCATTGCAAACAACCTTGGAGAACCAGCTTCCTGTAGTTTGGCCACTCTCTTTAGCATTCCCATTATTCTACCGGGGCAGAGTCATTCAATGTTAACACCTTTTTGACTCATCTTAAGTGATCACTCTCCTTATAGTGTATATGGTAACTCCATTGTTTCATGTTCTCTGTGTATATAAATCTCCCCACTGTATTTTCCACTGAATGCATCCAATGAAGTGAGCTGTAGCTCACGAAAGCTTACGCTCAAATAAATTTGTTAGTCTCTAAGGTGCCACAAGTTCTCCTTTTCTTTTTGCGAATACAGACTAACATGGCTGTTACTCTGAAACCTTTTTGACTGTCATGGAGCAGTTTCCAGACTGTTTGTGAGATATGAGAGCAGTCCTTGCTAGCAGATAGCAAATTGAGGGTTAGAGCTATATAGAGAATTCACAGAATCAGTCAGAATTCATAAGATTTACATAGACAGATTTCCCAAATTGGAAGGCCAAGATCTGCAGCCCCTCCTAAGTATCCCTGGCACATAAAGGCACCTGGAAATCCCCCTTCCCAGAGTAGGGGGAATGCTGGAATAGGCTGGGAGTGGGGAAAAAGGTATAAGAATACGAAAGGGGTATTACTGGAGCACAATGTATATGGGGGAGAGGAAGGGAATGACAACGTGTTCCAGTGATCCTGGCAAGCAGAGGAACTGCTTTGGGAGTCATTATCCATTCAAGCAAGTTAGAGTATCCCCCGGGGTTCTCTAACTTGCCCCACGGAATGGGTTAGCCTCTGGCAATCTCCAGAATTAGCAGACAGAGGGGTGGCAGAAAGCATCTAGGAATTGGGTTTACAAAGTCCTGGCCTCAAGAAGCTATCTAAATTAGACCAATAATACAAATAGCAAAAGATCAACATGCATAGGGGGTTAGTTAAGTGTGGGAGGAGACATAATGAAAATGAGGCTGGAATGCTGCTCTTGGGAGAGTGAAAGTATGTTTTCTGCAGTACGTAGATAACATAAATTTCACAAATTTCTAGGCTGTTATGCTCCTCTGTTCTTTTAATAAATAATTTCTATTTCTTTCATGGATTATTATTGAAGAACTTCAGACACAGTGTGTCCCCAGGAGTGGTTTGAATGAAGACAGGTTCATTGAGAGATAGAAGTGGGAGACTGTTCCATGAAAAAAGGGCAAAACCTGGGTTTATATATTGTTGTTAAAGATTCCCCAAAAGACCAAACTTTGAAACTCCTGTTTGCTATTGATTTATCTGGGGACGGGTTACAAGCATCTTAAAAGATTCCGTTTACTATGCATTGTATTGTTCAAGCATAAAGCTGTTCCTGTGTGAACGTTGTATAATGTGATGTGTGCTACTTCATGAATACAGAGGATGTTTTGACATCAGCTCTTCTCACGTCCTTAGACTTTAGCTGGGATAGAATCATCTCTAGTGAAACTGATAACCCATCTTCAGTCTGAAAAGCAGTGATCGCTCTTAGAACACATTACATGATCCTACATGATCAGTTAATGTATCCTGTATAACAAGTGACAAAAAATACCAATGAATGAAGAGAAATTGGAAGTCTGATAAAGTATCATCACCAGAGTTTTAAAAAAACAACACCTGGTGCCTATGAAGAATTCAGTGTATTAATTATCCACCACAAAAATTTTTCATTTAAAACACCCAGCTCATATTATGCATGTCTCATGCTCATGTTTAAAAAATGCATTCAAAAGTGTTTGCTAATGGCAGACATTCTTGGTGGATAATAAGCTGTGATATGAAAATTTCCCACCCACTCTCAGGTGTGAAAATCTCCAAAAATATGCCAGAACAAATTGCAATATTTGTGTTGATGATGCCATGCAAGGCCATGCACAATGCAATATGTCCAAAACAAAAATCTGCATTTAGCTGATAGGGGTTCATCAACAAGAAGTATTTCAGTCTGAAAATTGATTACGTTTGCAAAACGATACATTACAAAACAGTCTGAATCGCAAAGGAGGATCATAAAGGGCTTTTTCAATGATTGATTTGAAGGTAAGAAATATAAGTAGTAAAACTGTCGTCTTGATTTACAAGGGCATATTTTAGAAAATGTTCAGCCATATAAAAATGAAAGTACTAATTAGTGGTTCACCATGATGTATAAAAGGAGCCAGCACCACAGTATTTTGGATACGACATATCCATTAGCACATTATAGGCCAAGTTTTCAAAGCAAGGGCCTGAGCTGCACAAAAACACCACTCCAATAATTCTCCTCTCTCGGAGAAAGAGAACCACATGGGACCGATGCTAGTTATGTCACTTCATACACTCCTGGAAGGTTCTCAGGTACTGCAGCAATGAGGGTGGTAAAAGAACATGAATCAAATAGAATAGAATATGCAAAAAATGCATATGCAATTCCATACCAGCAAATGAAGATAAGAGGCCATAGCATAGTTATGTGTGACTGAGTACACCGATCAAGATTTAGACATGTAAACAGCTATTTCTGCATGTAACCATCCAGACTGCACTCACAGTTGGTTTACCTGCACATTGTGCATATTGCTTCTACTGAAAAATGCATTTTCTCTATATGGATCCCAGGTCTCTTATTATGAGAATTTGGCTCAGTATGTAATAAGGCACCTCTAATAATCAATCACTGAAGCAAAGTTACTTAATAAAGGTCTCCTTAATGCTGATTTCTTTTAATGCTTTAAAGTGCTGCCATTGGCTGCCCCTTCCTGAGCCTGCTATCCAATTTAACCTCCACAGAGAATGGAGACTGCAGAATGAAAATTAATGTTACTTCTAACAGCAATAACTCTTTGACAGAATTTCTGCAGGTTCAGAGTGAGGCATGATATACAGAGCAGCTGCTTTTCAGCTGCTTCCCACTCTAAACTACAAAGTCCTGTCAGGCTAGAGTTTAGAAAAATGGGCTTCCACAAGTTCCAAAGAAGTTGCTATAGCCACTGCCCTCTTTGCACCTCCCCCATCCCCACATATTGTTTTAGGGGTTTTATTACCCCCTTTTTATTCACTGATTTGCTCACTATAGAGCAGTGGTGGGCAACCTGCTGCCTGCAGGCCGCATGCAGCCCATCAGGGTAATCCGCTGGCAGGTCATGAGATAGTTTGTTTACATTTGCATGTGCGCCTGCAGCTCCCAGTGGCCATAGTTCACCGTTCCCAGACAATGGGAGCTGCAGGATGTGGTACTGGCTACAGCGACATGCTGGCCACCGCTTCCCGCAACTCCTATTGGCTAGGAACGGTGAACCGCGGCCACTGGGAGCTGCGGGCAGCTGTGCAAATTTAAACAAACGGCATGGCAGCCTGCAAGTGGATTACCTTGTGCCCACCCCTGCGTTAGAGGGAAGGAAAGCATAGACCTCTAAATAACTCGATCAAAGCCATAAAAAGATCATGTCAGAGCAAGGATTGAATTCAAGAGTAACTGGATCCTAATCTTTTGCTCAGGCCATATCCCTCTGGACAACCATAAAAAGCATTATGCGAAAAGGACAACATTAGTAAGTACAAACAGACCCCATTACAACAAAAGGTGAAATATCTATAAAAAGTAGAGTTTACAGGTACTGGGAAGGTATCAATACTGGAAAAATTATGCTTCTACATAGTTTAACTGGGAATAAGGGGACAAAAGTCAGCAAAGAAAAAATTATACTGAAAATTATTTAAAACCCCTAACAGTGAGTTCTGTTAAAGCATGGCAGAGTCTTGCAAGGCACAAGCATCAGCGCTTGAGCCATATAAAGCTGAACTGATTGAGGCATTTGAGAGTATTCTGTGGAGTATAATCCTGCATTGGCAGGGGAGAGGCCCAATGACATAATAGTTTTTTCCATATATAATTTCTATGATTCTGTGAAAATGGCCAAGGTAGGACAGGTTAGTCATATACAATAGCCAAGTTAAACAAGACTCTAAGCTAAAATTGGCTCTCATCCTAAGGTTTGTAAAACCACAAAGAGAAGTTCTTTGCAAATTATTTGCATAACCAGCTGTGCTGTGTTTAACTTGGCTATTTAGCTGGCTAATCCTTTTGTAATACTTTGCTGAACTTGATGTTATCCAGCTATTTTATTACTTATAATTGTTATTTTATGAGGCTCTCATATTAGTTGGAGTTACTTGGTTGGCTATGTACAGACCTGGAGTGTTAAATTTTTACCTGCCTTTTTTATTTTTTAAGGGAACTGAAAGGATTTCACCCCATAGGGCAGGAAATCCACTCCAAGACAGGTGAGATTTTAAAGTTCCAAGACGGTATTTGGTTTTGTCACATTCTAGTAAAGACAACATACCATACTAGCAAAAATAAGCCTTTAAAATAACACTTTGCTTTGCCCTCTAGAAAGGGAAATAGTATTGCCTATGAGCACATTTACGAAACAGACCTCTTGAGTCTCATTTTCAGACTAATGCATTCTCAAATCCATTCATTTATAACAAAGAGGTAAGAATAAACAATTAGCCAACACATTTAACAATGCTCTTACACACCTGCCAACAATTAAATACTTTAATTAAAAATCACAGGAGAGTGTATGGAAGTGTAACCTTTTCAGCAATCACACCATGGTCTAGGAAAAGAAAAAATGTGTCTATTAAGTTGTTGTTATACAGCAGCACTTACAGCATTTCTTTGTAGATAATAGAACTGATTAAACTGGGAATTAAAGAGAAAATGTAAACCTGTTTAGGCTCCAACATTTGCAGTCCTTAAAGAAAAATCAATTAGTTATATTATTATTGTTTGTAGAGCACCCAAAGCATGACAGATATTTTGCAGAAAAATAAAAGATGCAGGCTATGCACTGCAGAACTCATGACACAAGCTTAAACATAACTTATAGCATGTTGAGTGACAACACTAAACAAGGGCAATGCTGAACGATGACTGAGACATTCTGTCTGCAACTTTATGATTCCAAGATTTTTGCTGTTTGAGTTTTTGGGGTGATAGAATTTACAGGAGGTTGTAAGGAATGTGAGAGAATGGCGAGGTGGGTATGGGTGTGATGCTGTATGTTTGAAAATGACCATTTATATCATTGTTGCTACCACTATACAATTGCAACAAATCTTTTACGAAGTGTATCATGTAAGGTGTCAATGGAAAATTTAGTCTATGAAGTATGAATATCCTAGTTAAATCCATGCATCATCTTTGTATTTAAAGTTATGAATATTGGCTATTGTGACAGGGTTAGGCCAGATGGCTACAGGAGAGTGATCAAAGGCAGATATATTAGCCCCAGATTAAGCAGGTCCCTTTTCCCTGGGTAAGGTAACAGGGGAAGTTCCAGAACAATCAGGAACTTGCTGGAACCAATTAAGGCAGGCAGGCAGGCTAATTAGGACACCTAGAGACAATTAAGAAGCTGCTAGAATCAATTAGGACAGGCAGGCTAGTCAGGGCACCTGGTTTAAAAAGAACTTCATTTCAGTCAATGAGGAGCACGCAAGGAACTGAGAGTGAGAGGGCGTGCTGCTGGAGAACTGAGGAGTACAAATGCTATCTGGCATCAGGAAGAAGGTACTGTGGCAAGGATAAAGAAGGTGTTGGGAGGACGCCATGGAGAAGTAGCCCAGGGAGTTGTAGCTGTCACACAGCTGTTACAAGAAACACTGTGTCCCAAACAAGTGAGCTGTAGCTCACGAAAGCTTATGCTCAAATAAATTTGTTAGTCTCTAAGGTGCCACAAGTACTCCTTTTCTTTTTGCAAATACAGACTAACACGGCTGCTATTCTGAAACCTGTAGACAGCTGTGATCCACAGGGCCCTGGGCTGAAACCCAGAGTAGAGGGTGGGCCTGGGTTCCCCCCATCCCTCCAACTCCCTACTGGATACAGGAGGAATTGTCCTGGACTGTGGGTCCCACCAGAAGGGAAGGACCCTGGACTGTACCCCAACCCACTAAGTGGATCAGCAGAGACTGCGGGGATGGTTCTCCTTCTGTTTCCCCATGCTGGCCAGTGATGAGGTTAGCTGAGTGAATGGCAGGTTTGAGCTACTAGAAAAAGTGGCCAAACTGAGGGCTGCCGTGAATCTCTGGGGCAAGCAAATCCGCCAATAAGCGCAGGACCCATCAAGGCAGAGGAGTAACTTTGTCACACTATGAATTTGTATCTCAAATGTGTTTGTCCTTGGGGTGACCTCCACAAGGTAATTTACATCCAGTCTCTCCAGCCCATTGTGAATGGACTATTCAAGCTTGATGTGCCATTAAGAAGACTCAGCTCTCCAGATAACTCTTCCTGAGGATGCCTCAGACAGACCAGAGTCAATGGCCAGACCTGTGATTCAGCAAAACGTGTAAGGGCATGTGATGTGGACATGTGACCTCAGACTCCATCTTTGTCAGTAACTTTCCATACACAGGTGCTATGGGCACTGTTTGGGACACATGTTCTATACACATGACAGAGGATATAAAAGACATCTCCATTTTGCTTCATTCCTGCTTCAATTCTCTGGACTGTGGATTTAAAATTAAAAGGAGTACTTTGAACATTGTACTGACGACCTTCCAATCTTTTGGACGTTATCAGAGAGACTTTTGCAAGCCAGCAGTCTATTCCATCATTGCTACAAACCTGATTCTAAGGACTTTGCAGACATTTGTATGTATATGATCTTTTAACCATTTATAACTCTAATCTTTTCTTTTATTAATAAATCTTTAGTTAGTTTACTAAGTATTGGCTGACAGTGATATTTGGGTAAGATTTGAGATACATATTGATGGGGGTAGGTTTCTGACCTTTGACATTAGTAGAGCCTCACATATGGTGAATTGCATTTTCAGTAATTTTTTACTATACTAGACCTGTTTGTCTGGATGGGAGCCAAGGGCTGGAATGCCTAAAGGGGACTGTGTTAGGTTAACCAGGATAACCAGGATGATGCTAGAGAAGCTCTTTTGCTGCTGCTTTGGTGAATCTAATTATAGAATAAACCACCAGTTTGGGGGGATTGTCTGCCCTGTTTCTTGTATTCTGCCCTGAGGTGGCATTCTCAGTGTGGTCCATTCCAGGCACCTGGTCACAATGGGAATGTAGAGGATGACAGAAGGGAGATAGTGAGGGAGCAGAAGTGAATTGGACAAGAAGGAAGATAGCAAGGGTGAAGAAGAAGGGCATCAAGACAAATGGTGGGACCCATTGGGAGAAAGCCATTGAAATGGAATGGTAGCCATGATTGAGAAAAGTAAAATGAAATGGTGATAGAGATGTGAAAACAGCTTATGGTGGAAGAGAGACTGTTGCAAACAGAAATAATCATACAAGAGTTTGAGTCCAAGTATGCCTAATGTTGAGATCTGGTGCCATCATCTTCTTGCTGCTGGAGATTGGGAAGATTTGTCTGTAGGTGCCACCATGAAGGTCTATGGTGAGGAGCAAGGGAAGAGGCTGTAGAACTCTGCTTACCAGGCTACCAATAGGAGACAGTGCAGTTTGAGGGAGATAGCTTCTCCAAAGCCGGACTTCAGAAATAAGTAAAGCTGTTTTGAAAATTATTTTCCCATCTCATGAGAATTTTTAAGAATTTGGAAAAATGTCCCCATCCCAAATCGGAACATATAGTCAATCTCAAACATTTTTGTGAACCAATAATCCAAATCAAAATTCATCTCAATTATTTTGAAGTATTCTGATTTTGACTTCTCTTTCACTTTTTTTAGTATAAATTGACTAAAAATTCAAAATGAAAAGTTATCTTGAACCAAAAAATGACCAAACGGGACAATCTGACAATTTCAAAACTCTTTTCACAATTTTTTCGAATTGGGAGAGTTGTCAAAACTGATCTTTTCTCACCAATAGTTTGTTTCAATGAATCAGCGTGTTACAACGTTAAAATGTTTTGTCAGAAAATTCCCAACCAGCTCTAGTCATAAGCTTTAATGAGTTTGAGAATCTCATGCTAGTCCTTAGGCTGGATCTGTCTATTTGCAGTTTGCCTCAGTTCAACATTTTTGCTAGTCTCCAGCCAAGAGACTTGAATAGCACAGGATTTTGCAGATCGGGTTATGGTTCATAATGGCAGAGTTATGCTGGAAACTTTACACAGTATCCACACACGTCTGTTTCACTCTAGCCAGGGCTATGCATGCCTGGCTACCACAACTAATACATTCACATACAAACATTTTACAGAAAAGCTGCAGCTACAATGTGTGACAGGGTCAGGCCAGATGGCTATAGGAGAGTAATAGAAGGCAGATATATTAGCCCCAGGCTAAGTAGGTCCCTTTTCCCTGGGTAAGGTAACAGGGAAGGGTCCAGAACAATCAGGAACCTTCTGGAGACAATTAAGACAGGCTGATTAGAACATCTGCAGCCAATCAAGAAGCTTCTAGAATCAATTAAGGCTGGGTTTTAAAAAGGAGCTCACTTCAGTTTGTGGTGTGCGTGTGAGGAGCTGGGAGCAAGAGGCACTAGGAGCTGAGAGTGAGAACATGGACTGTTGGAGGACTGAGGTGTACAAGCATTATCAGACACCAGGAGGAAGGTCCTATGGTGAGGATAAACAAGGTGTTGGGAGGAGGCCATGGGGAAGTAGCCCAGGAAGTTGTAGCAGTCGCACAGCTGTTCCAGGAGGCACTCTGGGCCCTGGGCTGGAACCCAGAGTAGAGGGCAGGTCCAGGTTCCCCTCCAAATCCTCCCAACTCCTGGTCAGACACAGGAGGAGTCAACCTGGACTGTAGGTTCAGAAAAAATGGCCAAGCTGAGGGCTGCCATGAAGCTCCAAGGTGAACAAATCCACCAATAAGCACAAGACCAACCAAGGTAGAGCAAGAACTTTGTCACAACAGCTATAAGAATTCTCTTTGTAGTTTTCATGGGATGGTTAACTATATGTTGAAATATGTCCACAAAAAGTCTCTTTACTTTCTCTGCTGAGACAGGAACAGTGTTTACATTCTCTGATACTGCAAAACAATTAAATATCTGGAGATATTTCACATGGAGTAGTACTAGCTAAGGAACAGTCTTATTTTAATGAATAATAGGTTTTAGCTAACTGTAGCACATAGTTCTAGGACAAAAGTAAGTATGGAGAAGAACTGCAACAAAATAGAGTTACTACTAGACACATGAAAGAAATGGAATCAATAAAATAGATAGACAGGCTGTCACTGTAGAAACAGATCATAATTCTTTATTATCTAGTTCATGAATATAGAACATCTACACAAGCACAATACAGTGTGTGACAAAAATACTAGCGATGGGACCAAACCACATAATTCATAGATTCATAGATACTAAGGTCAGAAGGGACCATTCTGATCATCTAGTCCGACCTCCTGCACAGCGCAGGCCACAGAATCTCACCCACCCACTCCTACAAAAAACCTCACCTATGTCTGAGCTACTGAAGTCCTCAAATCGTGGTTTAAAGACTTCAAAGAGCAGAGAAGCCTCCCTCAAGTGACCTGTGCCCCATGCTACAGAGGAAGGCGAAAAACCTCCAGGGCCTTTCCAATCTGCCCTGGAGGAAAATTCCTTCCCGACCCCAAATGTGGCGATCAGCTAAACCCTGAGCATATGGGCAAGATTCACCAGCCAGATAATACAGAAAATTCTTTCCTGGGTAACTCAGATCCCATCCATCTAATATCCCATCTCAGGGGATTAGACCTATTTACCCTGAATATTTAAAGATCAATTACTTACCAAAATCCCATTATCCCATCATACCATCTCCTCCATAAACTTATCAAGTTTAATTTTAAAGCCAGATAGTGGCTTTAAAGCCAAATCTTTTGCCCCCACTGCTTCCCTTGGAAGGCTATTACAAAACTTTACTCCTCTGATGGTTAGAAACCTTCATCTAATTTCAAGTCTAAACTTCCTGGTGGCCAGTTTATACCCGTTTGTTCTTGTGTCCACATTGGTGCTGAGCTGAAATAATTCCTCTCCCTCTCCTGTATTTATCCCTCTGATATATTTATAGAGAGCAATCATATCTCCCCTCAACCTTCTTTTAGTTAGGCTAAACGAGCCAAGCTCCTTAAGTCTCCTTTCAGATCCTGATTTCAATTTCAAGCACTTTAAATTTTGGGAAGGTTCTTAGCTAGGTGTACTGACATTGGTCAGCTGTCACATATGCATCCTGATCCAATTTTAGATTCCTTATTCCCCTTTTATCTCTCTCTCTCTCTCTCTCTCTCTCCCCCTCCCCCCTCCCTTGTCTTATATTCCCCCATCTCTTCCCCCAAGAATGTTCAAATCCAGGATTTTGGTTCAGGCTCATCTCCAGAAAGGATACAAGACTATATTAGTTCAAATGTAAACTGTAATTGAATCTCATTAAATCGGGGGGGGGGGTTCCTTCAAGATAAAATATTTTAAAACTTGGAAAGTTAAAATTCTATCCTCCATACAATCAGCTAACACATTTTGAAAATGTATGCTAACAAATAATGCATTTTTTTGCCCATCTAATCATTTGATTGTTTAGAGAAGTTTGAGTCTGCAACTACTGCCAAGTTAAAGGATTTGATCCTTTATGTCAACTGGTAAAGGCTGATGCTTTTGGACCCAGAGACTCCAGGTTCAGTCTCCACAGACAACCCATCCGGGGCAACGTTATACAAAGATTTCTTCAGCCATCGCTTTAATTTAGACTGCAAACTTCAATTTGCCTTTTTGCAGCTCTCTACCAAAAAAACTTCTTATCCACAATCATATAGGTCATCATGATGAATTATTATTAGTTGATAATTATTATTAGTTATTCTTTTAAAAGACTTTCATTTACTGTATACTAAGCTCCATATGTATCAAAGATCAAAGATGCTCATCAAAGCTAATATTCATACTATCTTCATGAATCACTGAAACAAAAAATTGCAACACTGAATTAAAAATTAACATTTTAGATTGAAAGTTGACATTTCAGGCCAAATTTTCAAAACTCAAAGGGACAATTTTGTTCTTAATGTATGTATATCATCCACTTCCAGGTGCAAATTGTTAAACCAAAATGAGTAATTGTGCATGTAAAATAACACTTTGCATTCTCATTTCAATTACAGTGCCAGTGTGATGCATGTTGAGTGTCATGAGTCACTATGCTGATGTATATGTCAGAAAGGTCAGTTCTGTTTGTATTGTTGCATACACCTTTGGCCCTTGTATTTTTGTCTCCCCATGTTTTCCCCAAATCAGACTCTCGATGCATTAAACTCCATCACTGATTTTTTTTCCTCTTCAATGGATTTGACCCTATTTCTCATTCTAGTACATATTTTATAGTGCTTTAACTTAAGTTCCCCTCCCAGTGGAGAATAGGTGTCAAAAAATCTGATATTGATGTGAGTAACATCAGCAAATTATTTGATTCATCTGTTACTTGTATAGCATGCCTGGACTGTTTCATTTTCATTTGAAGGGAAAGTGTTTGTTTCCAAGAGGAAGAAAGAAATGGGCCTGTACAGCTGTTGAAAGTACTTTGTTTACCTAAGGATGGGAAATTGTTGTAGCAATGCTAACAGCATGCATTTTTTAGAATGGCACTAATTGCACCAATAGCTGTGACAAAAGTACTACCAAGAGCGCACCCTTGACTATCTATAGCAATACCAATGATGGTTTGGCAGAGGCGAAGACTCGTAGGTCATTAGGAGGCCAGACTGTCAGCTTTTCTCCCACTTGTTTCACATTATTCCATTTACAGCTTGTTCGGTATCAGTATAACAGAGAGAAACTCATAATACGTGAGAGAGAAATCCTGGAAATGAAAAGTTGTTCTTTATGCTGACAGACTCAAACCTTTAAAAATCATCATGTAGAATGTGTCTGCACACGAGTCTACTTGCCAGTCCTCAAACCTCTTTTAAAGTTATTATATTTTTAACAGTTATTGAAGACAACTTTAAGGGAAGGATTGGAATGTAAGTACACAACCAGTCTTCAAGTGGGAAGGGTACTGAGATATCCCAACAATAAGTTTCAGGAAAAATACTCACACTGGCATTATCAGGATTTGTTATATAACCTAAATGTAATGACCTCCAGAAAACAGAATGTCATGGTTATAGAACCCCAAAACTGATTTGCTGTCACTGTAATGTCATCCCTCTGCTTTCCAGAGATGGTACTAATACTTCTGGGCATAAAATCATTTGCAGCTGAGTGGTGGCTGTGTAGAATACCCACCAGGCCCAGATAAATTACTTCAAATATTTCTGTTAGTTATAGATAACATTTACTACATTTAATGTAGTTAGCAAAATTAGTATTTTAACTCCAAATATCCTTCCTGCATTATTGACAGATCTTCATTGCACCTAAGCAATATACTCCAAAGGAATTAGCTATTTTTATCACATAAAGCGATTTTTACCTTGTCCTTAGTCTATATGAGATCTCACAGAATAGCTTCATCTGCATCCTTCTTAAGCCTTTTGCCAAGTTTTAAATGACTATGATAGTAAACTGTTATTATTTATTTTAGAGGCCGCAAAATATATTCTAAGTACCTCACAGCACAAGTAAGAAGACACGGTTTCTGAATAGCTTACAGTCTAATTTAATCATCTGATGCAACAAAAGTGATAAAACAGTGGGGAAGTGTTGGGGAAGGAAGGTCAGGGATCACAGCAGTAAGTTTAGTTACCTGACATAGTCATGGTGGAGTAAATGTTTTTACATTATTCATACCATGATTACATTCAGAAATGTTAATCAGGCCCGATCAGGCTGTGATGTCATAGGAACCCAAAACCTAAGCAATGTCAAGCCTGGTCAATACCTGGATGGGAGATCTCCAAGGAAAACTTTTGGTGATAGAATGGACTGCACCCTTCTTCAGAGTCAGTATTGAACCAATACCCCAGCAGGATGTCACAGAACTAAGACCCTGAACACTTGTCATTAATGATTCCATAGCAATTTTAGCAACGGTTAGAGGTTCTAACCCTTCTGTCCTAGTCAACTGAAGATACATATTTTGCAGGTGCATTTTAACATATATAATTATAAAAAATTGGGCCATTACATATTTCAGGGGAGACAGGAAGAGGAAGGAGTAGACAGCTTCAAAACTCCTGCAGCCACACCTTGTCACCTCATTATGTTCCTCATTTCTTGATTCCAAGCATATTCTCATTTCCAGTAAAAGGTTTACAAAGCTCATCTTGGAGGGCGAAATCAGATCTCCATAGGCTACATGAAATTTAATTCTGCCTTCTCTTCTTTCAAATCCCATCTCAAGACTCATTTCTTCTGAGTTACCTATAAGAAACCAACTAATGGTAATTAGTTTGAAGGTCTCTCATGTATACTTGATATGTATTAATTAGAAATAACCATTAGCAACTGTAATAAAATATGGTACATATGCATAATGTACATAAAACTAAACATATTTTGATAATTCCCCTCTACCTCACTCATATATGTTGCTTGTCTAGGGGTCAAGAAAGGGAAAGAATTGGAACCAACAATATGTATGCTTATTATCATCCATATCACTGTGGTGATTTTTTTTCCAAGATCCACCCATCCTTGTAACACTTTGTAACACTGAAACAAATCACACAAAATTAAGGACCCAACTGCCCACCAATCCCTAAGAAGTTATGTAATTTATGGACAGCCCCTTTATATTCCATGTCTCTTTTTTCCTTTTCTTTTTAGTCTTTACTATAGGTTTGTACAGGACTTATCACAATGGGATCTCAGTACACTAGCACAATAAAAATAATTTAAAAAGCAATCATTAAGCAAGCTTTGAAACACAGAAACCTAAAAATTTCTGGTTTAAAATGAGTTTGTTTTTACCACTACTTTTATAAGTTTCTTTTCCATTTAGTGCTTGCTGATGTATAATGTAATGATAGTTCAAAAAGAGTAGAAAAGCAGGGTTCTTTCTGCAGATGTCCTGCCTTGGATCCTTTCATAGCTCATGCTCTAGCTATTATAGAAACCAGGGTCATTATCTGTCTATATGTCAAATCTATCTAGATATTTTAACTACAATAATTGAAAGCTTGAGGAAAAATAGGTCAAGTCACAAAAGTCTGAATACAGCTGAAGTTTTGTTTCTCTATGCTCCCTGTCCTTTGTATGTAGATTTGTTCTTTCTCCCACTATCATCTGCTGATTTAGTTAAAGTTTGTCAGAGGTGGGTGGTAGTTATTTGCAGGAAAGATGTAACAGACAGCTGGGTCTGATATTTCATCTAGAAGGCAGTAAGATCTGTAGTCATTCTAATCTCTTGTGGACAGATCTCACTCTTCCTGACAGTGAAATCTATTAAACTGTGGAATAGTCTCCCAGGAAAAGTGGTAGAACCTTCATTGCTAGGGACACTTGAAACTAGACTGAACAAAACACTAGAAAATGAGTTGTAGGGAACAATCTACACTGGCAGAGTGATAGACTAGATGACTTAATAGTTATCCATCTTTAACATCTGTGATTTTGCAAAACATAGGATTTGCCACACCAGTCAGTAATTTATACTTTAGAAGCTGGTGAAAAAAGCCCAGAACGCACATGGCCAATTATGCAATGCTGTACATAGAGGGGAAATCTTCCCTGACAGCTGCATTAATCAATGTGTCATTATTGTTAATAACTGTTAATATTATTGTATTAGAATAACATCTAAAATCCACAGTCAAGGATCAGGGCCCCATTGTATTAAATGCTGTACAAATGGGCACCACATAAAGCAATCTTTGGCCCTGAGAGCTCACAATCTAGGATTATGATAAGATGCAAAGTGATGAAAAACACAGACAAATGGAGAGGAGTAAAGGGGAAGATGTTGACGTATCCTGAAGTATGAGAATCGATAGTGCTTAATACCTCAGCTTGACTGACTGTCTGTTAATGGTCATGCCATTTCTACAGTTCTTCAGAAATGCATCTTAATTCTATAGGTGGATTATACATTCTGGGCTAAATTTGAGCCAACTGTATTCACATTAGGAGGTGCCTTCTCTCATGTCAGTGATGCTATATATGTGAGTAGATGCTGTCCAACATGAGTAAGTGTGGCACAGTCTAGACTCAGATGAAGCTCTGTTTTGCTTTTTTTCTTTTATTTGGTTTAAATGTACTGCCCTTTAATTTCACTGGGTTTCCCAGTGGTCTTCTATTATGTGACTAATTAAAAAGGAGAATCTGATCAATTTTCATTGTGCTCTCATAATTCTGAATACATCAATCATGTCTGCTCTATTTAGCTAAGAAGGAAATACTAATCCCAGTGATCCCATCTCTCACTATGTTTCATCTATTGCACCTCTAACCATTTCTTTGGTGCCTTTTTATAGACTACTTCCATTTCCACAATATCTTTATGGTGATGTGACCAAAATGTCGATAAAGAAGAGACTATCATTGTTCATGAGGCAGTTATTGCAATACTCTGTATTATTTGGGGGGGGGGGAGGTTAATGTCACCATGTATCCTATTTCTTATTGAATAGTCCCACTGCACATTTGGAAGTTACATTTTCACTAACCTATCCACCATGACTCCTAGGTCTTCCTCAAAGTTCTATGCAAATTCAAAGCCCAACAGCACACAAGAGAAGTCTGGATTTTAGCAGATGTGTATTGTTTAATCTTTATCCAAGTGAAATCTGTTATATTTTACAATCTGCCACAGTCTTATCCTGTGGAAATAGCTCAATGTCATAAGCAAACTTTACTAACTCATTGCCCAATTCCTCCTCATACCATGCATAAATAACACTGGTCCAAATAACAATGGAGCATCGTGCTACCAACCTGGTTTCCACAATTGGAGTAGCCAATCAAGAACTCCTTCTTTCCTATTACTTACTCAGTTATTAATCCACTTATCAAGGCTTTGATCTTTAGCATATGGTTATTTATTTTCTTTTATAGTCTCTTTTGAGAGATTGTATCAAAAGCTTTTTTGAAAATCCTAATAAATTATATCCATTGGGTCACCTTTATCTACTATTTTTGTTAACTTTTTTCAAAGAATTCTAACAAAGTAGAGAGGCACTAGAGTTCTGGCACTAGAGAGAATATAGCCTTAAAACTTTTCTTTTCTAGGCCACAAAGTTCTTACTGCGGCTTCATTCCTCAACAGCTGCATCCTACATAAAATACAATAACCACCCCGACTGCTCATCAGCACACAGTGTAGAGAAGTAGTCATAACAGTAGAGCATGGAGACATTTGTATGCAAACTTAACATTTGCTTTCTGGGAGCATTCATGCAAGTAAAGTTCAAGTAAAGTAAAGTTAGCTGGGTTCTAAAAAAAATTCAAATTTTGCCACACTGGTCTGACAGGGGGAAGGGAAAGACAGCATATGCAGCCCACAATGATAAACAGGTTGAGAACCACTGGTGTAGTGTCTTCCTCAGCCATCTGTAATGGATAGTCTTCAATCTCTTTTTGTTAGCCACTGTCCTCAGCCAAATCTCTGCTCCGTACAATAGTGTGTTCAGAACAATGAAATGGTGTAATCTGACGTTTAGTTTGGTATGGAGATCTGTTTGAACCAGTGTTAGTCCTTCCAAAACTGATGTTTGCTTTTCCTAATTTTGTATAAATATCTTTATTACAACCACCTTCAAATGTCATCATTCCCAAATAGAAGAACTCTTCTACCTCTTCAATTTCTCTTCCATCCATGTCACCTTTGCATCTGTTGTCCAGTTTCCCACCTTCATAATCTTGTTTTTTTCTGCATTTACTTTCAATCCAATTTTTATAGCTTCCTGCTCTACCTGTGTTGTAGGGCAATCATTCCTTTCCACATTGTATTTAGTAAAGCAAGATAATTGGCAAAGTTGAGGTCATGTAACACATCTATACTAACCCATTTTACAAAGGCTATGATGCCTTTTGTTTCTTGCTTTATCACCCAGCCTGATGGTAATGCATAGAGGATTGGTGATAACACACACTCATTTCTAACACGAGTCACAATATTGAACCATTCACTCAGCCCTCTAGCTGATATTACTGCACATCTTCTTAGCATATGTGCAACATGCCTCAGGTGGCACATGACCAGAATTCATCACTGAATTTGGTCCACTGGTTGGATCATTATCTTCCCTGGCTTGGGCCAGGTACTGATGGGGAGTGCAACATAAATACTGATCCATCTATTTCCCTCATATAAAGTCATTATGTTGATCAAGTTCTAGCAATATTCCATCTGTGGATGCTATCAAACACTTTCTTCAAGTTGTTGAAGGTGGGGTTTTGCCAAGCAGTAGCTTTTTTGATGATCTGTTGAAGAGTGAATATCTGTTCACAACAACACTTACCAGAATGGAACCCAGTCTGTTCTTCTCGTAATATTTCAACCATTGTCTTCTTCATTCTATTCTGAATGACAGTATCCAATACTTTGCCCGGGTTGATGGCAGTATAATATCTCTCAGTTTGTGCACTGAGTAAAATCAAACTTTTTTGGTAATGCCATGATTATACTATCTTTGGCAAGTGTTCTTTCACCTATGTGTGTACACACAGCCAAATCAAATTCTTTTAAAATCTGAGTGAACATTTGCAGAAAATATTTTGTAGTATTTGCCCAGCTGTAAGCCCCAATACATTTCCATGCTGCTGCTCTCACATCTTTTTGTTTTATTTTGCCTAGAAATACATAAAACATATGGATCTCTAATATGGTATTTTTAAATAGCCTCCAAGATGATTCTTTGTCAAATAGAATCTCAAGGTGTCTTTTCTCCACCTGACTTAACTGAATAATTGTAGAGTCTCTTGAATATGGAAAGGAAATCTGTTTGTGACATCAGCTACAGCATGGTCCTCAAATAACTGCCATATTTATGGCAGAAATAACAATGTAGGCACAAATATCAACTTTTTAAAAAAAATTATTGAAAGGTTTTACAGTGCCACACTAAGAAATATTGAACATAATTTAATAAACTGACACCTGTGCTTGGAGGCCCTACATCTCATGCCATGGCAATAATAAATGTCTTTAGGACCAGTGAACTTTTAGAAACATTAGGCTTGGACCAGATTCTATTCCTGTGATAATTCCTATCCTAGAATAAGCTGTTTATAGTAATAATGGCATTCATCAGTATAACATGATCCCTCCCCTTCCTGTTACTTTGCCTGTCCTTCCTGTGTAACATGTCAGAAATAGTCCTATCCCATTTATTTTTATTGACCCATAGCCTAAGAAACCAGTTATTTTTGTTTCTACTTTACCCTTTTTTGTTTTGAATTCATATCATTAACATAATAGGGCTTTTGTCGTCTCCTTTTACACAGATTATAATCTGTGTTATAACTCGGTCATTCCAAATTTACAGCAGTGTCAGGAGAGAACAAGGCCAACAGAACTTTGCTAATATATTATTAGTCATTATCTCCATTTAACTGAAACTGTGAATTTTCATAGAACCCTGTTTGTATCTAATTGTAATAAAGCTTCTTTAAGGGTTGCTGCTGACGATAGCATCACTAAGGCTTAGCCCTTGAAGAAAATGAATTGTGGGAGATTTGTCTGAATGTCATATGACAATTCCTTAGGTTAGTAACAGAGTGGAGCTGGTAGAAAAGCCAGCTGAGATGAACCAGATAGGTTCCATGCAGAACAGCCAGGAGGAACTACAGAGAGCAGGAGGAAGTGGGCAGGTTCTCCAGCCATAGCACCTGGCCTAGGAGTGTGAGGCCAAGTAGGAGGTGGCCCACAGAAGAATGAAGTGGAATTTGGTCTGAAGGTGAAGACCAGGGTTTCCAATAATTGATAATTAATAAATAGCCAATAATTATTCAGTTAATATTTTAATTTATCCAACTGATGTTTAACCAGTTTACATTTATCAAACATTTAGAGATCTTGGATAAGTCAGAGTGACTGAATTTATTAGAAGATTAGACAGCACATAATAGAAAGAGGTACAATAGTTACCATGCAGTTCTGTGAGATGCATGTCCTTGCAGCATGACCATCTCCTTCTGATTCTGTCAGGGCTCTGATTAATTGCCTATAACCGGGCCTTATTATAGGTACTCTGTTTACTGTTGCACTTTTCCCCCTTTCATATACACACTTATCGTTATTTTTAGCACATTTCCAAACTTCCTATCCTATTTCATAAATGTCCAACTGCAAGATCAGCATCTGCTGTACATTCATTGTTTGTGCCATTTACATAGAGTATACATTTCCAATAAATACATTAAACGTGTCAACTTAACATCTGCTATTCTTCTGGTTATGCATTCCTTGCAAAATCACTTACTAAGCTAAATAACAGAACACAATATAAAATAACTTTTAACATATTTTGCAAACTGGTATTTTTCACATTCTACAATCAGTTAACAGCTTCTCAAAGTATCTTGGGAGTTTGGTTCTCCAGCAGGCCTTAAGCCTATCATAAGTTTGGCCTAACAGTCAACAAAGGGGACACAACACTTCACTCTTTAGGGTCTCTTGGCTGGAACCCACAGTTTAAGGAGGGTCTCCTCTACACCACAGCAGTGCCATGAAGAGAGGCAAGCTAGAAGAGTAGAATAATACTGTGCTGGAGAATCCAGGAAAAGGCCTAACGTTATTGATTAAGCACAGCTAGGGCTACATGACTATAGAGCCCAAAGAGGACAGGCAGAGTGAGAGATTGTCTTTGTTCGGACTGTTTTGTTTTGATCCCTGAAAGGCGGGGAGTCATTTAAAACCCCATTTTCATACAATCACTGAGGGAGATGGTGATCTAGCAAGAAAAGTGGGCAAACTGAGTCAATGACAACAGAAAACTAAGAACCCCATTACTCATATAGAACTTACATTTTCACTTCCGATTTCTCTTTGTCTACCTATGAACCTCACTTGTTCTCTAAAAGTAGATTTAGATTGTAAACTATTTGGCACCAAAATTTCATTTTTACTTGGTGTGAGTGCCTAGCACATATCTGTGTACTCAAAAATAATACTTATTAATCATGATAAATGACTTGCATTGTCTTCACAAAAATAGTTACTTACTCTTTGGGTAAAATACTGGCTTTGTTAAAATCAATGGGTATTCTGCCATTTACTTCAATAAAGCTAGGATTGCACTGTATATTTCTATTTACTCAAACTGTTGCCACCATGTTCTGCCTCTGCCACATGTTTTTTAACTTTTATTTAACAATTTTAAGATAACAAAACAATGCAAACACAGACACTCATAACATAGCCTTAGTTGTCTGAACAGCACCTACAACAATGGGACCCTGATCCATGACTGAGGTCCCTTTGGCATTTCAGCAATACAAATAATAACGATTGTGTCTTACAGGCACAAGTCTGTGGGCCAGGGTGAAGCCATCCAATCCCAGTGGGAACATCAGGAATCATTCTGCCTCCTCAAAACACAACACCTCCAATACTTTTCAGTATACATGGAAGAGCACGCGCACTTCCAACTCTTCTGGAGTAACTTATGATATTGGCAATACTAGCCTCACATGGCCCTTATGCTCATGGTAGAGCAAGGGCTGCACTGTGTGTGGGGGCCTATGTAAGAGTAATAAAATGGAAAAGAATAATTTTGCCGTGCCCCTTTGTGCACTCACACAGGAACTGCCCATGATCCAACAGCTGTGTCTACCCGGCATCAAGTCTGAAGGTGAAAGAGAACCAGAGATTGAGGATAGGCTATAGCTATGGGACTCGTAAAGCATACGCATGTTATAAAGTTGGAAAATATTATATTTTTTTAAATCACCGCAATCTAAAATAGGCTATAAAGTCTAATATATATGGCTTTGGAAGTATTAGATTTTTATCAGTAAATGTCAATTTCACCATACACACACACAAAGAGAAGAAAAAAATTTCATTAAACAATTATTTTATGGCTCCCACCCCTATTGTCTGGCACCTCCATGATTTCCTGCAAGTAGGAACATTTAAATAGATAAAAAAATTAAAAATACTTAAAATCCATAATTTTGTACAACTGTAAAAATTTAAACTGATACAAATCAAAAATGCTTAAAAATAAACATAGATATTATCCATCAAAATTATTTTTTAAAATATCAATTTTAATTCTTCCAAGACCAAATGTATAGTATAGGTTTTGCCATGACTGAAAAATTAAAGCAATGACTATTTGCATAAAATAATCCCAGCCAGAGACACTGTTTAGTAACTCCTTGTTCAACATGATGATTGCATTTCAAAGTCTAATCTAACCACATTCCAAGATATTTCAAAATGTGTGGCTTTAGAGAATGGGAAGCATCAGAACTGGGACTATACAGTGCAGAATTCAGAGATTTCAGTCTGGGATGTGCAGCAGCTACCCAAGCTTTTCGTTTGTGAATTTAAAACAACATTATCCAATTTATCCAATCTTGTAATTTATCAGATTCACACTGGAGACTAAACTAAATACCATGTAAATATTTATCTGGCCTATAAATAATAGTGGCATCCCCACAGAGATGAAACTTTGAGTTTCAAAAGTCTGGATCAATATCATTAATATATAATGATAAAGGTAACAAGACAAGAACTGAAACTTGAAGGACTATATAAAAGCATTATCTGAGCAAAAAAGAAAAGGAGTACTTGTGGCACCTTAGAGACTAACAGATTTATTTGAGCGTAAGCTTTTGTGAGCTACAGCTCACTTCATCGGATGCATTCATGATTATCTGAGCACACTCTTTATAAGACAGGATAAGACCAAACCATGACACCCTTAGGCTCCTAATTCTTTTTCACTAAAGTGATTTGTCACCTGCAGACTGGATGTCTGCAATGCTCTCTAGCTGGGGTGAAAAGTGAAGGACAAACAGATACTTTAACTCCATTCCATGCAGTAGCCCGGGGTAGGCAAACTTTTTGGGCTGAGGGCCACATCTGGGTGGGGAAATTGTATGCAGGGCGGGGGCAGGGGGTTGGAGTGTGGGGTGTGGGAGGGGGTGCAGTGTGCAGAAATGGGCTCAGAGCAAGGGATTGGGGCAGAGGAGGAGTGTGGAGTGTATGAGGGGGCTCAGGGAAGGGAGTTGTGGTGCAGAAGGGATGTGGAGTGCAGGAGGGGGCTCAGGGCAGGGTGCAGGAGGGGTGTGGACTGTGGGAGGGAGTTCAGGATAGGGGATTGAGGTGCAGGAGGGGTGCAGCAGGGGGCTCAGGGCAGGGGGTTGGAGTGCACAGGGGTGTGGGTGCATCAGGGGGCTCAGGGCAGGGTTGGGGTGCACGGGGGTGTGGGGTTCAGCAGGGGGCTTAGGGCAGGGAGTTGGGGGGCAGGGGGCAGGAGGGATTCAGGCTCCAGCCTGACGCTGCTTACCTAAAACCAGACCACAGGCCATAGTTTGCCCTCCCCTGCAGTAGCTTGTCTTCTGAACAGTAAAAACTGATAAAAAGTAGTACACCTGCATGTTCCTTTGGCTCCCCATTCAATTCCAGGTCAAATTCAAGGTCCACATCCCTATCTTTAATACTATGAGGGGAGTAAGGCCAGTGTATCTCAGGGATTGTGTCTCCTTCCATGAACCTTCAAGCCAAAGGTGCCCACTGACATTTTAGGATGCTACAGGCAGACCATTCCCAACACAAGACTCTAAATCAGCGGTTCTCAAATTGTGGGTCGGGACCCCATTTTAGTGAGGTTGCCGGGACTGGCGTTAGATTTGCTGGGGCCCAGGGCCGAAGCTGAAGGGTTGCAGGGCTCAGGTTACAGGCCCCCCACCTGGGGCTGAAGCCCTTGGGCTTGGGTTTTGGCCCCCCTGCCTGAGACAGTGGGACTTGGGTGGGCTCAGGCTTCAGTCCTCCCTCCTGGGGTCATATATTCATTTTTCTTTTTAAGCTGATCGAGGTGCAATGAAGTTTGAGAACCCCTGCTCTACATAATGGCCTTATTACTAGAACTGATCAGTTAGAGCACAACTCTAACTAAGCTATTCACATGCATGTTTGCAGAATTCAGGCATAATTTAAATCAAGAAGTTAAAAGGAATTTAACCATTAAAAGGGGTAAGGGAAGGCAAAGTATTCAGTGAGGCTATTGGAAGGAATAAACTTAGTCGTGTGTAAGTGTTGGCAGAATCAGGCCCTTATATTGTAAGCTGTTCGAGGCAGAGTTTGTCCCTTACAATATGTTTGTGCTGTGCCCAGCACAAAATGGCCTTGTTACTGATTGGGGCCTTTAGCCTCTACTGTAAAAAAATACATAATATAATTAATAATCATATTCAAGGAGGTTAAATGTGGTGCAGAACGTCTTCAGTCAAAATAAAGGAAAACTTTTTAAAAAAATAAATATAAAAGTGCATATATACATGCCATGTAAAGTACACGCAGATTAATTATTCTTAGAACCAGTCCCATTAGCTAGAATATCATTATTAATTTTCTTACATTTCATAAGGTCATTCAGCCCCAAGGATTCCAGAGTGTTTACAGCTATAGTTATGAGGACTTCAGTTATGAAGTCCATAGGTAAGGATGTGATCATAGCTCCATTTCACACCTTATTATATAACTTGTACACAGTTCACTGTTTATGAAAATGAGATTTTCATCTGAACCTATTTGCCATTCATGTATGGGAGTACTTGTTTATTCTCCCCCACCCATACATTCCTTAATATAGGAAATATACTTCAAATTAAAATTTTGAAAGTGTCTCAAATTTTTGGCTGTCTCTCACTCAGAAATGGAAATGTTTCACATTTCTGAATTCACCCATAATTAGATGTCTGTAAGAGCTTGGGTGTAGATTAGTTTTGAAGGAAATATGTTGTGAATCAAAATATTATTAGCAGTCTTTATCAGTTAGGACTGGATCCCCACCAGCAATGCTGCCATAGAAAATTTGAACTCATGTATAAATCTTTCAATGTGAACCAAGCTGTGGGTTAAAATGTTCACCATGACACACTGCACAGGTTGCTGAGTGCTGGTTAGGGCCACTGAAGAATTTAGAAGCTCCACAAATTAGTGGGAGCTTTGGGGAGCCATGACATAGCCTGAGGACCTCTGGAATTTAGCAGCTCTCCAGGGAACTGGGACTTAGAGGTAGTCCTTGAACCTATTGAGCTACTTAAATTTTTATGCTTGTAGATGCAATCCATTTTAGACCTCAGCTAGTTAAGCACTCAGCACTTAAGGTTTTATGTGCATGAAATTTGCTGAAGCATTAAAAATGACAGAAGATTAAGCCAATTTAACTGTATGAATACCATATAAAACTTTAAGCAACCTTGTAGGGTTCACACTGCCCCAGCAACCAATGCCATGAAGGAGTCCTGTGGGATTGTTTACATGGCAGGGTAATGTGCTGTACATGGATGTGATTTCTAAAGTGTACTAATGTGTTGTGCATTAATTGCTCCATGAAGAACCCACTGGTGCACACTAAAAGTTCCCTAGAGCACTTTAACATATACTTTAGAAATCATATCCCTATATTTTGCATTGCTGCTGTTTGTAGACAAGCCCCAAGCTTCAAAGGGATCCCTTCCCAATTGTCATTGCTACTCCTTTTCCGGAGAGTTCCTGAGCTCTCCAAGAGAGGAAGTATCAGGAAATCCGCAGCAGAGACTCTCCTCTCTGGCAGACTTCAGGAATTTTGCGAGAGGAGAGTATCTGCAATATCCCTTCTCCAGAAACTCAGGATGATGAAGAAGCAAAAGTGGGCACTATTTTGAGTGGCCTGCCAGCCACACCATAGAAATTAAAATAGCTAGTAATACTGATGCACAACTTAAAACTGTATCCAAGTTTATAATAAGACATTGCTGACCATTACGTTCCACATCCAGTCAATGATTCCTGTACAATAAGAGGAGAGCAACTCTTCAAAACTGAAGATTTTTCGTCTAGATCAGTGCCTGTGCTAGTCCATTGGGGCCCTAAGCAGGAATATTTTGACATCATCACCCCCCACCCCCACGCCCCGCAGACACACAAACATACTAATAATTAATAGGGAGCTCCATGGAGCTGCTCAGGCCCTAAGCAATTGCTTAATCTGTTTATACCCAGCATTGGCTCTTTCTACAGTAAATATAGTGGAGCCCTACTGTCCTTTCAGAAGGATGTATAGGAACTGGGTAATATTCCTTTAAATGGTTTGGAACACCTGTAGTGATTATCCTTGTTTTCTATTGCAGAAGCCAACAGAGCAGCAGCGTATGTATATAACTAGGCCTTGTATGTTTGCATATAGTTAGTGAACATGGTTGTTTGGAACCCAGATGTGTGCATCCAGTTTCCTCCTATTCTTAATGTTGTGTAGAGACTGAAGATACGAGAGGACATATTGGAAAAGATGAACGAGGGACACCAGGTCCTTTGCCAAAAGGTGGGAGCAAATATTGGTGTCATTGCCCAGCATCAGACAGGACCTAAACTGCAGGGTGCAATCATGAGTCTTCCTGGGTGACCAGAAAACAGAACACAAAAAGAACCTCTCATTGTTGCAGGATTACTTTATAAGCCTTGGAAAGGAATAACACTAGATCTGTGTGAAGAAAAGTGACAAGTCTATCTGGCAACCACTGACTATTTTCACAGATTTATGGTACTATTCAGTGGGACTTACTCACATGCTTAATGCTAAGCCGATGTTTAGGTGCTTTGCTGATTAGGGATGGACTTATTCATGTGCTTAAAAAGAAGTATGTGCTTTGTTGCTTTTTTTAAAACTGAGGCACATACCACCATGTCCCACAATATGTAGATTTACTACACAACTAAATTAGCTACACATGCCTCTGCAGTAAAGCCTATCTTCGCTCCAAATACTGATATAAAGTGCTAAAAAGGCAAATTAGCACGTCAAGCTAATACCCAGGTCTTTTTGTTCCAGTTTACTACAAGAAGGGAATAGACCATCCAACAGAACTTCTAGGGAAGTTTAGGAAGGCAGAATGTAATTACCCCAGTAGAATTCATTCCAATTCTTGCAAACTGTGCCATGAAATATTTGATGGCTGCAGGATGTCATGAGCATGGTTTTATGTCTTCTATAAAATCACAGCAGCACCCCTGACACCAACCTGAAGTATTTGGTTCAGTGTTAACATAGTGGGAAATATGCACTTCCCTGCATCACAAACCCAACTTCCTGCAGTACCTTGGTTTTCTCTGGAGGTTTCCCATCCAACAATTTTACTTGGAAATTTAGACTGTGAAGGATTAGTCAAACCATTTACAATGTATCCCACACATATTTAGGATTACAGTTCTCATAAAAAAAAATTTAAAAAAGACTTTTAAAAGCAGGAAGAAGTATCCTGTAACTATGGGGCTTTATATTTGCATAGACGGCACCTAAGTTAAATTGATTCCTAAGCTTCCTTTAAATACCCATATCTGCTTTAAGATTTGTAGATTTAGCTTAAACCTTGGGGAAAATCTCTTCATTTAAGGAAATGATTTTCTCGTTACTTTCAGCCATCTAGAAAAAGTACCACTTTAACAAACATTTTTTTAATATGGTTTATAAACTGCCTTCTAGCCTTACTAGAAAGAATAAATTCTATCTTTGATCAGGGGATCAAAGAAAAATTATATAGAAGCATGAAAATCATAACCTTTTATATTTCTGCACTCCTTGATACTAAAAGCTATACAGTTTTATAGATGCACAGGATAAAACAAAGTTATTTAAAAGAGCTTGGGCAAACCCTAACTACCATGAGGCACAGATTAAGCACAATCTGCTTTTATATCTTGTAAAAAGCCACAATAGCATGACCATTAAAAATAAGTGTGGCATGATGTTATCCTATGGCAAAATGTATTATTTGTGCCCCAGTAAATAGTAAGTTTATGTGAGTCATAGCTGTGTAAAAAAGAAAAGGAGTACTTGTGGCACCTTAGAGACTAACAAATTTATTTGAGCATAAGCTTTCATGAGCTACAGCTCACTTATGCTCAAATAAATTTGTTAGTCTCTAAGGTGCCACAAGTACTCCTTTTCTTTTTTGCGAATACAGACTAACACGGCTGCTACTCTGATAGCTGTGTAACATACTCCTTAGAGCAATTTATAATCAATAAAGTCCAGGGTTCTCTGCCACAATGAATCATTCCCAATATTAAATAATTGCAATTATTTAAAGATCTCATTGCAAATTTAAATTTATAGTTGCAATCAGAAAGGAGACTTAATCAAAATTCTCATCACCCATGGTAAAATTCACCCAGATGTTGTGAGCTGATATTATGCCCTCCATGCATAGTCTTCTCTCTGAAAAAGGTCTATGTGTCAGTCTTGCATAGGATACTGTGGTAGGACACATTGGGGATAGGCCAGCAGTGGTCCAATGGCAGATTATGTCTTCCAGTGCACATTACTTTGCATTTATCAACATTGAATTTCAATGTGTGTCACAGTTTCAAGATAACTGCACATGTGTTTTCCCCACCGTGGGACTGTGAGGTCACCCACTGAAAGGTTTCCAGTTCCTCCCCATCACCTCTCTGGGCAGAGACCCATTTCTCACTCCCTTCTGACCAGGGGTTTTACATTTACATTTTGATAACCCCAACCTAAAGGACCAGCACCTGTGCTTTGCTTTCTCTCTGAGGGTTATGATAGTGTATTGCTAGCAATTACAAGTTAGCACACAGCTCCTAAGCAAGCACAAAATGCATTACAGAGCAAGCATATAAAAACAATAAAAGAACCTACACACATGCAAAAATGTTTAGCAGACGTCACCCTCAACTCCAACATAGGGGTGTGCTAGGTGTTAGTCCTTCAAACCATACAACTGAGTTTTTCCTGTGATTACAAGTTCATATCAGTCTTTAGATCAGGAACCAAAATGAAGGCCCCCAATTTTGTTATGCTCAGGCTCTTTCTTCAAAAGTCCTTTCTTTGTCTGTTGATCACTGGACAATTCAGTTTGAACTAGAATATGCAAGAAGGTGGCATTTCTTGGAAGGTGTTATAAGCTGAGTGATTTTCCTAAATCATCCCCTATCAATATTACTTCCTTCAAGAGCTGTGGTAACCCTCATCCCGTAGAATGCATACAAACGCTGGCCCACAATGATAACTAAACCATCATACATTTAGTACTATGTGGTCTCCCAAAGATATTGCAGGAAGTTGCCCTATCTATCACAATGCACTTATGTGTTTTGCTGAATCTGAATCTAACCGTTAGCAACTAGCACTGAAATAGTAGCCACAAAGGGGTGGACAGCAGCTCTGCACCTTCACCCTAGCTTGCAAGGGTGGACTTCAGCTCCCAATTCGCTTCATGTTGTACCCACATAAAGCCCCAATATTTGGACTTTATGGACCTGGTCCAAAGCCCACTAATGTCATTTAAAGAGGCTTCCATTGATTTACATGGGCTTTGGATAAGATCCAAAGTGCATGGAGTGAATTTCACTCTGAGTAAAATCACAGCCAAAAAAACCCTCTAACTATACATGACAAACTTCACATTCACACCCAGGTCTGGAAATTAGAAGTGGAAAAGAACAAAAAGGAAAAAAAATAACTTTTACCAATTGTAAAATTCATTTTAAAAACCAAAACCTTTTACTTTTTATTCCTCAACTGAGGAAATGGAATGTTGGAACGTTAAGCTTAGCTTTAATAAACATTAAATCTCTGCCCCTACTGTTTCTCTCTCTTCTAAAAATATACTAATCTTGTCAATACTTTAAGAAAACGTTTTACTTCCAAATTATGTCTCTGTATGGAGTAGGACATCTGGATTAGAAAAAGAACACCAATCTCTAAGCAAATCTGGTTTTGGTAGAAAACTCCAAACATTTACATGAATAATCTTTAACTGTTTAGAAGTATTAAATTCAGATACAACTAAATCTGAGAATAATGAAAGTCTCCCTAAATGGGCAAAAAAACCAAATTCACTGCTGCCCATATTATTTTAAACTCATTTTAAACTCAGTGTTTTAGAAACTGTTTGTGTTTTATTTTCTTTCCAAAAAGAATGAAATTATATCTATTTGTCACTGGGTTGCTATGTACATGCAATAAGAAACTCACCTGCCACTTAAGATGTATTCCTTCTCTGCTGACAAGACTGGTGTGTACAGTAAAGCTGAATTAACAAATGATTTTTTAGAAGTCAGGTTATGTCTGTTAAGCCATTAAAGTAGATATAGCCTAAAGGGTTAGGTATAGCCTAAAGGTTAAGCCATTAAAGTAGATATATCCTAAAGTAGATATAGCCTTAAGGCTAAAGTCTTGTGTAGTAAGTTGATCCCCCATTCCTGTTTGCTTACACTTCCATTACAATCGCACCAAACAAATTTCGCTATTTGAACTAATTTTATTTATACTATGCTGTAAAATAAACTTTTTCTGATAATTAATTCCCAACTCAACTTCATTCTCAGGATCCTATGTATGAACCCTAGGCACCTAAGTCCAAATGTCTGGCACAAGTAAACTCCCATGTGACACAAGCCCTGTGAAATATTCCCAATATGGGAGATTTGGCAACCAACTTCTATTGAAAGTCAATGGGAGTTGGACGCCTAACTCCCCTTTGTGGCTTTGAAAATCTCTCTCAATGTCCATTGTCATTCTCAAGGTGGATTCTAAACCTTTTTCTAAGACAAATAATAATCACCTAGAATTAAAAATAATTTACTTATGAATAAACAAACTGAGAATTTGCAACCAGAAAAGGTGGGGGTGACAATTCATTCAGGGCAAAATCCTGGTTTCTCTTGAAACTACAGCATCAAGCTGGACACTGCTGTATGGTTCACCTCACCAGCACATACCCGTACACAAAAAGCCAGGAGAAAAGCTGACTCATTACACTAGCTCTATGCCAGCGTATGATGGGAATATTCTGCAGAGGTGGTTTAAGCCCCCTTGTATGTTGCTGGAGTGATGTAAAGAGGACACAATGTAACACAAAATTTGAGTGTATGACTCCAACATGCCCAGACACCAGAAGAGATACAGAATTGCCAACTCCTGTGATATTTGGTGTTTTTCCTTAAAGTTGGCTAGAAAGTTGGCACCTATAAGTTTCTAGCCCTTATGGCTGCAGAGAAAAAATGAACCCTAAACACTGTGACATCAAAAAGCAAATCAAAAGAATACCCAGAAAGATTATTTTTGTAAATCTTCTGATTTCTTAAAACAGTCTCATGATAGGGGGAGCAGGGGCTAATTCATGATTTTTTAACCCTTGGTGCTGGCAGTACTGGAGATAAATGAATGTGCAATGTGTCTGTGACTGTGTGAAGCAGTTGTCACTGTTGTATAAGAAGTGGGTGAGGCTGAAAGTCATTCTCCATTCTGGAAGGCAGTGTTCAGCATTGCAGTGCCAGAAAAGGATGAAGCTGCCTGCAGTTTACAGCAAGGTTTTGTTGGTGTGTTATGTAATGCTTTTTTAAAAAGTCTTATAAATACAAGTTCTCTGTGCCTTAATATGAAGAACACACCAACTCTGGGGAGAGAAGAGTAGAGAAGGGGTTCTCTACTCAGTCTGCCAGGAAGATTAAAGGATCTGTGTCTGAAGAAGTCTGTCCTACCTGAAAAGGAACTATCTTCCAGGGCGTGAAACCAGCAGCTTATTGACATGGAAGGACACGCACAATAGCTATTGGTAGGAGCACAAGGGGGACCAAATAGTTATCCTAAAACAGATTGCTTTTTTTTAATCCTATAAAAATTCTCTTATGATGGATTCTCATTTCTTGATACAGGAGTTCAGTAGGGTTTCACTGCAGCCTTATGTCTACTTGAATACAGGTCAGGCAGAATCTGTGGAGGCCAGTTCATCAGGAATTCTTCACCTTCAGTTTCTTGTGTTCCTAACACAGAGCCTTCCACCTCCCCAAGCACAGCTGCCCTCAGGACTGGCCTGGTGTGAAGCCTGTTTATACAATGGTAAAAGCTAACCCACAGTTCAGTGTAATGTGAGACAGAAACAGGATTTTGCCCCAAATGAAAAAAGGCTTCTATGATTTCCATCACAAAATGTGATACAGAAATTATGATTTAGCTCTGTGGGTTAAGTAGTAGTGTGGAACATCCAAATCATACATTATATGAATCCAGCCTCTGTTAAACTAACAGGAAGCACTTGTTTCCCCTTGACCAAATTATGTTCTTTCTCTTGACTTTAGCAATTAAAAACAAAAGCACTAAAGAAACATAATTTACATTGAAAGCTACTGGCACTTAGAAGGGTGTTTTTATTTACATACCCTCCAAGTCTCTGCACGATAATGCTTAACACACTGATTATACACAGTGAGAATAGTATATTGAAACAATGAAACAGTAACAGAATATTTGTTTTGCACTTAGTTCCTCAATACTTAAAGAAATTCAGAAATACTCTGGGAATTATATTTGGCTCAGAGAACTCTTCAGCCTCAGATATGAAAAGTTTTTGATTTAACTGTATGAATCATATCTGAGTCTCATTATTTCTCTGTTTTTGCATTTAAATTATACAACTGAAGTACCGTAAGAATAATTATTGTCTCTAAATTCACCTGCAATTTTTATGTCAGCCCCTTTATCAGTTTTTTTTTTCAGGAATAGGTATGAAGCCTGTTTTTGCATCAAGATAATGGGAAAAGATTAAAATATATGCTTCCATCCTCTATTTTTCTCATTTTTTAAAAGAAATACTATTCTAATTCTTTTCTGGTATAAATGTAATCACTCACAGATTTAAGTGATACTCCTTGATGTTTAGTGCAAAGGATCACTCTTTCTGTATGAAAATGGTGATTATAGTTTTCACTCAGAGGGGCTAAATTATTCAGCTGTGTGGGTTTCATCAGATATTGAACTGAGATAAATTCAAATGAGTTTAAAAATGTCCTTTTTTTGTCAGGCAATGATTTCCTAATAGGCAATCCACCAGTTGTGACACAGTGACATCCAAATGTAATGCTAGTTCCTTGTTTTATAAATAGGATAAGCTACATCCAACAAAGGCCTGTGTTTATGAAAGCATACCTCCTCAAGTTCTTCTGAATGTGAGGTGTTTAATGCAGTTATATTAAAGTCTACTTTCTTTGGGTTGGAGTCTAGAGAGTATATTGCTGGTGGAGTGAGGAGTTTGTTTAAATGATCGATGTTAAATGTTAAATCTCAACATTTAAGGGATGAATTGACAAGAATGAATTGTTGCTTTGCCCCACTCCAGCAGTGCAAAGCACCCTGAAACACACTTGAATGTCCCTCAGGAGGAGAAATCTTTTGGGAACGAGGAGCCAACATAGCAGCTCCTAGTCTCTCCCACTCCCCACAACAATCACTGGCATAGGAGATGTTGCTGGGTAAAAGAGGATTTTGTTGTGATGTCCATGCATTCAGCTGGTCTTCAGCTTCTGGAACAGCCCCATTCCACCATATATAACCAGACTTAAATTAGAGAAGCCAATACTGGTGAATCAGACTGGCCACCAGCTATTTTCTAGATCTGAGGAGCATAAAAGTAGTTTAAAGACAATGTGTAAAGATGCCTCCCTTCTTCCCACACCACCCCTACCCCAAGCACAATTCAGCTGCACCGTAGAATCTAACATACTATTTCCAAACCTCTTGGACCGGAATTCTGGTCTCACAGCTATGTGAATCAAGAGTATGTTCACTGAAGTAATTGGGCTCAACTGTCCCGTGTTTCAGGTCTGCTCAGCACATGGTATGGGGGGATCCCTGCCCTTGTACTGGCCTGCCCCAGTACCAGTTAGCACAACCTGATGGCACTTTAACTTCCTCACTAGCATAAGGGTCCCTAAGTGGAGACTAACCAAGCTCCCAACCTGGTTTTACACCAATAGGGAATTCTCTGCTGGCCATCTGCTGCCAGAATCTGGTCCAATGTTGCTATGCTGCTGTACAACTAGTATATGTATGATCAGAATTGGGTCTCTTGAAGCTGAAAATCTGATGAGAACAAGACTTTGAGAGATTTATGGAACTTTCGTTTCCAGCCCTGGCCAGAATTACTGTGAGAACAGACCTTCTTACAGTATTCTGGGGCTTATAGTTCTAGAGCTGGAACATGGAAGTGCAAAAGACATAATGGTGACAAAGGTTGTCTGAATTTTTATACCTCAAGGTTAGTGTCTGGATTGGCTTAAAAAAATCAGGGGGATTGGCTTTCTCATTTTGTCTGTACATTTGCCCATCACAATTCAAAATCAGTCCTTAAATGTCCTGTCTTGAAAGTTATCCTAGCCTTACTGTACTTTACACATGGCTGGTTGTCTGTAAACTGCTGTTTGTCCACTTTACCTCTCATTTACATGATTAATCAGAACTGGTCGCACCACTAATACAAATGCATTACATGTTGTACCCTCCCTCTTTATGATTAATTCTACTGGTGGTACAAATTTGCATGAATGAATGTCAGCGTGTTTTCTGCCCTGAACATTTCCTGCTGGCTTCAGTTCAACTCTGCTGACATTTATTACAAATAATAGCTAAATATTCTTGATTTAATGGTGGCGGTGGCCCCACGTCTGAAGGTGATGTCTGTAATAAAAGCAGACAAGACTAGCTTATAAAAAATACTAATCAGATTGTGTTTGCACATATAATGGATAGGCCTCACAGATACACCAGCAAAATGGAATGGAAGTTTTTAAAATGCAGCTGCTAGAAGTCAGAGTTCAAGAACATATTACCTGCTTTATGTCTTTGTTCTTCTCCCTTCTTTTCCCATCTCCTTAAAGCACCTGTGGCACTAATGCAGAGACCAGGCATAGCTGAAAGGGTCCATGTTATCATTTTACTCCCTTCTGGGCAAACAGCATCATGAATAACACAAAGCACAAACAATGCAGCCCGCTACTTCACTGTTGTTGCTGGTGCTGATGCTGAAAAAGAAGGATGGGAAGGGATGGTATGTCAATAAAATAAATCTCAAATTTTAAAGTCCTATTCTGTAGGGGCTAATTTTTGCAAAAGTGAGTGTACCCTGACTTGCACAAAAATGCAAATATGTTATATTGTGTGGACGAGGGAGGAGAAAAATGTGTAGCCTGCCTGTGCTGGAGAGAAGTGGGCGAGAAAGGAGAGATTAAGGGAAATGTTTTTTGGAAGAGTGAGAGAGTGATGGTGTCATAAATATAAAGGGAAGGGTAACCACCTTTCTGTATACAGTGCTATAAAATCCCTCCTGGCCAGAGGCAAAACCCTTTCATCTATAAAAGGTTAAGAAGTTAAGGTAACCTAGCTGGCCCCTGACCCAAATGACCAATGAGAGGACAAGATACTTTCAAATCTGGACGGGGGAACAAAGGGTTTTTCTGTCTGTGTGATGCTTTTGCCGGGAACAGATCAGTAAGGCAGCCTCAGAACTTCTGTTAAGTTAGTAAGTAATCTAGCTAGAAATGCATTAGATTTCCTTTTGTTTAATGGCTGGTAAAATAAGCAGTGCTGGATGGAATGTATATTCCTGTTTTTATGTCTTTTGTAACTTAAGCTTTTGCCTAGAGGGATTCTCTATGTTTTGAATCTGATTACCCTGTAAGGTATTTACCATCCTGATTTTACAGAGGTGATTCTTTTACCTTTTCTTTAATTAAAATTCTTCTTTTAAGAACCTGATTGATTTTTCATTGTTCTTAAGATCCAAGGGTTTGTGTCCGTGTTCACCTATGCAAATTGGTGGGGATTCTTATCAAGCCTTCCCCAGGAAAGAGGGTATAGGGCTTGGAGGGATATTTTGGGGAAGATGTCTCCAAGTGGGCTCTTTCCCTGTTCTTTGTTTAAAACGCTTGGTGGTGGCAGCATACGGTTCAAGGACAAGGCAAAGTTTGTACCTTGGGAAAATTTTAACCTAAGCTGGTAAGTATAAGCTTAGGGGGTCTTGCATGCAGGTCCCCACATCTGTACCCTAGAGTTCAGAGTGGGGAAGGAACCTTGACAGACAAAATGGGGAAGAATAGAGAAAACATGAAGGGCAGTTGGGAGAAATTAAGGTCTTAATTTTGCCCAGCACAGTACGGGTGCACTGCAGATTATAGATGCAGGAAGGTTTTTCTTCTTTTGATCCCTGGCAGAGGAGTTGGGTACAGTGGCTGTCCTTGCATTTTCCTGAGCACAAGGACTGCTCCAGGCTTTAACTGGCAGCAGCACTAGCTTCCCCAGAAGGGTCAGGAAGGGATCCTGCCCTCTTGCCCTCCCCACATAGAAGAGCAGATCTGGCTACCCAAATGTTGCGACTACTAGGCAACACAGAATTCATGCTCCTGGAGAAATTGTCCTTTCCCTATTTCCCCTTAACATCAATCCACTGAGACCTGGACAGTTAAGCTGAGCAAATATGTTGCCCTGTTTCACAGCAGAGTGCAGATGTTCAGGAGAATGCACTGCAGGTCATGTGTGCTGAGCCTGCAAGATACAGAAAACACAAGCTAAGGATGAGAGATACATTATAAAATGGTGCCTACACCTCTCAAACTTTAGCAGAGACTACACAGATGGGTACAGCTCTGATGTAATCAATTTGAACAAAAAACAACCGAACATCAGAGAGACTATTCTGACATGCAGACTGGCACTAGTGTTAACTAGTCTGCCTGCCAAGTGCTGCAACAAGTATTTGTGGTCTCATTCACACTCTCTATTAACCTAAGTCAAATAGTTTCCCCAAAAAGGCAGCCTTAAAATAATCACTGGCAGATCTGCACAAGGCACATTATGGAGTACATAACGTGAAGGGATTCTTTGAGCACTAATGATATCTTCCCCTTTCATGTCCTTGCTTCATGTCCATGCTCCTCCTTCTCCTTCCTCAGGAGCAACTGGCACTATCATCATCATCCCTCTCAAACGAAGCAAAGCTAAGTTATGAGTCACTGTCAGCCGCAGATGAATGCTCCTCTCTAGAATACTGACCTAACTGACATCACCCTGTGATTTGATAACAGCTTGTGCCATGTCCCCAGATGGTGACTATTTGCTTTTTCCAAAGTGCACAAAATAGTCTGATTTTTCTGTACCATCAGCAGAAGTGCCAGACAGTGAGACCAAAGCTATGCCGCTGGTATCCATGTTAGCACTGTCTAGTAAGTCAGTACTCCACGTGTCATTTTGTCAATCCTCTTTTTCCCTTCCACAGCAATCTCTCATTTGTTATGTGTGCTGCTGACAGGTAGTCATCTCTCAGTTCTAGGGTTATATACTGGTGCCCATTGCCTCAGTATCTGAGAACCTTCCATGCAAATTGCTATATCAAAGTCCCTGATGGATTTAATGGAGTCCCTGGATTTTCTTCCTCTTTATGGTAAAAACACTGCTTGTGGTAAGGTTTATTTGGCAGGTTTGGTTGCCCTGGGATTTTTTTTTGCTTGGTTGGTCGCTTTCAGGTTTTTGTTTAGGGGCTTGTGACAGAATGTACCCCAGTGACCACACCTTAAACTCTATAGTAATAATCTTTGTACAAAGTATGCCTTGCGAGGTACCATTTGAAAACTAACAATTTGCTGGTCATTATTGTCCTGATAAAATGTATGTGGCAACATTGTATGTGAAGTTATAAGATTCCACTGTATGGTGTTATTAACATATGTTCCAAACCACAGGCCTATCCAAGCAGAAGTCCTGTCCTAAACAAAGGAATGTGTGCTTTGCTTAATTTGCATTTAAGCAGTAAGCAGAGTCATCAAGTAGGAAGGGGAGACAAAGGAAGCTCAAACAGGTGAGAAAAAAGCAGCAGGGAACATCCTTTCATGTAAACCTCTTGTCTCCTGGTACCCAGCTGCAAACTTCTTTCAAAAAGGGGTACTGAAACTAGAAAAAGGTGGGGCACACATACCCCAAGAGACCCTGCTTTCTCTCTCCCTGTACATCGAGTCTTTGCACCTGAAGCAACAAAGGAAGTCTTCACTGAATTCTAGGAGAAGGGGTCGTGACCTAGAGGGTTTGGTCAGTAAAACTGCTTAAAGCATATGGTGAGAAACTTTGCTTGGGTCTGCCATTGATTAAGTTAGGCATCAGTAGCGTTTTAATTGTATTTTCTTGTAACCATTTCTGATTTTTATGCCTCATCACTTGTACTCACTTAAAATCTCTCTCTTTGTAGTTAATAAACTGGTTTTATTGTTTTATCTAACCCAGTGTGTTTAAATTGTAGTGTTTGAGAACTCCATTTGTGGTGGCAAGTTGTGCACATATTATTTCTATTAAAGAGATAATAGACTTTATATAAACTTGTATTGTCCAGGAGAGGGCTGGGCAATACAGTAAATACATTTCTCAAGGGAAATGTAAGACTGGACATGGTTGGGGTCCCCCTGCAGTACTACCATGGCTGTAGGAGCCAAGGTGCGGCTGGCTTCTGCAGCACACATACAGACATAGCTGGGAGTGACATGCATGCTGGAGGCTGTCTGTGAGCAGTCCAGGCTGGAGGCTACAGCAGCAAAGCATTGTAAAGGGCACCCCAGGTTAGAGGGCATGGGTGACATAGCTATGCATTAGTCTGGATTGTACCCTGGGATGTCACAGGGGTTTGGAAGTTATTTGGAGGAGGTGTTTTGATGGATGGAGTGGCAGCATTTTGAGTGTCATTTTTGCTATGGTGTAAATATTTTTTTGAAGATGAAAGTTTTGCAGTATTTCCCAAAGACAGTCAGATGCTAGATTCCCTAGAAGTTTGTTATATAGAACTCTTTTGACTTGATCTCTACAGAAATTGAATAGGGTCTTATTGAAATTACTCTAAAACCTATAACATTTAATAAAGGATGTTATCCTTTTCTTGGGTGCTTAAATCATCCTATAGAATTCTATTACAGGAATATAATTTTCTATTAGATAGTTTAAAAAATCGAACAACCCTACAATAAAGTTATCAGTTTTTATCAGATTCCACAGGACTGTTCCATGGTGAATAGAGATCTGGCCATACCCCAACCCATCTATGATTGTGCAGCTACACACCTTTCTACAATTACATTGTTTGTAACAATGACTACAGGAAATAGTAACAGATACCAGAAAACTGGAGACCAGTATATTCAATAAATGTCCTATATTGTTAATCAAGATGGTCAAGTATATGAGACAGTACCCTTTGTGCAAAGTCTGTAGCCAAAGTCCTGGCACAAAAGCAATTAAAGAAACCAGACAAGGATCTGGTGGCATCCTTTGAAGCTGGAACTGTGCAAGAAAATACCATACATCTGTGCTTGGTGTGAATGTAAAGAGATACAATTAATTTTAAATCTTTCTCCAGTCTATGATGTTACAATAGCCTAATTTTTCCAGGGGAAATGTCTTACACAAGATTTGACATGAGTAGCCTCGAAAGCAAAAGATTTACAAAGTGTAAATATTCCAAACCTGGCCAGCCTAGATCTCCCTAACTCCATAAATTACTCCTTTCCTTTCTCTGAAAGAATTGAAATTGATCATACCCTCCCCTCTTTATGACAGTGGCACTCAACCACTCAAGAAGCAAAACCCATGCCATGTTACCAAGGTGATGAATCACAATCTATCTTAGGTATATATATATAGTACTGCAGTATCTGAGCAACTTACAATTTTTAACGTATTGTTTCCTCCTTTTCAGCCCCAGTGGCTAGTCACAGTTTGGGGTCCTGGAGAAATTCCAGTTGGGAGTAGCAAGTAGTGGCAGTCAAGTATTTCTTTGCTATTTTGTTTATTTACATGCATATTTACATGCACTGAGCACTCTGTCTCTGAACTCAGAAGGAATCAAACAGCAGGAAACAGCTGTTTTTTCTCACAGCACCAAAAGCACTCTTCAGCCTCTGACCCAAAAACCACTCCCCAAATTTTTCCCAGGGTCAGACACCATGTTTTCAGTTGCTCTGTTAGATTGTTTGTATGCTTTCAGTCTCTCCCAGTTTTTGTCTGTTCTGCTTTTACACACACATCTACCCAAAACAATATTCAGCTAAACTCCTCCACCCATTCAGTCCAAACTCATGTTTTGTCTTAAATGAGGGGCTGCTGATTAATTAATCTTGTCAGTTATGTTAATTGAAAGGTGCATTCATAGGCACTGACTCCATGGGTGCTATGGGGCAGGAGCACCCACAGAAAAAAAATAGTGGGTGCTCAGCACCCATCCGTAGCACCACGGATCAGCACCTGCCCCTCCGCCCCTGCACCAATCAGCGCCTCCCCCTCCTTCCCAGCACTCCAGCCCACCACAATCAGCTGTGCAGTGGTGTGCAGCAGGAGCTGGGGTAAAGGGGAGGAGCAGGGGCAGGAAGAGGTGGGATACGGGTGGGGACTTGGGAGAAGGGGTGGAGTGGGGGCAAAGCCTGGGACAGATCGGGGATTGAGCACCCCTAGGAACAGAGGAAGTCAGCACCTAAATGAGTGCATTCACACCTAGTCACAGAGATTTGTGATGAAAGCAGTCACCCGGACCTCTCAGCATAACAGTATTTGCCCTCACAAGACATCTCTGAGATAGGGAAATACTGTTTGACAGATAGAGAACTGAGGCATACAGAGATTGCTCAAGGTCACAGAAGAAGTCTGTAGTGGAGCAGGGGATTGAACCCAGGTCTCTGGCTTATGATAATAGTGGTAATATGAATAGCAAAAATACTGTGTACATAGTTTACCAGTAGCCAATTGGCTGATGGTTATTTGCATAAAGTGATTGTTAAACAATTACTAATAGCAAACAAATTTGTAAAAATCCAAGGGCTGTATATAAATATACTTATATATACTTTTTTCCCTTTTTTCTCTCTCTCTCTCTTTCTGCTTTCTATTGTATGACTATATAAAATAAAGTTTTGGTTTGATCCCATATGATAAACAATACAAAATGGAAATCTAGCTATAGTTTAAATATCTATTAAAGCAATTAAATCCATTGCATCCTCAACATAGTTGAGACCATATATGACTCATGATAGTATAACTTAGGTCTAATTATATCTTTCAGACACTGAACACATGATGTGGTGTTAGTGTCTCTCTCTCTCTTTTTTCTCCAATAAGTGTAAAATCATTGCAATATTTAATAATATTTTTTCAAACTTATTTGCAACCTGATCCTGAGAAGCCTTCCACAAACTCCCGCAACTCCTGTTGTAGATAATAAGAGCCAGTCCCGTTTCGTCTATATCTCATGTTTATGGCTACTTGCTCATATTCCTTCTAATAAGCACCAAAGAAGAAATGCCCACATCAGAGTTTTTAATTACTTGAAATCCTTTTTATATTGATTACAGACAGCAAATCAGCTTTTTTTGTTAACCTTTCAAAATATCAATTTAATTAATGAATGCAATAATTGTTTAAATCTATCCCTACGGATAACACATCCTCTGTTATACAACTGTTATAAAAAGGGTGCTTTAATTTATATGTCAGAAAATGTTCTTGGGATTAAAAATTGCCCAACAGTTTGTAGATAGTATAGGGAAACAGGCTTTTGTGGGAAAAGGCACTGTAATCGGACAATTTTTGCTCCCATCACATTGGGTCAGATTCTTTCTGGCCTTTATATGGTAGCATGGTAGGATCCTAAGACAAAGACCACTGAAGCTAATGAAAAGGCTCCTGTTGGCTTGAGTGAATTTAGATGGGAAGGGTCCAAGAAGCCCTTCCCGCCCCACTTCACACAGCCCACATAAGAAACAGGGAGAATTGCAGAGAATGGTATGTTCCTTCCTCCTAGGTGGGAACATGACACCCCAAAGGGGATGGAGTGGGGAGGTTCCTTGGCCCAGCCACACCAGCCAACACCAATCTGCAGCATAGGACCAGCAGGCTGCATTTTATAAAGGCAGTAGTAGCATAATCTCTCCCCATCCCTACCAGGGAGCTCACCCAGCTATTCGGCTCTGAGGGAAAGATCACAGCATGAACATAATAACGTAAGAAGGCCATACTGGATCAGACCAAAGGTCCATCTAGCCCAGTATCCTGTCTTCCAACAAGAAAAGGAGTACTTGTGGCACCTTAGAGACTAACAAATTTATTAGAGCATAAGCATAAGCTGTAGCTCACGAAAGCTTATGCTCTAATAAATTTGTTAGTCTCTAAGGTGCCACAAGTACCTCTTTTCTTTTTGCGAATACAGACTAACACGGCTGCTACTCTAAAACCTGTCTTCCAACAGTGGCCAATGCCAGGTGCCCCAGAGGGAATGAACAGAACAGGTAATCAAGTGATCCATCCCCTGTCGCTCATTCCCAGCTTCTGGCAAAGTGAGGCTAGGGGCTCCATCCCTGCTCATCCTGGCTAATAGCCATTGATGGACCTATCCTCCATGGATTTATCTAGTTCTTTTTTGAACCCTGTTATAGACTTGGCCTTCACAACGTCCTCTGGAAAAGAGTTCCACAAGTTGACTGTGTGTTGTATGAAGAAATACTTCCTTTTGTTTGTTTTAAACCTGCTGCCTATTAATTTCATTTGGTGACCCCCACCCCCCCCCCCAGTTCTTGTGTTATAAGAAGTAAATAACACTTCCTTATTTACTTTCTCCACACTAGTCATGATTTTATAGACCTCTATCATATCCCCTCTTAGTTGTCTCTTTTCTAAGATGAAAAGTCCAAATTTTATTAATCTCTCTTCATATGGAAACTGTTCCATACACGTAATCATTTTTGTTGCCCTTCTCCGTACCTTTCCAATTGTAATATATCTTTTTTGAGATTAAGTGACCAGATCTGCACGTAGTATTCAAGATGTGGGTGTACCATGGATTTATATAGAGGCAATATGATATTTTCTGTCTCATTATCCATCCCTTTCTTAATGATTCCCAACATTCTGTTAGCTTTTTTGACTGCTGCTGCACATTGAGTGGATATTTGCACAATAACTCCAATGACTCACAATTTCCACAATAACTCCAATGACTTGGGCAGTGAGGCTTCACACATAGGCTAAAAGGAATGAACTAGTCTTTTATGATTTAGGAGTTTTCTATAACATGCCTTAATGGGAGCAGTGGTTTAGGATTTTCAATTTATTTTAAGGACTGACCTACTTTCTGGGCACACGAGAGAGGACTAACCATTGGAAAGAAGCTCTGAGGGATTATTTATTTGACAAAAAGTGATCTGGAGTCTGTTCTCACTTCCATGGTCCCAATCACTTTACCAAGGCAGATAGCTCTACTATTCTCATTTTATAGATGGAGAAACAGAAGGAGATAGCCGTTAGGGTCAACATTTTCAAATGTGTCTGCTGACCAGGATGCCTCAAATGTGCCTCAAGTGTCTCAGGTTGGACACCCAAAAACTGAGCCACCCAAACTCAGTGGCCACTTGTAGTTTTTAGCCAAAATGATTTGTCCAACCCCTAAAAAGAGTGACATTTGAAACAGGGAAAAGAACCCATCTCTTGTCTACTAGTCCAGGAGCCTGTCCTTTGGACCATAGTGCTAATAATGGAAGTTTTACCAACAGAAGCAGGATTAGGTCCTCTGTATTTTAGTTAAACAGAAATTTCCAGAATATGTGTTGGACAGTAAAGTACCTTCAGTTCTTACATACATGAGTAACTTTATTCATATGCATAAGTGTGTGCAGGATTAGACTCTAATTCTGCAAAACCCCAAGGTTACTGAACTGAGGACATCTAACCACAGGCTTGTTTCACTTGCACATTTATTTAGTGACTAACTTCATTTCGTTATTTTTAGCACAACAATTTATGGAGCTTCTTCTTGTAGCAACCAGGCAAGTAATTAACAAACGTCAACAGGACTTTATTTTTAAAGTGGAAACCTCTTTACCAAGCTGCTGCTGCACCCTTGGTAGCTCTCAGTCCACCTCCTCAACTTCCCCCCCCTTCCTGTTTCCTGTCCTTTCAGACTCCCAACAGCCAGCGCTCCCAGTTCTAATAATTACAAGCAGCATCTAAACACCACGCTACTGTATTGTCTTGATTCACAAAAAATGCTTCAGTGGAAATCTTCTGAAAAATAAAAAGTTAAATCAATGTCAAATAAATAACAGTAACCAAATGCTTTCTCTGTACAAATTTTCAGAATTCTCTGGGGCACAAAACCCCACATACTTTGAACAAAAATATTGACACAGCTATGGGAAGTAAACACAAGTATACATGCCCAATATTTTATATTTAGTCTTGGACAAAAACTTAACATCCACATTCTTCCTCTTTACACTGCCAAAGGCAAATCTGTTGCAAACAAAACATTGTGACATGTTCTTAAGTAGCTTGCCATCATGTCTATTGTTACATTTGGTGTAACATAATGCCTGTGTGTTCATTAAGCCCACATTTTACAATTAAGGTACATATGTTATTCCTCTCCTAATGTCTGCAAGCCAGGTGGGAGAAGTCAATAGCTCCGGTGACATTGAGCATTTCTACAAGAATACAGAATTCCATCTTTGTATTTTGCATAGTCTGTCTATTATGTACAAACTGAATTGCCGATATGTCCTTTCGCTTAAAGCTGTAAACACATAGAAGATTTTAGAAAATGCTAGCTGTGTCATCACTATAGCACATTGACCAGCTGTCTACAATTATCTTGTTAAAGAGTTTCATTTTGAAAGACCCTTCAGATAAAACACTGATATATAATAATTGGCTTCATTGCTTTGCAAAGGTCTATGCTCCTGAAGGCAATGGGAGTCTTCCATTGACTTCAGTGGATGTTAGATCAAGCCCTTGGTGCATTTCAAACCTTTTGTTTTCCTAACAGTGCTGTTGGGATTTCTGTGGTTTTTTTGGGGGGGGGAGGGTATGTTTGTTTCAATTATTTTTCCTTAACATCTTTTTCTTCACTTACGTTTCTTCACTTCGAGAGTCTGTAAAACATAGGCAGTGGCCTACTGTCTTTGACAATATTTCTACAAAATCAGATTGTGAGTGTAACCTGGTACATAAAAGAACTGTAGAGCCCAGAAATTAAATGATCTGGGATTATAGTGATTTTCATTGAATCTACAACTTCTGTGTATGGAAAGCTCTTGAAATTATGCTTACTGATATAACTAGAATGTCAGATGTCAAGATCTGAGTACAATGAAGTATTTACTAATGGAACACTGCAAGACTAAAGATGTGATAAGCTCTATACATTTTTTATCCAAAGTTTGTCACGCTATGAATTTGAAAGCAGTATCAGGGAAAGCTGATTTAGTTAAGAGCTACAAGATCCAGAGAAAGGACAAAAGGAAGTCACAGCAAGAATTTACTCAAATTAGTATTTCTATGTTTGAAATCCACTAAAGGAGGAGGCATGAAAGGTTACTTTATATGCACTGGATGATTTCTAGCACATGAAATGTACAGAATTGAAACTTCAGTTTTCATAGCAGAAGGATGATGTAAAGTTATTGTGTGTTTACATTATTTATTACATAAAATATGCTGGAATTTCCAAAGGGTATGGAGCATGAGAATAAATGCACTATAGGAAGAGAATGAGAGTTCTCCTGCAAATGTGAAAAAATGTATATATTGTGCAATGAATTAGCTAGTGCACTACTGATGCCTACTGAATAGAATTAGAACCACTCTACTATGTGTCATGTCTTAAACTTGACAGAATTCAATTTTTTTTATCATTTCAATGAAGTTTTAGTTACAGGAAATTATAGGGGTACAGACACTCATTATTTAGTGACAGTAGACATTGAGATTCAAACAGTTAATGCCCTATAACTATTAAAACACAAATTGCCAACATCACGTCAACATATACAAAGTAAATATCCTTAAATAAAAGTGTAAGCAGTATTTTTCTTATTTTGCATATTTGCAATTTTTTATTACTGATGGAAATATTTTTCATTGCATTATGAGCATATGATGAAATCTACATTTAGCAATTAAAAATGTAGTCCTTCAAAGCCTATCCACACTGCAGTGCTAAAAAAAACCTCATTAGCTGAAGTGGGGCCTGTGCTTTAACAGGAGGAGCATCTGAGTTCTAATCAAACCTATAGCTGAGGCCCTAAACACTATGGTGAGAGGCACAGAATAAAAGCCTAGACCAGGGATTGGCAAAGTTTGACAGCGGCCCTCCAGGGTAAGCCCCCTGGTGGGCCGGGCTGGTTTGTTTACCTGCTGCATCCACAGGTTCGGCCGATTGCAGCTCCCACTGGCCACAGCTCGCTGCTCCAGGCCAATGGTGGCTGCTGGAAGCGGTGCTGGCCGAGGGGGCTTACCTTGGCGGGCTGCATGCCAAAGGTTGCCAATCCCTGGTATATCATATGGGGACACTTGTGAAGTTCCTAGTTGACAACATATTTGAGAATGCCCCTGATCTGTAGAAGTGTTGCATGCCCACAATTCCAGTTGAACTTAATGAAAGCTGCAGAAGCTCAGTACTTCTGAAAATCAGGCTTTACATGAAGAGTTAAGATAACAAGCCCATTTGAGCACCTCACAAGTGGTATTATTTAGCTGTGTTTTCTGTATCAAACCTGGTTCAATTGATTTAATTATCCTAGTAACATTTTTGTAACACTACCCTCAGTAATATTCAGATACGGATTTGTAGGCAGTTGTGAAGGTGTCAAGGAATAAAAGAAGAGTTGTACTTATTATCTGATTCAATGTAAGCTCAGTTGCAAGAATGAGCTGCCTATCACCTGTTCAACTTGAAATAAATCAGAGATAGACAATGCTCTGTCCTGCCACAATAGTATTATAGTTTTTATAAATGTTTCTGCGGCAGATGGCATGGCTACTGCTGTAAGGAGCTGGACTCCCCAGATCACCAGGTGCCCCCAACTTGGACACCAGAGATGGGTCCTTTGATACTTGAGCCATCACTCACCAATGAGGCTGAAGCCTTTTGTCCTCTTACATCATCCTCAGCAGGGACATCTTTGAGAGGCAGTTGTTTCCTAAAATTGTTTTCCAGGGTCTTAAGGGCAGGGGTATTTACTCTGTGACAGACAGAAAGCTCACAAGCTACTAGAGAACTATATTCCAGTGAACAATTCTACATTTTTAGGTAGGTCAGTAAATCAGAGCCAATATCTCCATGTGTCTATGAAGAAATTAATTTATTTTCATGTGAGTTTTGATCTACTCAACATTGCTACAGAACTCCAGTGAGAAACTCCACAGTATGACACAGAATTGGCAATAACAGAACATTGTTAGTCCCTTTCTCTCTTTAGATGGGTCAAAATGTTTATAGCAGGACATGTATAGTAGGGAGATTCTACTTCAGGAATCTTAGCTTCTTTCCTGCCCAGATTCAACAGTTAAACAACCACTGCCCCACTGACAAAATACATAGTGCAGTATGTTACCAAAATGCCACTGCAATTCTATAACCAAAAAACATTGGTCCAAAAGTCAGTTTTAATAAATTTAGCTGTCATTTCATTTCCAGAATCAAGCATTTGAAGAAGCGAGAATGCGCATAGTTAAGAATCTTACATTACCCATGTAAAACACAAGCATATTATTTTTATCCAGTAAAAAGAAATGCATAATTCATCTTGGCAATAAAATGAGAATTAAGGTTTTTGTTATATAAAATGCTTCTCATAGAAAGACATTTAAAAAGTACTGAGTTCAATCAACAAGTTTATAATATTCTACTGGTCAGTGAAAATTCAAATCAAAGCCTTTGAAAGCCAGAGGATTTCTCTTTCTCTTTGGCATTTCAGGTGGGATCAAAGTCTACCTTATAGCAGATCAATGTTTGCAACTTTATCTATAAAGAAGCTACCACCACTTCCTAGTAAATAATACACACCTGCACAGTGTTCCAAAGGTCTTATGTCCGGATTTTCAAATGTGATTAATGATTTTCAGAGGGTGGATGCTCAGCCCTTTCTGAACACCAGGCCCTTTTAATGTTTCTTAAGTTGGGCCCTTAAAAATTAAGGCTCCCAAAATCACTAGCTGCATTTGAAAATCTTGACCTAAAGTTCCATAAACACAGGCCTTTACCACTTAGGGTATGTCTACACAGCAAGCGGCAGTAAGTCTCAGAGCCAGGGTCAACAGTCTGAGGCTCTCGCACTAAAAATAGCTGTGTCAATGTTGTGACTAGGGCTGGAGCTCAGGCTCTGAAGCTCATGCCCCTACCTAGGCAGCTATTTTTAGTCCAGTAGCCCGAACACTGCAAACCCGGGTCTTTTGATCTGTACTCTGGGATTTGATGCCACTTGCTGAGTGGACATACTCTTGGACATCAGGAGGTTCTCTGCTTATTATAGTCTGATTTAAGGATATTTACTTAGGTGTAAAGGACCCTTATGTTCTTCCAAAGTTTCAATCTGCTAAATAGAGGGCAAACACAGTTAGGACTAGACATCTGGCCCTGATCTATATGCTTTGCTTTGCTCCTTAAATAATAGGTTCCATCCTATGCTTGTGAATGCAAACTCTATTAGTGTGATACTACATATGGATGCATTACAATAGGATAAGGGATTTTATTTCAGGTGCTTAGATGAGAAATAGAAGTATAAGGCCTAATCCTGCTGTCATTAAAATGAATACCAGAACTCTCACTGACTTCCATAGAAACAAGTTTGGTCTCACATGTCTTTGTAATTAATTAACAATGAACGTGTGTAAACAAAGAAAAAATTAACATGGCAGCTTAGTTGCTTTGGTGCCATATAGAAATTTGCTGTGTATCCACAAAGATACCCATAAAATGATGACTTCCTTCAGGTGGGGCCTTGTGTCCCTGCATTTCTTCGATTCACATCATACAATCCTATTAGATTCAAGGGCTTGTTAAAGCTTTGGTAGAATACTGCTTAGTTTAACTTTTGCCCATGTGGCAGTGGTCCTTCAAGCAGCAGTTTCTTACAGGATGAGCTGTGCTAAACCACATGTTGTATTTCACAATAAAAAGTATGTAATGTATTTTGGTGATCAGCTTTCTGCTTTAAAGCTAAGCAGCTAAGATAAGGTGAAAGATGACAAGGACTCAAACGATGAGAACACTGGGGACTGAGAGGATAAGCCTCTTTGTGCCTTTGCCTTTACTTTACTTTGTTCGCCTCTTACTGTTCTGGCTATTCTTCTGAAATGTCATGTAATACACCATTTTGTGAAAATGTGTCGTGTAATGGCCCTTATCTCTTTCACCTGTAGGGCATGGTAGCCCAGTGCTTTTGGACTGAGTTGTTAAATAAATTAGTGTTCTAATGAATAGTGCATGCATTGTCTTTATCCAGAGGTGGATTAACAATGCGTTATTAGTAGGGCTCCGTATCTGTCATGGAGATTGCAGAAATCACAGATTCTGTGACTTTCTGCGGCCTCCAAGACTTCTGCAGGGGCCAGGGTGACTGACCCCACAGCCACCCAAGCAGCTGGCTCCAGGGCCAGCTGCTCAGGTGGCCCCGAGGACAGCCACACCAGCCACAGCTGGAGCGGCCCCCAGCAGCAGTCCCAGGGCAGCCAGAGCAGCCGCAGTCCATGGTCCCTGGGAAAATGGATGGAGCAGCTGTGGTCGAGAGCAGCAGTCCCTGGGTGGAGCAGCTGCAGTCGGGGTCCCCGGCCAGTCAGCTAGCTGGAGCAGCCACAGTGCACATCCCCGGGCAGCAGTCCCCAGCCGGAGCAATCACGATACGTGGCTCCAGACAGCTGGTACCACTAGCCCCAGGTGGGCCCCACCTCCAGCGCCTCCTCCAATACCCCCCTCAGTAGCAGCCCCCACAGCCCTCCAGTGCCACCCCCTACCCCCCAAGATGTAATCAAAAGTATTTTTAGTATAAGTCATGGACAGGTCACAGGCCATGAACTTCTGTTTATTGCCCCTGACCTGTCTATGACTTTTACTAAAGATACCCATGACTAAATAGTAGCCTTAGTCATTAGATATTCAGGATCTGATCCCTCAGGATCAGGACTTGGGCCCTTAATCACAAGACCATCCTTCCATTCACCATTACAGCTGATCAGGTGCAGAGGGATGAAAATGCTGCCCCATCCATGCAATATGTCCATTTCCCCTACAACCATATGGTGGGGAGGTTGCATTGTGTCTCAGGAAAGTGCTCTGTACTGCTGTTGTTATTACTGTTAGTCACAGACCCTAGCCATTGAGAAGACTACTCCTACCTTTTGGCCCATCTTACTGCTTTCTCATAAGTCTCCCAGGATAAAACAAACTACTTGGAAGAGGTCCAGAGAATATTCCCAATTCTTCATTCTAATGCCTCTGTAGTGTCTGGGGAAGTGGTGATCTGTGTGTCTCTCTCTTGCTTTCATATTGCTCTGTTCTAATTAGTGTTTTACTCTTTAACTTGTGTTCTCTGGAAAGACTCTGGTTGTTCAAGGATCTTATTTTTGAAAGAAATGGTTAAGCAGCCGATTCTACTCTCCAGGACAATTTTTCCCCCTTCGTGATTGTTACCACCAGCTGAGCTTGCATCCATGAGGTTGATTAGAAAAACGTTTTGCAATAGGTTGATCTTAACTTTTTATGGATGCTTTAAAGGTATTTGTTTTCCATGTCAGCTGACAAATCCAATTACCATGATTCGTTTATTTATAGACACTGTTCAATAACTATTGACAGTTTCTTGGCCTTGCCAATATCATCTAATTAACATGGCAATAAGTGTTAATATGTTTTTAAGTTACCACCAGACAAGCAAAAGATGGCAAAATACAACTGGTGCAATATGGGGGAAGGGTTCTGTAGCATGACATGAATACAGTTTGCAGAAACAATGTCAAGAGGAAATGTTTCCTATGTAGGTGCTCGTGAGTTAGCTAATAATCAGGCAGATTTTCTCCTGTGCCAGAACTCCACTCAGCACAGGAGACGGGGGAAGGAGTGTCTCCCTGATTCTGAGGGAGCCAGCCACAGCTCAGACAGCACCAAGAGCTGCTGCCAGGACTCTTCCTCAGAGGAGGAGTTCTGCAATACAGCAGAGCTCTACCAGGCCCCCTCTCCATCTTTGACATGCCCCCTCTCCTGGGAGAAGGGATAGGCAGAGGCAGAGGACTCAGGAGCAGCACTGCTGCACTGGCAGGTAGCTCCACTAAACATGCAGGGAAACTCTTAGTTGGGCATTATGGCCCCCCTTACACCATCTACATGGCACACAGGGGATGCATTCAGGTTTAAGAATCTGGCCCTGTACCACCAACTCTGTGCTTCTTTCAAAGGAAAGATAGCCATCAGTGAGACACATAGGTTTAGAAATGAATTTGCAGGTCCTTTTAATCCCCATCTCAATATACTATGCATCTATAAAGTCAGCAAAACTCCACAGGGTCAGATCCTCCTCATTGATTTGAAGTCAATGGAGCTACACCAGTTTACCCCAGCTCAGGATCTGGCACTATGAATATACTTCTCCCATATTCATATGCTATATTAATGTGTCTTTGAAAGCACTGAGTGAACCTTGAAAAGATATGCAAAGAGTTAAAGATCAATCAGTTTATTTCATTTAAGGGTAACCATGTCATATGCACTCCTTGCTAATGAAAATACTGTAGATAGGTTCCCCTTTTCGACTGCACAGTCTATACACAGTCTAACCCATTTTCTTCTCTGTAAGGTAGAAAAACAAATAGTATCAGGCATAGTGACGTGCATAGTTCCCGTATGCTGTTCTACAGCATTCTTCAACTTGGGTAGAATAGATCAGAAAAGGAAGTTGCACATTTGGGTCTTGGAAAATGTTCCTTACAACTGACCAGAGAACAAATTGACATAGACTGGTGCCATGTGCTGTGCTATATTATACCATCCAAGGGCAAGAATGTTCAGTTAACATATGGACATGTGGTGCTCCACTAACCTGGAGTACAGTCACATTAGCAGCTGCTATATGCCAATGAGGGTTCCCATCATGGATAGAATTCAGGGACATAAAGTAGCAGCAGTGCCTCTCAGCACTACAACACAGATAGCTACCCTGCTTTGCTTGCTGTTTGCCCAGGAATCTCTGGAAAGAGCTGGTTTTTGCAGTTCAGAGGCCAAAGTAGAGGCATCTCTTAGCACTTTCACTGGAAGAAAACATATTCCCTTCAGCAAACTGGTGTCAGCACCCTATAGCAGATGAGTATAGAGGTCAAAGGGAAAAGTTCCCTCATTAACTTCCTCTCTCTCAATATTCTGCATTAGAGAAGTGGAAGAGGCATCACTCCAAATAGCACCCCAGTTGACTCCCAGATAATGAGCAGTCCAAGAGGGCCTTAAAATGGAGTTTGCAGGTGTGGCTCAGAATGCATCTCTTTGTCCAGATTACTGTGAAGGACCTCTATGTCTATATAGTATCTCCCCTTCTGTCAGATCCAGGGGAACAGAGAGAAGGCAGAGAGTGGCGTGGGCAACCCTTTTTTTCACCATTTTTGTCCTTTAATAGTGTCAGATGGAATCCTTTTCAGAGTAGCAGCCGTGTTAGAGACAAACACCTACAAGATCTCTATCATGCATTCCTACAACTACAATACCCACCTGCTGAAGTGAAGAAACAGATTGACAGAGCTAGAAGAGTACCCAGAAGTCACCTACTACAGCACAGGCCCAACAAAGAAAACAACAGAACGCCACTAGCCATCACCTTCAGCCCCCAACTAAAACCTCTCCAACGCATCATCAAGGATCTACAACCTATCCTGAAGGACGACCCATCACTCTCACAGATCTTGGGAGACAGACCAGTCCTTGCTTACAGACAGCCCCCCAATCTGAAGCAAATACTCACCAGCAACCACACACCATACAACAGAACCACTAACCCAGGAACCTATCCTTGCAACAAAGCCCGTTGCCAACTCTGTCCACATATCTATTCAGGGGATACCATCATAGGGCCTAATCACATCAGCCACACAATCAGAGGCTCGTTCACCTGCGCATCTACCAATGTGATATATGCCATCATGTGCCAGCAATGCCCCTCTGCCATGTACATTGGCCAAACTGGACAGTCTCTACGCAAAAGAATGAATGGACACAAATCAGACGTCAAGAATTATAACATTCAAAAACCAGTTGGAGAACACTTCAATCTCTCTGGTCACTCGATCACAGACCTAAGAGTGGCTATCCTTCAACAAAAAAGCTTCAAAAACAGACTCCAACGAGAGACTGCTGAATTGGAATTAATTTGCAAACTGGATACAATTAACTTAGGCTTGAATAGAGACTGGGAATGGATGAGTCATTACACAAAGTAAAACTATTTCCCCATGGTATTTCTCCCTCCCACCCCACCCCCCACTGTTCCTCTGATATTCTTGTTAACTGCTGGAATTAGCCTACCTTGCTTGTCACCATGAAAGGTTTTCCTCCTTTCCCCCCCCCGCTGCTGGTGATGGCTTATCTTAAGTGATCACTCTCCTTACAGTGTGTATGATAAACCCATTGTTTCATGTTCTCTGTGTGTGTGTATATAAATCTCTCCTCTGTTTTTTCCACCAAATGCATCCGATGAAGTGAGCTGTAGCTCACGAAAGCTTATGCTCTAATAAATTTGTTAGTCTCTAAGGTGCCACAAGTACTCCTTTTCTTTAAGGTTGCCTGGGCATTTCCTAATTTTCAGAAGTTTGAGTTTGGCTCAACTCAATGTTCTGCAAGGGGATGACATACAACCAAGCAACCTTAACTCTGAGTTAATGTAGTTTTTTGTTATTGAATATGTAAATACTTAGCAGTTAGTAGATAAGGTGCTAGTAGATGGTGCTTAAGGATGTGTAACATAGCTTCTGATTTTTGTACTCCCAATAAAAACTACTTCTTGTTGTGCACTAAAATAGCTTATGTTGTGCAGCTCTTTACGTTAGTTGCTAAAACAAACTGGAGACTGTTCATCTCTGAGGAAGCAGTTGGCTTAGCTGTGGACCTCACTGAGTGCTATTAAGAAAGCTCAGGGTCCACTAGTGGAAGCCTCTTTACTTAGGGCATTTAAAACTAGATAAAGCACTAGAAAGAGGCAGTGCAAGGAACAACCCTGCACTAACAGGGGAATAGAGCAAGTAACCTAACAGGTCTTTTCCAGCCCTAACTTCTTTGATTCCTTCATCCACACATTGTTGGTGAACTGTTTCCTGTGGATTGGATTCCAGTCAAGAACAGACAGGGATGTTGGCTCCATCATAAGCAGAACAGAACTTCCCTAGGAAAGCTGCACTGGAAGAGAACAAGCTGAATACCACACCATCTGAATAAACACAACCAACAGGATTAAAACCCACTCTGGCCCAATGCATTGAGTACCCTGAAATGCTAACAATAGTCATTTTCTTTTGTTTCTTCCCATTAGTGTAATGGTGTCATGCAAGTGCTCAAATTGTTAATGAACATAACATAAGAATGGCCCTACTGGGTCAGACCAAAGGTCCATCTAGCCCAGTAACCTGTTTTCCAGCAGTGGCCAATTCCAGATGCTTACAAGCAAGCTTTCAAGTTTTAAGGGAAAGTTTAGTTTCCATTAACAACACACTGAAGGAGTTAGTCAGAAAATGAATACCATTTTTCCCTCTGGCCACTTACCCAGCTGTGTGACTGAAATCTACCATAAGTGCTGATTGATGTGATTACACTTGTGTTTCATGCCTCCCTGAGTTGTTTGTCCACCTGCTGGCCACTCTGCAAAATCAGCATTTCTAAAAGAAACAGGTTCTGAGTAAATAAGATGAACTATTATTTTCAAATGTGCCAAAAGTCTGAGCTCAGCTACACTGTAAATCTGGGATAAGTCCATTGAGTGCAGTGGATTTATACTGGCATAACAATACAGCTTCTATAGATTTACACTAGAGAATATGAGATCAGAATCTTGCACACAATATAACACGGAGTGGGCAGATGACAAACCAGGTATAAAGAAGGTGTGAGAGTTTATTTAAAGATGATTAAAATTGTTCTGACCTGTATTTTACATGTCATGGCAAATATAAACTGTTCAAGAAAAATCAATTCTTCCTCTACTGTCAATAATGCTGCTTTACCAGACAATGTATCTCTTGTTAAGATTGAACTTTATAACACTGCACTGCTAATGTGTGGAGCTACCTCAGATCAGTCATTGGGTGGGATATATATTTTCACTTCCCTCATACCTTATTTTTCTAAATTCTTTTGCACTGCATCAGCCGAGGTTCTACTTATTAAAAACAAACCTGTATAGACCTCCTGGCAAGGTGCATTCTTACACTTTACATTATGCACACTATTCAAAATTCAAGGTTATGATAATGAGACCATGTTGACATAGTTAAACATTGTTAAGAGGTGAATGAGCCAATCCAGCTCAAGTGCAGAAGCATTCAGAGTCATCCCTATTCTAATAAGCAATGTGAAGATACCAGCAAAAAGATTCTTCTGACATGCCCTGGAGAAGCGTTCTTTGAATTAATTTCATGCTGTAATGGCTTCCCTGTGCTAACAATAGCTGGCAATTTTTACATGATTTTTTCAAGTACCATCATATTTGTAAAAGTATCTTCTTATATTAGAAATCATTTACATCACTTTGATTCCAAATGTAATAATACTCCAAAATTTGTTCTTACAGAAAGGGAGCAAGAGAGAGAGAGACTAGTCTGAGGAATATTCGATAAGATAAGACAATTTGTCATTGCAAATGAATTCAGGATGGTTGTTAATGGCTCATTGTAATTCCAAAGGTTTCTTTTTTCTTTTCTGTAATTTCCATGGATAATCTCTGAGGGTGTAATGCCCTTGTATAGTTCAAGATGTTTAAATTGAACTTTTTTGTGCCTGTAAAAGGAACAAACTCATGTAAATATGGATGATGCCAATTTTAGAAGTGCCTCAAGGTGGGAACAGAATTACTTGTGACAGGTAACAAAATGCTTGCAATGATAATGCTGACATGTTGAGTTGGGGTGACAGTCTTCACACATTGAACAGAATATATCAATTTTCATTATGGCAAGCTGTAAGTACTAGCGACTCAGCGCATCTGCTGTCTTGCCCTCTAGCAACCCTCCCTCACCACCATCAATAACCGCAAGAATACACAGAAGCATTAAGTACTTTAGGTGTAGCCACACCAAACACCTCAAAAACAATTACACCAGAGATACAGCTGGGAGATCATGTGTTAGCTTAACATTATCTTTGGCATCATTTTAACATTTTTCTGGGCCATTCATCCTGAACTCACTGAAGTCAGTGGAGTTACCCCAGGGGTGAATTTGGTCCTTCATGAGAATTTACAGCAATATATGCATTGAAATGCAATTAATTTCCAACATGTAACAAAGGATATCATACAGCATATGCTTCTATCGTGTTCTTATGTACTATATAATTGTATAGGCTCAATGGTTCTGAGTTGAGAATGCTGTCAGGGATGAAAGGAAGTATCTGTCAAACATAGTACAATTATTTTAAACTTGATATGGGAATTCATTTTATTTTACAACGTAAAATGAGCCCATCACTCTGTCTATAGCAACATATACAAATATACTCAGAAAAACCTACTGATATCAGCTGAAATGAACTCTTCCAAACATTGGCTCAATGTATTGTTGAATGAAGCTATCATTGAAGTCCATTCAGAAGCTTTACTTGAGCAAAAGCCAGAGTAAACCAATGTACTTTACGCTGTGCCCTGGAGATTAGCAAACTTGGACTTGACCAAGCCAATAGGAAAAACAAGTTTCAGAACAAAAGGCTGTTCCTTGAGAATACCCTGTCTCTGGATTCCCAAAGTTAAAACATGAGAACTGTTAGCATAAGCACCTCAACTTATTCTCAACAGTACTTAGAATAGTGATCCCTAAGGTCTTCATCATGCAGCCAAAACCACATGGGGCAATACATTTGCTGGTGGAGAGCCCCACTGAGTTCAAAGGTCCACTTTCATGGTTCCAGTTACATGACGAAGGTAGATAGGATATGAGCCAGTTAGGTCTCTATAGCTGAAAATGAAGACCTTGAATTCCACTAATTGGGAAGTCACATTCATCACTGGTTAAAGCTTCTAAATGGACTTCAATGATAGCTTCATTCAACAATATATACAGTACTATATCAAGGTATTCATTTATTATGAGAAATAGGAATGGAAAATATTTCATAGTGCAACATGTTGGAATTAATATTCCATGATTTTTTGCATTTCCTGACTTCCTAATGTACACCCTCTGGGTAGTTTTTGTTATTTCTTCAGGCACACTGTGATATTTCGGGGTTCACCCAGGGCAGTAAAGGGTTGTTGTGGCTGGGCAGCTTTGGTTCAGAGCCCTGACTCCAACAGCCTTCCGGCAGCCCAGAAAGCCTCACCCTGGCTTTGTGCAACCTGGTTACTCCTTGTAGGCCAACCATAATACCCTTCCAGTCCCGAATTCACCCCAAAATCATCCTATTGCAGAGATCAGTCCCTCTCACTGGACCCTCACAGAGAAAGTATTAGGTTCTCTTCCTTTACAGAGACAATAAAACACCCCAACCTGTTAGCTCTCTAGAAATACACACTTTACTGAACTTACACAGCATTGATGATTTATAATGAAAGCAAAACAAGTTTTTGAACAAAACAGCATGGATTAAGTGACACCAATCAAAGGAGATAAAGGTAAAGATGGTTACAAGCAAATAAAAATGAAAACACATAGCTAAAAAGCCTACACCTTACTATAGCAAGATACAGTCTTTAATTTCTCTCACTCACAGTCTCCTTCCGGCCTAGCGGGGACCCATCACTGAGATCAGATCAGTTGCTTTCTTTGTCTCCTATGTTGAAGGATAAAGATTGAGTCTCCCTCTGTTCCGTATATCCACAAAGGGATACAATTACAACTCAGGAAGGCCTCTTGGGGATTCAGTCTTCTGTGTCTCTTTGGGGTGCAGAAGCCATGCTAATTCTCTGTCTCTTGAGTTCAGGAAAATGATAGCCCCCACCAGCTTAGCTCGATTGCTTTGTTTACTGCTAATATGTAAATTGAGGTAAGTCCACATTCCTTTGTCTAGGACAGAGCTGTTTATCACCTTTACCTAGGCTAGGCTGTCTAATCCTAAACATTTTCTAGCAACATAATTCAGAGGGAATTCATAACTTCTCATATAACATTAACACATGCATTTTACAATTATATTAATAACCAACATGTTATTAGCTTTCATACGATACTCCACAAGGCATATTTGTACAAATATTCCTGCAGTAGTGTGTAGGATGTGAATATGGGGTGTCTATGGTCACACACACAAACAAGACAACATTTTCTAAAGTGCTTGTAACCACAATTGGGTTCAGATGTTCAAAAGACACAGCTGAGAACTATAGGAGCTGAAGACTTAAGAAAATATGGTGGCATTTCTTTCATATGGCCCTATGGGAACTGAGCATCCTTGAAAAATCTAGCCTATACTGCATACAGGGCTATCCTGAGCTGTTTCAGGCACAGAACTTCCATTTAATTCCATAAAAGTTGTACATGTAGAACAATTCAAGAGTCAGACCCATAATCTGTTATGTTGGAATTCAGCATGGAGAAGTAGGCAGGGCTACTTTCATTTAATGTAATTTCCCACTATGAAAAATAACAAACTTCTTGAATTGCCAGGACTCAGCCCTGGTATCACTCTACATTGAAAAATGGGGTCAAATTTTGCACTCAGTTACACTCAGGCAAATCCAAAGACTGAAATCAGGCTTCTTGGTGTTCACCTTAGAGCAGAATTTAGTATATAGTCATAAGAAAATAGCGGAACGTATTCAGCTGGTATAAAACAACAGAGTTCCAATGAATGGCCCTTCAGAATTTCTAGCTTTAAAGGGAATGCAGATAAATCTTAGCAAAGCAATAAATAAATGTTACCACAGCACTTTATCTGCTAGATTTATAAATGTGTACTCAAAATTGAAACTAACTGGTTGAATTATTCTCTTAGGAAAAATGGAGATTAATAACATGGTATAGGCAATATTTAGAATTTCTGCCCAGGAGATTAATGCCTCCTCCTTTTCTGACCCATATTAAAATTGTTAGCAAATATATTCCATCACCTTAATCTTTTTACTTGTATTCCATATTGTACATCATAGTGGCTCTTTAATGAGGTAAACATATCCACTTAGTGGTTTGAAATTATTTACATTCTAAATGCTATTATCAGTTGTAAACAGTTGTGTTACTCATAGAGCTGAGACATTTTATCATTAAGGATGCTTAGGCACATGCTCTTCTTAGTTTATTCATTGCTTTGTCTAAACTAGGTCATTTAACAATGAACTTAAATATGATTATTGTACACTAATCAAGCACTGACTTATTAAATAAAGTATTTTAATTAACTTGTCACTTAAGCTTCAAAACTAAAAAAATAAATAGTGCAAGTATAAATTTCAAGGTTACAGATCTGTAAACTTTGGTTGGTGTACAGGACTTTAGTGGATCATTGTGTTGTTAATAATGTGCCCAATTCAGCAAGGTACTTAGGTACATGTATAACTATAAGCATGTGAATTTATTGCACTCAACATGCTTAAATATCTTGCCCATTCAGTGCCTTATTACAGAGTCAGCCTTTTAGTCACTGCAAAATATACAGAAAAAAACCAATCCATACTTATATTGCTCTCCATCTGGGGATACAACAGCTCTTTACAAGCATGGGTGAATTAAGAACATAAGAATGGCCATACTGGGTCAGACCAAAGGGCCATCTAGCCCAATATCCTGCCTTCAGACAGTGGCCAGTGCTAGGTGCCCCAGAGGGAATGAACAGAACAGGTAATCATCAAGTGATCCATCCCCTGTCACTCATTCCCAGCTTCTGGCAAACAGAGGCTAGGGAAACCATCCCTGCCCATCCTGGCTAATAGCCACTGATGGACCTATCCTCCATTAATTTATCTAGTTCTTTTTTTAACCCTCTTATAGTCTTGGCCTTCACAACATCCTCTGGCAAAGAGTTCCACAGGTAGACTGTGCATTGTGTGAAAAAATACTTCCTTTTGTTTGTTTTAAACCTGCTGCCTATTAATTTCATTTGGTGGCCCCTAGTTCTTGTGTTATGAATAGTAAATAACACTTCCTTATTTACCTTCTCCACACCAGTCATGATTTTACAGACCTCTATCATATCCCCTCTTAGTCGTCTCTTTTCCAAGCTGAAAAGTCCCAGTTTTATTAATCTCTCCTCAGATAGCCATTCCATACCCCTAATCATTTCTGTTGCCCTTCTCTGAACCTTTTCCAATTCCAGTATATCTTTTTTGAGATGGTGTGACCACATCTGCACACAGTATTCAAGATGTGGGCATACCATGGATTTATATAGAGGCAATATGATACTTTCTGTCTTATTATCTATCCCATTCTTAATGATTCCCAGCATTCTGTTAGCTTTTTTGACTGCCGCTGCACATTGAGTGGATGTTTTCAGAGAACTAGCCGCAATGACTCCAAGATCTCTTTCTTGAGTGGTAACAGCTAATTTAGACCCCATCATTTTATATGGATAGTTGGAATTACGTTTTCCAATTACTTTGCATTTACTAACATTGAATTTCATCTGCCATTTTGTTGCCAAGTCACCCAGTTTTGAGAGATCCTTTTATAGCTCTTCCACAGTCTGCCTGGGACTTAACTATCTTGAATAGTTTTGTATCATCTTCAAATTTTGCCACCTCACTGTTTACCCCTTTTTCCAGATCATTTATAAATATGTTGAATAGGACTGGTCCAGTGATGAGCTGCCAAAATCTTAACAACCAGTTGTCTCCTCACCCCACGAGGGGGTCATGGCCTGCCACCCCCCCAGACCCTTGCCCCATCCACCCCCTCCCCTGTCCCCTGACTGGGCAGGAGGGTCTTGTGAGCCACCAAAGTGGGTGCCCACTCCACCCTGCCCCTAAGAGCCAGAGGGACCTGCTGGGGGGCGAGGTGGGGAGTTCCAGAGGTGCTTACCTGGGGCAGCTCTCGGGAAGCATCTGGCAGGTCCCTCTGGCTCCTAGGGGTGGGGTAGCATAGCTAGCGGGGGAGCAGGGGGAGCGGCCGCTACCCCCACTGATCACATCAAAAGTGGCACTTTAGGCGCCGATTCCCTGGGTGCTCTGGGGCTGGAGCCCCCATGGGGAAAATTTGGTGGGTGCAGAGCACCCACCGGCAGCTCCTCGCCCCACGCCCAGCCCCAGCTCACCTCCGCCTCCTCCCCTGAACGCACCGCCCCGCTCTGCTTCTCCGCCCCCCCTTGTCCCCTGCTTCACGCGAATCAGCTGTTCGGCGGGAAGCCGGGGAGGGCTGAGAAGCAGGCAGCAGCTTCCCGCTCAGGCCAATGGTGGCGGAGGTGAGCTGGGTCTGGGAGCGGTTCCCCTGCATGCCCCCCAGCCCGGGTTACCTAAATAAATCATAAATGATCTGGAGGATGGTGTGGATTGCACTCTCAGCAAATTTGCGGATGATACTAAACTGGGAGGAGTGGTAGATACGCTGGAGGGGAGGGATAGGATACAGAAGGACCTAGACAAATTGGAGGATTGGGCCAAAAGAAATCTAATGAGGTTCAATAAGGATAAGTGCAGGGTCCTGCACTTAGGATGGAAGAATCCAATGCACCGCTACAGACTAGGGACCGAATGGCTCGGCAGCAGTTCTGCGGAAAAGGACCTAGGGGTGACAGTGGACGAGAAGCTGGATATGAGTCAGCAGTGTGCCCTTGTTGCCAAGAAGGCCAATGGCATTTTGGGTTGTATAAGTAGGGGCATAGCGAGCAGATCGAGGGACGTGATCGTTCCCCTCTATTCGACACTGGTGAGGCCTCATCTGGAGTACTGTGTCCAGTTTTGGGCCCCACACTACAGGAAGGATGTGGATAAATTGGAAAGAGTACAACGAAGGGCAACAAAAATGATTAGGGGTCTAGAGCACATGACTTATGAGGAGAGGCTGAGGGAGCTGGGATTGTTTAGTCTGCAGAAGAGAAGAATGAGGGGGGATTTGATAGCTGCTTTCAACTACCTGAAAGGGGGTTTCAAAGAGGATGGCTCTAGACTGTTCTCAATGGTAGCAGATGACAGAACGAGGAGTAATGGTCTCAAGTTGCAATGGGGGAGGTTTAGATTGGATATTAGGAAAAACTTTTTCACTAAGAGGGTGGTGAAACACTGGAATGCGTTACCTAGGGAGGTGGTAGAATCTCCTTCCTTAGAGGTTTTTAAGGTCAGGCTTGACAAAGCCCTGGCTGGGATGATTTAACTGGGACTTGGTCCTGCTTTGAGCAGGGGGTTGGACTAGATGACCTTCTGGGGTCCCTTCCAACCCTGATATTCTATGATTCTATGATTCTATGATTCTATACCTGCTGCGGCGTGGGCGGCCCTCCTTGCGGCCCCCCGCCCCAGCTCACCTCCGCCTCCCTAGGCCTAAGTGTGAAGCCGCTGCCTGCTTCTCAGCCCGCCCCTGCTTTCCAAGCGAACAGCTGATTCGTGGAAAGTGGCGGGGTGGGGCGGAGAAGCAGAGCGGGGCGGCATGTTCAGGGGAGGAAGTGGAGGTGGAGCAGAGGTGAGCTGGGGCCGGGCACGGTCTCTGCAGCCACCAAATTTTCCCCATGGGTGCTCCAGACCCAGAGCACCCACAGAGTCAGCGCCTAAGGGGCCACTTTTGGCTGGTTGTTAAATTTAGAAGCCCTTTTAGAACCGGTTGTCTCTCGCAGGACAACTAGTTCTAAAAGGGCTTCTAAATTTAACAACTGGTTCCAGCTCACCACTGGACTGCGGGATACCACTATTTACCTCTCTCCATTCTGAAAACTGACCATTTATTCCTACCCTTTGTTTCCTATCTTTTAACCAGTTACCAATCCATGGGAGAACCTTCCCTCTTATCCCATGACTGAAAAACCAAATTCACTATATCCACTGGATCCCCCTTGTCCATGCTTGTTGACTCCCTCAAAGAATTCTAATAGATTGGTAAGGTATGATTTCCCTTTACAAAAACCCACGTTCACTATTCCCTAACAAATTATGTTCATCTATGTGTCTGACAATTTTGTTCTTTATTATAGTTTCAACTAGTTTGCCCGGTTCTGAAGTCAGGCTTACCAGTCCGTAATTGCTGGGGTCACCTCTGGAACCCTTTTGAAAAATTGGCATAACATTAGCTATCCTCCAGTCATTTGGTACAGAACCTGATTTAAATGATAGGTTACAGATTACAGTTAGTAGTCCTGCAATTTCACATTTGAGTTCCTTCAGAACTCTTGGGTGAATACCATCTTGTCCTGATGACTTATTACTGTTTAGTTTATCAATTTGTTCCAAAACCTTCTCTAATGACTCCTTAATCAGGAACAGTTCTTCAGATTTATCACCTAAAAAGAATGGCTCAGCTTTGGGAAAGTCCCTCACATCCTCAACCATGAAGACTGATGCAAAGAATTCATTTAGTTTCTCTGCAATGGCCTTATAGTCCTTGAGTGTTCCTTTAGCATCTCGATCATCCAGTGGCCCCACTGGTTATTTAGCAGGCTTCCTGCTTCTGATGTACTTATAAAAAAATGTTGCTATTACTTTTTGAGTCTTTGGCTAGCTGTACTTCAAATTCTTTTTTGGCCTTCCTAATTATATTTTTACACTTCATTTGCCAGAATTTATGCTCCTTTCTATTTCCCTCACTAACATTTAACTTCCACTTTTTAAAGGATGCCATTTTGCCTCTCTCTGCTTCTTTTACTTTGTTGTTTAGCCACCGTTGCTCTTTTTTGGTTCTCTGACTATGTTTTTTAATTTGGGGTATACATTTAAGTTCAGCCACTATTATGGTGTCTTTAAAAAGTTTCCATGCAGCTTGCAGGGATTTTAATTTTGGTGCTGTACCTTTTAATTTCTGTTTAACTAGCCTTCTCATTTTTGTGTAGTTCCCATTTCTGAAATTAAATGCTACAGTGTTGGGCTGCTGTGGAGTTTTCCCCGCCACAGGTATGTTAAATTTAATTATATTAGTTACTACCAAGCGGTCCAGCTATGCTCACCTCTTGAACCTGATCCTGTGCTCCACTCAGGACTAAATCAAGAATTGCCTCTCCTCTTGTTTCAGAGTAGCAGCTGTGTTAGTCTGTATTCGCAAAAAGAAAAGGAGGACTTGTGGCACCTTAGAGACTAACAAATTTATTTGAGCATAAGCTTTCGTGAGCTACAGTTCACTTCATCCGATGAAGTGAGCTGTGCCACAAGTCCTCCTTTTCTTTTCTCTCTCCTCTTGTGGGTTTCAGGACTAGCAGCTCCAAGCAGTCATTTAACGTGTCAAGAAACTTTATCTCTGCATCCCATCCTGAGGTGACGTACTCAGTCAATATGGGTATAGTTGAAATCCCCCATTATTATTGAGTTTTTTATTTTAATAGTCTTTCTAATCTCCCTGAGCATTTCACAGACACTATCACCATCCTGGTCGGTGGTCGGTAATATATCCCTACTGCTATATTGTGGTGGGACCATTCTTCTGTGTCCTGGAAAGTCTCATCTATGTACCTCTCTGTCACTCTTAGCTCCTCCAGCTCAGCCACCCTGGTCTCCAAAGCCCATACACAGTTTCTGTGGGCCAGGAGCTCCTTGCACCAAATGCACACATATGCCACTTGCCCATAGGGCAGGTAATCATACATGCTGCATTGGGTGCAATAAACTGGGCAGTCCCCACTCTGTTGCTGGACTTCTGCCTGCATTCCCTTTTTACTCCTGCAGCTGGTTCCTTTGTTGTTGTTTTGTTTTTCTCTGAGTATGGTTTTTGGCTTAAACTTAAAAATGTTTAAGGAATGTTAAAGGTATGTAGCCCCCCCTCACACCCTCCCTGTAAACTCCCTCACAAAACTCCCCTTTTAGCCACACTTGTTTGCTAGCTCTTCTGGTCGCTTAGGAGCAGGCTTTTTAAAGCCCTGGTCTTCCTGAGTAGCCCCACACCCTGGTTAAAGGTTGATGGGTGCTAAAGTGTTTAGGAATCAAAGCCTTGGTAAGAAGCCCTCAGCTCTCAGCCTTGCCTAGCAGGCCCCTAGGCTCAGCACCCACACGGTCAACAGACAGTCCCCCCAAACAAACAGACCACACAATATATTTCAGTCCAGCAACAAGCACACCACAACACACACAAACACACACACACAACAGACAACTAACTAAACCCAAGGGTCACGTAACCGCTCATCCTTCACCTGAAGAAGTCCCTCACAAAACTCCCCTGTTAGCCGCTCCTATTCGCTAGCTCACAAACACCCTGGAAATTAGAGTCCCAATTCAGTAAAATACTTAAGGACATGCTTAATTAAACCCCCATACGGGAAAACATTTCTGCACATGCGTAACTCTAGGCATGTGCTTAAGGCCCATTGTCAAGTCAATGGGATGTAAAGCATTTGCTAAGGCCCTGATTTTCCAAGGTATTTAGGTACCTAAAGATGTAGATTGGTGTCTGGTTGATTTTCAGAAGAACCTAAGCAGATCAATTTTTCAATGAGAGTTAGATACTTTGAAAATCCCACTAAGCATCTATTATATCTTTAGATGCCTAAATATCTTGGAAAATCTGGCCCTAAATGTTTTCCTGAATTGGGGCCTGTGTAATTAGAATAGCCCCCCTTTTACAGATGGGGAAACTGAGAAAAGTAAGTTTAAATTACTTGCCAAAGGCCACACAGCAAGTTTGTAGGACAGTCTCAATCTAGGTTACGCAACAAGTCTGTGGCAGAACTAGAATCCAAATCACTTAACTTGAAGGTTCATGATTTTAAACGTGAGACCATTCTTCCTCTCTGGTTGTTGCTTATTGTTTTTTAAATGGTAATCCACACATGAATCACTTGACATTCGCTATTTGGTTTTTGAGTACAAGGTCAGAGAAAAATATCTGTCTGAAAAAAGCAAAACAAGATTTATTGTGCTGACTTGCAATAGCTAGCTCAGTGTGTAAGTTACACGCATAATCTACTTCATGTACAAACAACAGTTCTCAGCATTCTGAAATACAGCTGCATAGTGTTTGTGATGAATATTCAACATATGAGAAAATGACAAATTTATCTTAACTTTTCATCATTAAGCATTTCCTTACAACATTTTTTATTTCATACTATTAGTTTTATCATTTCCCTATCAGAGGAGGCTTATTTATGGCTTTCATTGCCACTTTTGTAAAATACTAGTGTTCAAAATTCCTGATTACCTATATTGTTAAATTCTTTACACAGAGTTCTCATTACAGTGAGAACAAATAAAGAAAGTTTGCAATGTCACTGACAATAATGCATCCGATGAAGTGAGCTGTAGCTCACGAAAGCTTATGCTCTAATAAATTTGTTAGTCTCTAAGGTGCCACAAGTACTCCTTTTCTTTTTGCGAATACAGACTAACACGGCTGCTACTCTGAAATCTATTCCCTAACAGTCTTCCTTAGTCATTACCTTGCCTAAAAGAAATTACAAGATATAATGGGCACCTTTACACAACCAGAATTTCCCTCTCCAGGTAGTTATGGCCATTGTTGTGTCTTCCTATACTTAGAAAAGGACAATTAATGGTTACCACAATTACTATAGAACAGTAAATACTGAGGGCTATCTTGTTCCTTCATGATATAGACCCAATTTGAAGGTTATATACAGGTGCACCAACTAAGCTGCATCCTATAAGCTGTTGGTCTTAACCACAGCATAGCTCTTTGTTTCCCCCAGTAGCTAGCCCACATATAAAGATTCAAGAACTTGCTACTGCCCCCAAGATAATGGACCTGCTTCTTTATCTCAGGCAGTAGATGCTTCTACTTTTAGAGCCAGATGTTCTGAATTTACACCCACAAACAACTCTTCCAGAACTGTCATTATATATCTATGACTCCACTTGTTCAAAATGTCTTTGCTTTCTGTGATTTGTGTAGACTGTGTTTCTGCCACCAACTTTTTTCTGGAAGATCAACTGTAACAAGTGGCTTCTTTCTATGTCCCTTTTCTCCCTCTTGCAAAATCAGCCCTCATATCCTAAATTAGAATGCACTCAGTAGATCAGAATGACACCTCCAAACAAAGAGAAGCTAATATATTACAAATCAGTCTTTCAAAATTCTACTTATCCATTCATCCAGGTAAAGTACTTTTTTTTTTTTTACAAGAAAGTAAAATATCATTAGCTTTATAGTTATCATCAGTCATCATGATAAAATGGCAAGCCAATAGATGTTTTACCTAAGCTGGAAAATTTTCATTGTAATTTTGCAAAGCTTGTTATGCATATTAAGTTCAGCTGTTCTTAAAACTTATTATTTACCTGAAAGGCTGCAAAGCTGGACTGATCCTTCAGCTGTGTAGATTATAATATATGTTTTTGAAAAGGGTTTATCCAATTTATTGCCATCCATATGGCCAATTCATGTCCTGATTTATATCCCACAGAATGCAAAGGCAAAGTAATTCAGGGCAGAATTTGCCCCATTATGTGCAATCAAGAGCTAGGCTGGTTCTGTTCAGTCTGCATTATTCATTTAAATAAAACATGAGAACTGTGATAATCATTTCAATAGCACATACTGGAAGTCCTAGTGCCACTCTGTTGAAAGAAGCACATGTCATACATTCAAATAGCAATGTACAGGTTATATAAGAATTCAAATTGATCAATGATATTGTCTAAGACTGTAAATAGCAATTTAACTTCTGAGATAAGTGACTGTGAATAAAGCCAGTGATAGGGTAAAATACTGCAGGTCCTATTCTGACTTTCAATGGTTAGGAAATGATGCTTTAACTCTAACTAACTCTAAAAGTGGTGTGAATCTTTCCTTTTTTCCATGTATTCTCATTACATTTTGGATTGTTTTATTACTCTAAAAGAGCCATTTCAGTCATTTAAAAAATTGCCTAAAATACATATTTAACTGACAGACAGTAATGACTCTTTTGAAGCCATTACAGTCTACTGAGTAAATGATATGCATTTTCAAAAAGTGCCAAAATTCATATTTATCCAGTCAGACCATGAATTCTAAAAAGGAGCTATCATGTCAGCTCTCGTATACTTACCTGAAATGTTTGTTCTTTATTTTTCTAAGCTAAACGTTAAAAACAATGGAAGGTTGCAACCAAACGAAGAAAAATGTACAAATAAGGTAGAGATTGTGCTTACAGCATATAATGTAAAGAGAAAAGAATCCACAATTTGGAGCCTCTTGGATACCAAGGCACAAGTGGATGGCTTAAGAATGACCCTTCCCTCTTAGATATTTTAACTCCTATATGTGCAAAGACTTGTGTGAATCTTTAACCACACATCTGTTTTTGACTCTAGTGGGAATGGCCTGGCTCAAATCTGTGTCGTGTCCTGGGTTTTATTAGTTTGTCACATAACAAATGTACTTTATTAGTTTAACATAACAAATGTTGGGCTCATAACAAATATAGAATTGTTGTGCAATAAGATACTGAGTGGAAATGGTTCTCCTAGGAGATCAGAAATGTTCAGTAAGTTGCCTTTCTCATGCTTGCAAATTCTGAATTAATCAATGACAATGACTTTGCATGAAAACTCTCTTACAACATGACTCTGCAGAAATTTACCTCCCTTCCCAACAATACACAGAAGTTCTATAATCTCCTGACCTCAGTAATAGTAAAAGCCATTCTCTGTTTAGGGAGTGGCCCCGTAAAGCTTTCTGTTCATTCAAAACATAGTCCAACTACTGGAGCTGGAGCATCTGTGTTTCTTCCCTGCATCTACCACTGATTTCCACAGAGAAGAGATAATGGATTTTAAAGATGGATTAACTTTTCTGGCTGCCCAGCAATGAATCTGAACGTGGGGTTGTGGGTTTCAAGAATCAAGATTACCGGAACCCAGTATCCACAGAATTAATTTTCATCAGTTCTTCGCTTTTAGGGAAGCTGAGACCAGAGAGTTCAAAGGATATGTCTACACTGCAATGTAAGCCCAAGATTCAAAGTCAGGCTCAAATCAAATCTCTTTTACATCTACACACAAATCACACTGGCCCACAGCTCAATCCCAGGACTGCATGGGCATGGAGAGTTCAAGTCTGAGTCAAATTGGGACCCAAGGTTCAAGACCTATTGCTTTACAGTGTAGATGCAGCCCCATTGAATTTATGCTTGGGAATTCCACCAGAAGTATTCCACAATCCCAGAGGATGACTTTCTTTGTCCTCTGGACAGTCAAGTTTGGTGGACAAGTCAAGTTTTCCCACACAGCACCACGAACAAAGGGCTAGAGCAGCCAAATTTTGGGTGGGCACTAAGAAGTCTGGATATGAGTGGTTGGACTCGGGCCACATAATCCAACATAGATGCTGGAGTCCCAGGTTGGGATCCAGTATTCTACAATTTCTAATCTATGGTTACAAATGATAGTAGATGCTCAAGCCCTATGTTAACAAAGCCAGGGTCTGCTAACTTGAGTTTTACTGACCCTGGGCTTACATTGCAGTGTAGACATACCCAAGGATGAAAACATGACTCTTTACAGCCTGAGATAAAGAACCAGGCTCTGGACCTGGGGCTGTAATAGATTCATGTCCTCTGTGGATTTAGCACAGAGAGGAACATATAATGTATATTGACCAGTGGGTTATTTATGCACTAGACCTTCCACCATAATTCTCCACATAAATGCTAATGTAACCCACACACCTCCTGGGTGTGGTATTCTATCCCATCTAGTGGCACTGAAACCACTTAGAGAGAGAGAGATAAAATGAGTCTGCTTTACAGCCTTAGCTAATAGCCAGTTGGCTTTTAGCTTATGTGGTAGAGGCTCATGCACTAAGCTCCAGAGGTCCCCAGTTTAATCCTGCCCAACAACCAGGGTCTGTCACTGTTACAAGTTACAAGCTCATCCGGGATTTCAACTGGGAAGTCTCTGAAGCTCAGGATGTGCTTCCTCAGCCAGGGGAACTATATAACCGACACACCTCCTTGGTGTGGTGTTCTGTCCCATCTAGTGGCACCGAGACCACATACACAGAGAGATAAAATGATCTGCTCTACAGCCTCAGCTAACAGGCAGTTGGCTTTTGGCTCATGTGGTAGAGGCTCATGCACTAAGCTCCAGAGGTCCCTGGTTCGCTCCTGCCTGCCGACAACCAGCGTTACACAACTCTTATATCTTTAGTGCTAATCCCATATCTAATGAAATCTGCAACTCCTAGTATAAAGAAAATGTATCTGTGGTGATTGCTGATGTAGTGTACTTACAACAGAGTAATACTACAACATTATTTGCATGCTTTTGTTATTTTAAGTACTATATATTATCAGGAATGTAAAGCTTGTTAAGGTGCTTACCCAACATTTCTAGACTCCTCTTTTAATCAACAGGAGAGGTATGACATGGACAGCAGCTGCACCAGTAATATGCCTCAGCACCGTCCTGGAGTGACCACCACTAGAGAGAAGCAGATCATTCAGCTTTCATTTGGGAGACAGGGCTTGAGTCCTCTCCCACATACCCAGAGTGCCTTTCTAGGCTTTGGCAGAACTCAGCATAGCAGAAATACAGGCCCAGTCTCCTTGCCCATCTCACTTAGTGACAAGTTAAAGAGTTGACAAGAGAGACGTGCAGAGATGCTGCTGTAACTAACAATCTGGTAACAGCAGATGGAATCAGGGAGCTACATATTCAGTAACTGGCATCCCACCTCCTCACACACTCTTTTTGAGAGGGGACTGCTTCTCCCCTGTTTTGTGGGTGGCACCACTTTCCAGTGGAGGGGACATCAAATGCTCTTTCCAGCTGTCTGCTTCAGTGATGAGAGCCACACTTGAACTGCCAGAGGTCTGAGCTTTTTGAACTGAAGAACTCTTTGTGGGTGGGGGAGGGAGAGAGAGATTACCTTGCAGTTGTGTCCATTTTCTTCAGTACATAGGTTTGTTACAGGTGAATCTCCTTTTAAATGTCACACATTACCAATGCCATTTGCTGCCACTATGTACGCTGAATTACGTCATAACCATGTTGTATATGTTTATATGTATCCTACATTAAAGCCAATTTAAATTGGACATATGTTGTTAATGAATAAACCCCAAACCTACAACCCTGAACTCATCAAAAAAAATTGACATTTTCATTAATTTCTTTCTGTTAATACAATACAGGCATTTACTTGTCTGATTCTTTTGCAATCATATACAAAACCCCAAAGACACATGTGAAGTTCATTTAATTTATTCTTATAAATGTCACATGTGAACACATACCCCAACTCCAACAATCCAACAGTTCACTGGACTGGGGCAGGGCGTTGAGGTACTGGAGGGGGGTGCAGGCTCTGGGGTGGGGCTTGGGATTGGTTTGGAGTTCAGGAGGAGGCTCAGGACTGCGGTATGGGGTTGGGGCATGGGAAGGGATACGGGGTGCGGGTTCTGGGAGGGAGTTAGGGTACGGGAGGGGGTTCTGACCTGGTGCAGGGGGTTGAGGTGCAGGGGGGGTGTGGGGTGCTGGCTCTGAGAGGCAGTTTGGGTGCGGGAGGGGGCTCAGAGATGGGGCAGGGGGCTTGGGGTGTTGGTTCCAGCCAGGCGGTGCTTACCTCAGGTGGCTCTCAGAAGTGGCTGGCATGTCTGACTCCTAGGCGGAGGAGCCAGAGAACTCTGCACAAGGCCCACACCTGCAGATGCCGCCCCCGCAGATCCTATTGGCCGCAGTTCCCGGCCAATGGGAGCTGTGGAGCTGGAGCTCAGGGCAGGGGAAGTGTGTGGAGCCCCTGTGGCCGCCCCTGTGCCAAGGAGCTGGACATGCCAGCTGCTTCCAGGACCCATGCGGAGCCAAGGCAGGCAGGGAGCCTGCCTTAGCCACACTGCACTGCTGACTGGACTTTTACCGGCCTGGTCAGCAGTGCTGATCAGAGCTGCCGGGGTCTCTTTTTGACCAGGCATGCCTGGCAACCCTACTTTGAACATTCTGGAAGTTTTAAAGTGCTTTCATAAAGGGCCACATATTTACACAGCTTGAAGGAAGAATAACTCAAAGCATACAAGATGGGAAGACTTATATGGTATATTCCCTCTATAATCATGTAGCTGCCTCTTTTCCACGCAGCCTCTATGCAGGAGTACTGTTTGTGTGCCCAATGTGCCTGTCACTAGCTAGCAGAGGGGAGAAGTCAAGGGAATGGCCGCTCCCCATGGCATGTTTCTCTCGCAGGATAACAGAACTTGCAACCAGAATGGTATATGGCACGGAAGGAGGAAGGGCAGGTTTCAGAAAGGTCATATTGCACCCCTTGTGCATAATGGAGTACAGCGTGACAGGGCCTTCTTTATTCCACTGTGAAGCAGCATTTAGGGGTTTTTGAAGTGGCCATTCCATCTCTGAAGAGGTTTATGTTGCTGAAGGGAGGAGAATGAATGTTAAGGGATTTGGGCACCTAACTCCTTTATGTCCTTTTGAAAATCCTAGCCTAAGTCTTTTAAATCAAGTAGTCAAACACTTGAGCACTATACAGAGGTACCGGTGAAGTTTAATTGACTAGTGATCAGGGGTGATTCTTGGGGCAGGCAAGCAGGGGGTTCCAGACTGCTGTGCTACTCATCTTTATTTTATTTTTTGTGTGTGCGTTTTCTGCTCTGATGATCTGGCTGTTTTCTGTTTTGCTGATGATTGGTTGGATTTTTTTGTTTGCCCCCACAGAAGAGGGCACCAATTTTCCACCTTGGGCAGCAAAATGGATAGGGTAGTTCTTGCTTGTGATATACAGATGGTCAGAGTAGGTGAGCCAATGATCTCTACTGACCTTAAACTCTAGGCTCATCCTTTCAGGCTTGAAGGTCCGAGATGGGCTTGGTTACACTTCGAACCCATGTTCCTAAATAATAGATGAGAGAAGAAACAGACACAACAATTCATTCATCGATATTGCTAGAGCACTTTGGGTCATTCAAGGAGATCCTGCTTTTAATTCTTGACAAATGTACTGTGGTTTGTTGTCTCTTTCATGTCATCAATTAAATTTCTCTTTAGTTCCACTCGTACCACCCTTTTGTCCCAATTCTACAACCCATAAGTACTCGAACTGTACTTTATGAGTAGTCCTTTGACATTTCTTGCATAAGTAAGTATTGCTCAGTGGGAATTATGGTTGGAGAATCTGTCCCTTTATCTACACTATGACACAAAACTATCGCTGCTACTGAAGCAGCTTTTAAAATATAGTTGTTTCCATATAAACATAAGTTCTTAAGAAGATTTGTTTCCTGAATGTCTTCATAAAATGCAACAGTTTACTGAACTTTCAGATTCTCCATCACATCCTCATTCTTTTCTAAGATGGTGCTAACAGGGGCTTTTTTTTTGTTCTGACCTCTAACTCACTGATACACCTTCTCCTCATAGCAATTTAAAGCACTGCGAACAAAAGATGCTTTGCCATGTGTTGAATCTGTCAAGCTTTTAACTAGTTTCTCCTCAGGTGTCCATTGAAGATGAAGCAGGTTTTGAACAAATGTGTCTCGAGGACTATTTTTTAGCTAATTTTTCATCTGAGTTTCCAGCTGCACCAGCAAACTGAGTAAGGAAAAAAGAAGGTTATTTTCAAGACAAATCCTTTCTCAAATGGAATCAGCAATATAGTGCTTGCTATAGATGGTTTGTGATAAATTCTTTTCACCAATTATTATCTTTTCTTTGTTACCTATACATTTATTTAAGATAGTCAGCAACAAAATATAACTAAAGATACAGGCACAGCTCTTTAAAAGCAGATTTTTCTGTCATCTCTTGGAGACTTAATTCTGAGGCTGCTACTGTTTCTGCCATTGGAAGACTCAGTGATTTTGAAACACTCTCTGGTAACAAAGGACATTCATCAAGAATTGGAAGTATCTATCTCTACTGAAGTTGCAGAATGTAGTAAAAATCACCAAAAAGTCTTTGTTTCAGATGATCATGTTAAGAGCTACAAAATTCAGGACACCTTTGCTAATGCCTTTAAAAATGTTCAAAATAGTTTAGCTAAAGTGCATTTTTTACTCTCCTACTGGGGCTGGCTTGAGAGCACCTGCACATCAGCCACACAGGAATACAGATAACTCGAGGGAGAGGTACAACCCAGGGAATCAGAGGGCTATGTGCTAAAATGTGAATACCATGCTGTTTGGCCCCTGGGCCTGCCTATGGTACCCTAGCTGTGAGTTTTGATACAGAGGTCCTGAAGAGTGTGAGTTCCACAGATTTCTTTGGATTACTGAGTGTGAGGTGTTACTGCTGTAAGCTGTGGTTCCCTGCTTGGCCATATATTGTAGAGTGTGCACCTACAAATAGTCCAATCAGTGAATCTGGCTCTCCCTTTCTTTCTCTCTCTGCTGAGGTTATTGATGCAGGTGTCAAATGTGAAGGTTGGTTTTTTTTCATAACATGGACATCTGTAGGCTAGGAACTGGACCAAGACCACCAGACAGCCAACACATAATAACAATATTTGGTTGCTACTGACCATTGCCCAATGGATTCTATGTTCTATTTTTTCCTTTAAGACTAAATTATCATTTCTGACATGATATCAAGATCTCCATGGATGAGTTCCCCCTCTTTCCTTAGTCTCCTATCCAGCTTAAGTCAATCCAGGGTTTTAGGCTCACCATTTCAGGTTTTTGAATAGTGCTCTATATCCAGCATAAGAAAGGAGAATTTAAGATTGCTCTAAGTTTAATAAACTGACCCAATTCTACCTGTCTTAGTTAGTTTTATATGGTCTGCTGTCATATGTTCTCATTTTTTCCAGCAAATCCAATGTGCAATGAAGGATCAAGACCCATCATTTCTAGTGATGGTTCCTCAAGGACAAAGTTGGATGTGTGTGGAAATTTGCATTTCTGTTGCTCCTGTTGTACCTATTTTGTGGATGGCTCATCTCCAGGGCTGTCAGCCCAGCACCTTTCACAAACTCTAAAATACACTTATTTATTTAGCTATATTTCAGAAGCTTTAACAAGCGACTTAACTCCGTGTTTTGACTTTAATAAACTGGTTGCCCCTCTTTCTCTTGGGCTTTTTTAACTCCATCAGTGAAGATACAAGTGAGATTTGAGCTTTTCATGTCACAGGTCCACTTGCACATTGAAACTAAGTTACTGAGGCAGAAGCAATCATATTTCAGGAATGCAGTGTCACAGTGCTATTATGAAATCTTTCTCATTAAAGACCTGTGACTATGAACCAACAGTCTTACTTTTTGGAATCAGGAGATTTTAAGGCAGAGATTATATAGGCCTAGCTCATCAGTGAAATGGAAAGCAACATCAGACTGTTATAGCTTCAAATCAGACACTGAATTACAAGGCACAGCCTTGAAACCACATTGAATTTTAAATAAAGAATAAAAATTAGTGAAAACAAATACAATTTGGGCCTTGATTGAGGAAAACACTTAAGCACATACTTAAAGCTAAAAAGGTATTTAAAGTGCTTTCCTGAAGTGGGGACTAAACTGAGAAAAGTATAGCCTCTTGCCAAATAAACTTTTTTCATAGTCTTCTAACTGACTTCATATATTGTTCAGAACACTCTGAGTTAATAAAAAAAGTTGTCTTATGAGAACACCTCCCTGTAGTAATTTCTGTGATGTACTATTGCCAAGTTTAAATTATTTAGAATAAAAATCCTTTACAGAGGTAATAAAACCTGTAATAAATTCAGGGACAATATAAAACATTTTATGGTCAGTTCAGGAAGATAGTATTTCTGATAATTTTTCTGAGAAAATGAGAAAAGAATAAGATGAATGGCAGAATGTGAAGGGTTTGTACTTTGGAACGACAGAATTTCCATTGGACTGGCTGGAGTCTGATTCAAAGTTCCTTCAGTGTACAAGTTTGTTTTAGTATTGTATATTTCCATTTTTGCTTATGAATTTATAATGAGCTTTATGGTTTGTACTTCTTATTTTGCTAACATGTAGCGATTAATATCTACCATATAATAAATATTTGGGGAAGGCTAACCTCAATGGTTTTTACCATTCCTGACATATCTCTGGATATGTATTGGGTGGTAGATCTTTTAGAGAAAATGATGGTGTTACAATTCCAATACACATTACCATTTTGTAAAGAACGCAGGTTGAAATGAATGCTCTTCTTGAGACAAAATCTTGTCATTATGAGACTAGTGAAACTGATATGTGTTGTTTCAGTGTAGCAGCCATGTTAGTCTGTATTCGCAAAAAGAAAAGGAGAACTTGTGGCACCTTAGAGACTAACACATTTATTTGAGCATAAGCTGTCATGAGCTACAGCTCACTTCATCGGATGCATTCAGTGGAAAATACAGTGGGGAGATTTATATACATAGAGAACATGAAACAATGTAACCAGAGTGATCACTTAAGGTGAACTATTACCAGCAGGAGAGCGGGGGTGGGGGAGAACCTTTGCATCCTATGTGAAGTAGCAGCTTAATATGCTACAAGTATTTCTTGAACAATGGGAGTTTCATTTTTTCAATCTAATGGATAAAATGCTTACTATTATAGGGTTTTTTTGCCAACTTTTTCAATCTAAATATGTTATCTACCTTCATAAACAGGAGATTTTGAGAGAAGAAAGTGCAGAGCCCAACTGATGCTCATGCTTTATGGATTGCAAAGATGAAGGAGGAGATATAAAAAGATTAAAGTTAAAATGGAAGTAAATTCCTGAAAGCAAACAAAGGCATGAAAAAAATGCAAAGAACTTTCAAGGTTAAACTCAGTGGTAATTCCTAAAGCTAAATGGGCTTAAAGTCCCTTTTGTTTTGAATCACCATCACTTGTAAAGACTGTCATACAGACAGGCTTTGGTTAATTGTGAATATTGATGCAGGTATTCTCACAAGGAAAGATTGATTAAATAAAAAAGCCAACAGTGTATTAATATTTTACTTTTTGTTTAGTGTTAGATCAAAATGATTTTTTCCTTGAATTTTTGCAGCATTCAGTAGTAACCCAGCCTTTTAAAAAAATATTCTGGGTTTTGAATAACTGGCTTTAATTTACTGCCTTACCAGTTATGTCCAGATACCATAACAATTTATGAAGGACTATGCTGCTAGTTTTTAGAGATTTTATTTGGTATTAAAAATATTGATACCCTTTAAAAATAAGAATTGTAATCAGAATAGAATAAGAATGCCATACCATTCTAGACAGGCTCGGACTTAGGGGAGCAAGGAGCAGAAGGTTAGAACTAAGGTTGTCAAGCTAAAGTGTGTGATTTACAGAAACAATCACTGCCTTATTCACTGGAGCTGAATTTTAGTATCATCAGAGCTCATCTTTTCTGAACATCCATACTTCAAAAATTAAATAATCTATTGAATTATATGCAATGCTTCACAAAGAGCTGAAAAATATCCAATTGTAAATATGTCAGCATAAAATCAGCATAAGTATTAGCATGCATAGCACATTATTGATAAAACACAAATAGCTTGAGAAAAGTTCTGAAAAATTCCCAGTTTGTATTTGGCATTCATAACAATGAATTGTTACACAAAGGAATAGATTTCAGTTGTGAATTCCTTGCACACCCCAATGGAAGTTTTGGGTGTGCAAAGAATACAAGATCAGGGTGACACTTTTATCAGTGTATAATGAATGTATCTTCTACCCTGCACTATTGTGAATCATAGCATATTATTTGCTATAGAAATGGACACAGGCTATAAACATTTATTCAGAGAGTTGTCTCATAGTATTTGTTTGGTTTGTACTGATTAACCAGAAACAATAATTGCTGGATTAACTTTCTTTATTGTGGAACTTGTAGTAATTGACAGTGAATTCAAATTAAGCATCTTGTCTGTTGGCCAATGTTGAACCCATTATTCTATGTATATATATATTAACTATAAGTGTCTGCTTAATCCCTGTCTAACATCTCCTCTATCTAGTATATTTATAATAATAACTTGTATTGCAGTGGCACTATTAACACAACTATAAATTAAAATCTGTGGATATTTCGTTGGTAAATATTTATTTTCATAGGTTTATAATTTAGCTGTAAAAATGTCTCTGGAAAGAAATTTGGCATTGAAGACATAGGCTGGGGACCAAAGTTTTTTCAGAAATGAGTCAGCTCATCCATTAAGGATTTTGAAGTCCTTTGTTTGAAATGGAATGGTTTCAGATGCTAAAACAATCTGCCATTTTATGACAGTAAAACAGGAGGGAAAAGGTACGTTAAGATGTCTTCTTAGTTTGCATTTCTAAAAGTAAAATACACATGCACATAGAGAGAAGAATAAACTTTGAAGGAACATAGTCTTCCTTCTGATGTACATGATAGTTCCCTTATCTATAGGTAAACATGGGGCAGATCCTCAGTTGGAATAAATTGTCAGAGCTCCATTGAAGTCAATGGAACTACAACAATTTATACTAGCTGAAGATCTGTCTACTGTTGTTCATTTCCCATACAGTTCGCAAAGGTTCCCTGATGTATATCATAAGATCAGGGAAGTCTGAGGAGGCAAGAACCATCAGGTCATCCACTCCATTTCTACACCAATGGACCATTACTTCCAATGAGATACTTTTTAGTGTTCTATGTAGTTTTGAGTGTCTTACATAATGTGGTTTCCACAACTTCCTTTGGTGAGCCAGCAACGGAAACAGGCAGGCTAGGAACTGGGACAAGTAGGCTAGAAGACAGCCTGAAAGTCAGGACAAAGAAGCCAAGTGAGAAGCAGTGAGGTGATTAGGAAGTGATAGAACTAGCAGGATTTTAGTCTGAATGGAAACTATGGGGAAGTAGCAGAGACAGGGTGCAGGAGGCCTGAAAGGACAGAGGGTCCTGAGAAAGCAGCTCTCCATGGAGTAATCTGAAATAAACTGTTGCAGCTAAGGTGCCTCAGACACAGAGGAATTAACAAGGGGGGGGGGGGGGTCAGTGTGATCTAATGGTTCATTAGGCCCAAAGGAGAGAAACTGAAGGGTTGTTAAAGGAGTAATTATAAATACACCGGGATAGTAAGGAGGTATTGTAACCTAATTGTCACCCAAGGGATGCAGCCAGAAAGCAGGAAGTGTGAGTCAACTGCTACAGCTAGATGACAACATCAAGACTCCCCCAGTAACATAACAAACAATGGGATTGAAACTAGGCAGGGGACATACAGGCAAAAAAGTAATTGCATCCTAATACATGCTTGACCTCAGGAGCCCCTGGAGGTGAGGTTACTCTTATTGTCATCTATATAACTGCCACCTGGAGCCTAAATTAGAAACTACTGTGTTCATCTATTGTAACTGACTAAGCCATTGTAGCTAGAGTACTTGCACCCTTTTCTTTCTATTATCCCTAATAAACAGTCTTTTAATTGGAGCTGAGCTTATAAGATCTGATATCTTATAAGGTCGCTCCAGCGACCCCTCAGGCAAGCCCAATTACATACTTATTGACTGTGAAGGATGAACAGCTCCATGAGACTTCTGAGTTCCGAATGTGCAGAAAAGATCCACACTGTGGAAGAATAGGAGAATTTGTTATTAGGACAATGTTATGGTCCACAGTAACCACTCGAGCACCCCTTGGTAACAGGGCAGCATGCTGGAGGAAATTCTTTTTCCACACCTCCTGCTTGTCATCTGCCTTTGTGTATGCAATGCTGTTGTAACTGTGTGGGTCTACAGGATATTAGAAAGGAAAGGTGGGTGAGGTAATGTGACAAAGTGGGAATGTTCTTAATGTTTTCTCTGAATACTGTGTGGATGCCTCAGTTTCCCCTCTGCATTTCTTAAGTATCTAGGTGGTGAAATAAGGGTGTGTGATTGTTGCAGAGCCCGAGAGGGCCACTGTGATGCTGTCTGCCCAGAGAATGGCTGGCAACCTGTCTCCTGGCCTGGGAAAGAGACAAAGGTCAGAGGAGGGACTGGAGGGAGTTTCAGTTTGGAGCTGGCTGAGGAAACGGAGGGAGGCCTAGCACCAGGGTCTGGGCTCCCAACCCCTCAAGATGGACCTGACTGAGGGGTCCTGTTTTCTGTACCTACAAGCTCTGTTTTGGACTGTGTTCCTGTCATCTACTAAACTTTCTGTTTTACTGGCTGGCTGAGAGTCACGGTGAATCACAGGAAGTGGGGGGGTTCAGGGCCCCGATTCCCCCACACTCCGTGACAGGTAATATCTTTCATTGGCATAAGCTTTCAAAGGAAGAAGAGCTCTGTGTGAGCTCAAAAGCTTGTCTCTCTCACCAACAGAAGCTGGTCCAATAAAAAGATATTACCTCACCTATCTTGTCTCTCTAATCTGCCTTTGTGCACAGTTCAGCCCTCTCGGAGGGCTGAGTGAAGCATCTAAGTCTAAGCAACAAAATCTTCAAATAAGTGTCCAGTCAGTATCTCAGCCTCTCTGCCCTTCTTTTGGGCTGTGTCTTCAATTGACTTCTTAGCTTCTCTAGAGTCTTTCCCCAGCTCCAGCCTTGAGCACTGGCTCCTCAGACTGCAGCTCTCTGTGGTGTCTGTTCTCCTGTAGGCCCCATCTCAAGCCCATTCATAGGAATCCTACTGCTCCCTGAAATTCCTCCTTTCTGACAGAACTCACTCCCTTCTATGGGACCCAAGTGTCCATTAAATTATCACCTGTTGCCTCTTAATCCCGCCTCTTTAGCAGAGAAGCAGCTAATTAATTACAGCACAGGTGAAGTGGGTGTAACTAATTGGCTCTTTACCCCCTTTCAGCCCATGATGGGTTTCACCACATCAGAGTTGGATTTTGCACTTTTAATTAAGAATACCATTATTAAAAATATTCACATGTAGATCAGCCTTGCCATAAGTGGCTAGGTAACGTAGAATGTTAATGTAATTACCTTTTTACAATACAGATCTGGGCATAAATATGGCTTCTGTCACAAGTGAAAATGAGTTTTGTGATATCAATTTATTCCTTGGTGAGTATCTGTCCAGATAACAAAACCACAATACCAGATAATTTATGTCAGTCTCTGCACAGGAGAGGTCCAGATCTGGAATAGCAGGGGTGTTATAGGTCAGGAATGAGATACATTGGCAGAGCTCTGCAGGGAAGCTTCTGTAGCATCTGCTAGTACTATGGCATTTTTAACCAGTGCTATCAATTCCTTACTTCAACAAATACACTAAAAATTCACCATGAACTTAAAAAAACAAAACCAACAAAACAAAAACCCCAAAACAAAAAAACCCCAACCTTCCTACTTATCCATCAAAAAGAAAACCAAAATACAGCAGTCAAGCTAAAGAGCTGATTTTCAGTTACAGAAGCAAAGATGTTTAGAGAGGGCAAAAAATATGGACTGACACACTGTCCATCACTCATGATTTTTTTTTTCCTGTGCGTGCAGATATTTTTAAAGGATGGGTTTAAATTAAAAAGTGAGACATGAGATCTATGTGCAAAATTGTGCACCTTCATTTATGTTTGCAGAAACCATGATTGTACTTGTAAATCACGTAATTACATGGGCAAATGGATATTGAGGTAGGTAGTGGATGATTGCATTTGCCCATGCAATAACCTAATTGGTGTGTGCAATCATAGGGCCTCCCTGCACTAAAATCTGGTCCTTATTTTAATGTTCTTACTCTGGGAGGGTAAATATTTATGAGGGAGCAGGTTAGGAAATGGACTTACTACTATATAAAGGAATGAAAGATGTAAACAAAGGGATTATATTCATAGATGAAGAAAGTACCAATACTACTGCAGTATAATATACATCTTTGTGGCTAAAACTACTTTGGAAGAGAATAAAAAGTTTGAAGATAAAAATGTACACTCTACAAGAAATTGTGCATGGAAGATAAACTCCACTGAGTGCCCTGATGTGGACACAGTGGCAAAATGTGGACAGAGACATACATGAAATTAAGCGGCAGGCGACAACTTTTATTAAATTTTAACAGAGGGCTGGGAGTGCTACCGGCCCACCACCCCTACTCTTTTATACCAGACATTTAATTGGTTCCAGTGTGGGGGTTACATGGCTCCTTCCCATATAACTTGTAACTGGCAAAAGAGTTACAAGACTCCTTACCATATAACCCATAATGAGAGGTAAGCGCTCCTCAGCCTACCCCTCAGGATTCAGCTCTGAGTCCTAGCATGGGGGGGAGAGAAGAGAGGGCAGAGGGTGCAGCAGGGTAGGGACCTCGGCCCACAAAGGCCACAAGATCTCACTCTATCATATGAGCTTAGGTCCATCAACAAAATCCCAGGTCTGTTACCTCTGGGAACCATTAATTTTATTCTCTTCACTGTACTGGAAACTGACCATAAGTCAGCTGTGATGAATAAACAACAGTACCTCAGTTAGGTATTAAGCACATTCCTACTTAACACACTGTGGCTTGAAGATGCTGTGAGGAAGGCAAAAAATTACCTGGCCATCTGCCAATTGGCCCATGGGAGAAAAAATTCCTTCCTGGCCCCCTAAACAGGTGATTGGTTAGATCATAGCATTTGTCAGGCTGAGTTCCCACTCCTAGTTCAGGTGGGTAGAGTGGGCTTCTGGAATGATGAAAGAGATGAAAGATGGAGATGAAAGAGGATCCACATGGCCCCTGCATTGAGCTAAATCCTGGGAGCTGGTGAATGCTGGCCAATCAGCACCCCTGTCCCCCAGCTGGCCAATGGGTGCCAGAGACTCCTGGGGCAGGAGGTACCTTTTCTCCCTTGGCGAGTGTTTCCCTTCCTTGCTACTGGGACTGACCCCCTTTCACTGCCAGACCAATCAATTTCCTCACCCATTGATGTAGGTGGGTGGCATTTATCAGCTCTTTTCACTTCTCTGAAGTGTGCTCAATATCCAGCATAAGAAAGGAGCATTTAGGATTGCAGTAGTCTAATAAAACAACTCAATTTTATCTGATTTATATGGTTTTATAGAGTGTGTTGTCACATATCTTCATGTCAGTTTTTTCATTGAAATATAAGGTTAACTTAAGCTGTCTTTTTTGTGGAATGTTTTGAGTTCTACCATTCATATGAATGAGGATCTACACTTATCCTTTATCCTAGTTAAAGAATACAATTACATTTTAGAGGATTAATATTTTGAATCAAGTTAAAGTAAGACAACAGTAACAGGCATTTGTATGTGTGTGTGTGTGTGCTAAAATCAGAGTCAAAATTAAAATTTGTCTAGGCAAGAATTGGAGAGTATTAATGACAAAATACCTAGCCCTCTGCCAGATTCATATATGAATATTTCTTCAGATTTCTTCATTTCAGCAGGTGGGTATTGTAGTTGTAGGAATGCATGATAGAGATCTTGTAGGTGTTTGTCTCTGTCTGAGGGGTTGGAGCAAATGCGGTTATATCGTAGCGCTTGGCTGTAGACAATGGATCGAGTGGTATGATCTGGATGAAAGCTAGAGGCATGTAGGTAGGAATAGCGGTCAGTAGGTTTCAGATATAGGGTGGTGTTTATGTGACCATCGCTTATTAGCACCGTAGTGTCCAGGAAGTGGATCTCTTGTGTGGACTGGTCCAGGCTGAGGTTGATGGTGGGATGGAAATTGTTGAAATCATGGTGGAATTCCTCAAGAGATTCTTTTCCATGGGTCCAGATGATGAAGATGTCATCAATGTAGCGCAAGTAGAGTAGGGGCATTAGGGGACGAGAGCTGAGGAAGCGTTGTTCTAAGTCAGCCATAAAAATGTTGGCATACTGTGGGGCCATGCGGGTACCCATCGCAGTGCCGCTGATTTGAAGGTATACATTGTCACCAAATGTGAAATAGTTATGGGTGAGGACAAAGTCACAAAGTTCAGCCACCAGGTTAGCCGTGACAGTATCGGGGATACTGTTCCTGACGGCTTGTAGTCCATCTTTGTGTGGAATGTTGGTGTAGAGGGCTTCTACATCCATAGTGGCTAGGATGGTGTTTTTAGGAAGATCACCAATGGACTGTAGTTTCCTCAGGAAGTCAGTGGTGTCTCGAAGATAGCTGGGAGTGCTGGTAACGAAGGGCCTGAGGAGGGAGTCTACATAGCCAGACAATCCTGCTGTCAGGGTGCCAATGCCTGTGATGATGGGGCGTCCAGGATTTCCAGGTTTATGGATCTTGGGTAGCAGATAGAATACCCCAGGTCGGGGTTCTAGGGGTGTGTCTGTGCGGATTTGTTCTTGTGCTTTTTCAGGGAGTTTCTTGAGCAAATGCTGTAGTTTCTTTTGGTAACTCTCAGTGGGATCAGAGGGTAATGGCTTGTAGAAAGTGGTGTTGGAGAGCTGCCTAGTAGCCTCTTGTTCATACTCCGACCTATTCATGATGACGACAGCACCTCCTTTGTCAGCCTTTTTGATTATGATGTCAGAGTTGTTTCTGAGCCTGTGGATGGCACTGTGTTCTGCATGGCTGAGGTTATGGGGTAGGCGATGCTGCTTTTCCACAATTTCAGCTCGTGCACGACGGCAGAAGCACTCTATGTAGAAATCCAGGCTGCTGTTTCGACCTTCAGGAGGAGTCCACCCAGAATCCTTCTTTTTGTAGTGTTGGCAGGAAGGTCTCTGTGGGTTAATATGTTGGTCAGAGGTGTGTTGGAAATATTCCTTGAGTCTGAGATGTCGAAAATAGGATTCTAGGTCACCACAGAACTGTATCATGTTCGTGGGGGTGGAGGGGCAAAAGGAGAGGCCCCGAGATAGGACAGATTCTTCTGCTGGGCTAAGAGTATAGTTAGATAGATTAACAGTATTGCTGGGTGGGTTACGGGAACCATTGTTGTGGCCCCTTGTGGCATGCCGTAGTTTAGATAGTTTAGTGTCCTTTTTCTTTTATAGAGAAGCAAAGTGTGTTTTGTAAATGACTTGTCTAGTTTTTGTAAAGTCCACCACGAGGAAGTTTGTGTGGAAGGTTGGTTCTTTATGAGAGTATCCAGTTTTGAGAGCTCATTCTTAATCTTTCCCTGTTTGCTGTAGAGGATGTTGATCAGGTGGTTCCGCAGTTTCTTTGAGAGTGTGTGGCACAAGCTGTCAGCATAGTCTGTGTGGTATGTAGATTGTAATGGATTTTTTACCTTCAGTCCTCTCGGTATGATGTCCATCTGTTTGCATTTGGAGAGGAAGATGATGTCTGACAGCAGGATTGTCTGGCTATGTAGACTCCCTCCTCAGGCCCTTCGTTACCAGCACTCCCAGCTATCTTCGAGACACCACTGACTTCCTGAGGAAACCACAGTCCATTGGTGATCTTCCTAAAAACACCATCCTAGCCACTATGGATGTAGAAGCCCTCTACACCAACATTCCACACAAAGATGGACTACAAGCCGTCAGGAACAGTACCCCGATACTGTCACGGCTAACCTGGTGGCTGAACTTTGTGACTTTGTCCTCACCCATAACTATTTCACATTTGGTGACAATGTATACCTTCAAATCAGCGGCACTGCGATGGGTACCCGCATGGCCCCACAGTATGCCAACATTTTTATGGCTGACTTAGAACAACGCTTCCTCAGCTCTCGTCCCCTAATGCCCCTACTCTACTTGCGCGATATTGATGACAGCTTCATCATCTGGACCCATGGAAAAGAAGCTCTTGAGGAATTCCACCATGATTTCAACAATTTCCATCCCACCATCAACCTCAGCCTGGACCAGTCCACACAAGAGATCCACTTCCTGGACACTACGGTGCTAATAAGCGATGGTCACATAAACACCACCCTATATCTGAAACCTACTGACCGCTATTCCTACCTACATGCCTCTAGCTTTCATCCAGATCATACCACTCGATCCATTGTCTACAGCCAAGCTCTACGATATAACCGCATTTGCTCCAACCCCTCAGACAGAGACAAACACCTACAAGATCTCTATCATGCATTCCTACAACTACAATACCCACCTGCTGAAGTGAAGAAACAGATTGACAGAGCCAGAAGAGTACCCAGAAGTCACCTACTACAGGACAGGCCCAACAAAGAAAACAACAGAACGCCACTAGCCATCACCTTCAGCCCCCAACTAAAACCTCTCCAACGCATCATCAAGGATCTACAACCTATCCTGAAGGACGACCCATCACTCTCACAGATCTTGGAAGACAGGCCAGTCCTTGCTTACAGACAGCCCCCCAATCTGAAGCAAATACTCACCAGCAACCACACACCACACAACAGAACCACTAACCCAGGAACCTATCCTTGCAACAAAGCCCGTTGCCAACTCTGTCCACATATCTATTCAGGGGATACCATCATAGGGCCTAATCACATCAGCCACACTATCAGAGGTTCGTTCACCTGCGCATCTACCAATGTGATATATGCCATCATGTGCCAGCAATGCCCCTCTGCCATGTACATTGGCCAAACAGGACAGTCTCTACGTAAAAGAATGAATGGACACAAATCAGACGTCAAGAATTATAACATTCAAAAACCAGTTGGAGAACACTTCAATCTCTCTGGTCACTCGATCACAGACCTAAGAGTGGCTATCCTTCAACAAAAAAGCTTCAAAAACAGGCTCCAACGAGAGACTGCTGAATTGGAATTAATTTGCAAACTGGATACAATTAACTTAGGCTTGAAAAGAGACTGGGAATGGATGAGTCATTACACAAAGTAAAACTATTTCCCCATGGTATTTCTCCCTCCCACCCCACCCCCCACTGTTCCTCTGATATTCTTAAAAAAAAAAAGGAGTACTTGTGGCACCTTAGAGACTAACAAATTTATTAGAGCATAAGCTTTCGTGAGCTACAGCTCACTTCATCGGATGAATCCGATGAAGTGAGCTGTAGCTCACGAAAGCTTATGCTCTAATAAATTTGTTAGTCTCTAAGGTCCCACAAGTACTTCTTTTCTTTTTGCGAATACAGACTAACACGGCTGCTACTCTGAAATCTGATATTCTTGTTAACTGCTGGAATTAGCCTACCTTGCTTGTCACCATGAAAGGTTTTCCTCCTTTCCCCCCCCTGCTGCTGGTGATGGCTTATCTTAAGTGATCACTCTCCTTACAGTGTGTATGATAAAACCATTGTTTCGTGTTCTCTGTGTGTGTGTATATAAATCTCTCCTCTGTTTTTTCCACCAAATGCATCCGATGAAGTGAGCTGTAGCTCACGAAAGCTTATGCTCTAATAAATTTGTTAGTCTCTAAGGTGCCACAAGTACTCCTTTTCTTTTTACTCATTACTAGTGACAAACATGGATGAATAAAAAAAACAGAACACCATGCTTCCTAATTTACATATTGCAATATAAGGGTATGATGGGAGAAAATAATTAATAACTGTTATTCTATTGAGGGTGTTAATTATTTCAAGATATGTGGCCCATATTTTAAACAGTACTGTTAATTTCTTATGTCAACAACCACTAAAAAATCACTCCGCACTTAACTTCTGCTCCTTATATTTATACATTTTTCTGGGACAACAAGGTAACTTTTAATATTAGTCATAATAAGAATAAAGTACAGTCATGCTGTATAAAGTAACAGTTATACTATGGTTCTGTGTGCACTTTAATATAACAAATCATTATAAAAATAAAAAAATTGGGAAAATATAGCAGATGGCAACCAAATTAATGCAAGGACTCAAGGAACTTGGTTATTCTAAAAAGGTGAGTCTATATTCTTTTAAAAAGAGAATATTATAAGGATACCTCAAGGAGATACAGGACACAATTTCTGAAAATGCAGTAGGTTATTTGTCCTAGAGTAAGAGCTCAGAACAAAGACATGTGAGTTTAAATTAAGGAAGTCAGGGAACTAAAAGCTTTTAGATTGAATTATTTTGTACAGTTTTTGTATTACACAGCATAAACTACCGAGAGCAGCAGTACAAACAACTAGTACCAAGAAGTTACACATATCACATAGTAAGTCCACTGAGAAAAAGAGAGACTTTCTTATGTTCTATGTTTCCTAACTTGGTCAGCAATTTGCAATCCAACCTAATAATTTCTGAGAACTAACCAAAAGCAGCTCTTTCTGTAGCTACAGCTAATTTCTGACTCTCACCCCCCCCACACACACACACACATTTGGAGTTGGGGTATGTGGACTGTTGGACACAGAACCATGCACAGTACTCCAAATGTAGCCTCATGGGCTAGAATGCTTTTCTCATGTTATATTTGATACTTCTATTTATGCATCCTAGAATTTTTTTGCTTTTTACTGCTGTTAGGATTTCGTCAACCACTACCCTCAGATCCTTCTTCAGTTTTGAGATTGCAGTGGTTATATTCCCTCTTCTTTTATTTGTTCTAAACCAACAGTCCAGTGAAAGTGAGTGAGGGTGGGGGAGAGCGAGTGACAGAAGGAGAAGAGATGGAGTGAGCGGGGGAGGGGCCTTGGCAAAGGGGTGGGGCAGGGCAAGGGTGTTTTGGTTTTGTGTGATTAGAAAGTTGGCAACCCTAGTTCAAAGTCTGGCTATATTTCATCATGTGGAATCTAGTAATTACCAGTTTGGAAGGTAAAAAGCTACTGCAACTCTTTGGCTGCCCTCATGTAATCCAGTTTGGTAATGCTCTCTTTTGTGCTGTTAGGTATTTGTTAATTCGCAATATAGACCCAAGCCAGTTTTCCCTGCACATGCAGAACTCCCATTTACATCAGTACATGCGTATAATGAAATATAACTGCAATGATAACCATAATACACCTTCATACCCCTATGTTTGCCTAGATTTTAATTATGAGAAAAAACTTTGTGTCTACTATTCATACTAACACTTCAGGTAAAATGTATTGTTGGTCTAACTCCACTGAACTCAATGTGATTGACTACCTGTGCCAGCAGCAAATTTTGTCTTTTGTGCACTTGTGCTTCTGTAAAATAAAAACCACTTAAAAGCTCCTTCCTGTTCCCCCTTTGTTTATGCTCCTTGAGATGTTCTATTCTACTTTATTTTATTCTTACAGAGAGGAGAAACAATGAACAGTTATAACTGCAAAGAACACCCATGTTTTCAGGGAGCAAGCCTACACAGAAAGGCGAGTTCTCACTCCCAGCAAAGAAAGTGTAACTACAGCTTTACGTGAGATGACTGGCAGCCTACCACTGAAGAATGCAGGTTCCATGTGAAACCTTGACACTCAGGATCTGGGAGGAAATGTTGGCTCCATTCCAGTTTCTTAATGTAGAGTTCATTTATAATAGCATTACATTTAAATTGTGCTGTAACAAGTTTTCAATGGGTAGTTTTAATACAAAAATGTTAAAGCTGTTGGTATTAGCAGGTTTAGTGAAGGGGGGCTGAAGGTCAGAAATTGTTCACCTGCTTCTCCTCATTAATCATAATACACCTTAAATATTTTCACCATATGCATGGTTAATAAAAATTATGAGCAATCAGTGAATGATCCTGCAGTTTTAGGCAAATCATGTGTAATATGTACATTTTAAAAATAAAATGGATATTAAGTGTATTTAATAAAAATGTTATGACCTATTTTTTTTACAAATAGTCTTGTAAATTGTGTTACTCTTTCAAGAAGCAATGGCACCACATCTTAATAGCTTTTAACACAGTGAAATTATATCAAACTCATTCACCAAAATCCTTTCCCTACTTATTAGCATTAATAATTCTTATTAATAACAATCATAATAATACTTTGCACTTATATAACACATTACACCCAAAGAACTCAAAACATTTCAGAATAGTTTGCTAATTCATCCTGACAAAACCCCTGTGAGGTTGGAAAAGGATATTTAGGGATCGTTTCACCCATCGGTGAAATACATCTTCCTCTGCAGTGCAACACAGCAGCTGCTTACCAGCTCTCCGCAGAACAATACTTGAGGTCTGATCTTGCCAGGTGCTAAGCACCCTCAACTTATTGGTTATGGATTGTTCAGTGTCTTGCAGAGTAAGGCTGTTAGTGCTTTTGGAGAGTAAATAAATTAGTGTAAATGAGGTCAAGAGACATGTATGGATTTCTGTAGAAGGCAGAGATTGAAAAAGTAGAAAGGTGGAATTAAAATAGGCTATAAAAGGGCAGGTATGTAGGCCAGATGGCCTTTACTTGTTACTGAAATGACTTTTGCTGTAGTGGTTGTCACTGCTATATTCCATTCCAATGCAATTTTCACACTAGTAATTTATCTATTACACCATCTTGCAAACACTAACTTGACTTGTTAGCACATGGTGATATCTATTGGGTTTACAAATGGTGTGGTGTGATGAGTCACATGTTTCTAACAAGTGCAATAAAAACAAAATGTGTTGTCATTATGCAGCACAGCTATTGTAAATGGGATTTTCTGCATGAAGTACAATAATGCAACAGACAATGTTCTCAAACCATCCTATTTTGTAATAGCTCAGCCAAAGAAGTCCCACACTGTCAGAGTCATGCCCCTTTCTCAGGGAGAATTTTAAGGTACCAGGAAAAGAACTACTCTTAACTAAACACTGGAAATATAACAAAAAGAGTTTCCTGTCTTGGAGTTTCTTCTAAGCCAAACACATCGAGTCCAGTCTCAGGTTCAGCCATTTTGCAAAGCAGTCACATGCCCTGCTGAGTGGCACACTTTGCTGCCAGGTGCAGATCTGATAGTATTTATGTAAGAATGGAGTCATAGATTTTGTGCAAACTTCTCACCCTTCTCATATTTTGCCCCCAGGTGGCCTGACTCCTTTGGTCTAGACTCTATTCTAGCCTCTTGAGAAAGGCTGCCCAAGGGTAAGTAGGAAAGGATGGGTTTAGATCACCTTTACTCAGTCTAGATTCTGACCTACTTTAACTTATGGCAACCTCCTAGGTTTGCCTATGAGCTGTGCAGCAGTCCAAATCCCCAGAGTACTTAGACACTGGTCCTCCTGCTAGTCCTGACCCCAGTCTGTCCTCCACATCTCCTACAGCAAGGCTTGAAAGGAGAAAGATCTTAGGGTCCATTATATAATCTCTACATTGCTCCTGCACCAATGGAATTCTACCACTTAATGTTCTCAGACAGGTTTCAGAGTAGCAACTGTGTTAGTCTGTATTCGCAAAAAGAAAAGGAGTATTTGTGGCACCCAGAGACTAACAAATTTATTTGAGCATAAGCTTTCATGAGCTACAGCTCACTTCATCGGATGCATTCAGTGGAAAATACAGTGGGGAGATTTATATACACGTCTGAGGAATAGTGGGTGGGAATAACAGCCCCCCAACCTGAAGCAAATACTCACCAGCAACCACATACCACACAACAGAACCACAAACCCAGGAACCTATCCTTGCAACAAAGCCCGTTGCCAACTCTGTCCACATATCTATTCAGGGGACATCATCATAGGGCCTAATCACATCAGCCACACTATCAGAGGCTCGTTCACCTGCGCATCTACCAATGTGATATATGCCATCATGTGCCAGCAATGCCCCTCTGCCATATACATTGGCCAAACTGGAAAGTCTCTACGTAAAAGAATAAATGTACACAAATCAGACATCAAGAATTATAACATTCAAAAACCAGTTGGAGAACACTTCAATCTCTCTGGTCACTCGATTACAGACCTGAGAGTGGCTATTCTTCAACAAAAAAACTTCAAAAACAGACTCCAATGAGAGACTGCTGAATTGGAATTAATTTGCAAACTGGATGCAATTAACTTAGGCTTGAATAGAGACTGGGAGTGGATGGGTCATTACACAAAGTAAAACTATTTCCCCATGTTATTTCCTCCCCCTGCCCTCCCCCCCCCCTGTTCCTCAGACGTTCTTGTCAACTGCTGGAAAGGCCCACCTCGATTATCACCACAAAAGGTTTTCTTCCTTCCCCCCATCCTCCCTACCTGCTGGTAATAGCTCATCTTAAGTGATCACTCTCCTTACAGTGTGTATGATAAAACCCATTTTTTCATGTTCTCTGTGTGTGTATATATATCTCCCCACTATATGTTCCACTGAATGCATCCGATGAAGTGAGCTGTAGCTCACGAAAGCTTATGCTCAAATAAATTTGTTAGTCGCTAAGGTGCCACAAGTACTCCTTTTCTTTTTGTTCTCAGACAGTTCCTACACACCAATGCAGTGTATAGGGGCCATAGCAGAGGGCCCTTCACTTTTCCAGGCCTTTTTAGTTGCCATGCCAGTCTTTCCCCACTCTCAATCAGCGTTAATGGAAGAATCATCTACTGCCTGCCACTGAAAGCTCTGCACAAGGACTCGATGACTCATCATGGTAGGAGTGAGAGAAACACCAATGGTGAGAAACAGATGTGACCAGATGAAAGGCAGAAAGGGAGCTATGAATAAAAGCTGGGGAGCAGAAGAGTATTCAGGTGTTTCTCCCTCCTCTTATTTTCCCTAAATAATTTGCCTGACAGCTGTTCTCCATTTTCTGTTATTCTACATCCTTTAAAGCACCTCAACACAAATCATGACTTTAAAAAAAAAAAAAAAAAGAAAGAAAGAAAGAAAGAAAGACTGTAAGAGGACAGCCACTGATTCTTTTTAGAAGAGAACAAGAAATATTTTCTCCCTCTGACCTCCCAAATCAATTATCAGGAAATAAATGATGTCACAGCGAACAGGAATTTTCTTGATTCTACTTCAATCATTTTTTTTATGTTGAAAATGTGTGTCCTGCTTTGATCTTCCCTCTCCCGCTCCCCAAAACTGTTTGCTCTGTACTCTTGATAAAATGGTGTATATTATTAATAGTCCTTAACTGACTGTTTAATAAAAGCCTGTAGTTTGAAACTGGGGCAGGTTACAAAAGAGGGGGAACTGAAGAGCTCAGGAAGCTGAATAATTATATCTACTGCCTTTCTCCTCTAGGTGACAAGTTCAAATCCATGTGAGAGTGATAATGACTAAATGTCATTACCATCTAGTGTATGGTTGGGGTTTTATATTAAATGAATTTGGTGACCCAGGTGTCCATTCCATATTAAGAAATCCACCATGACTGGTGTGAGTTACGATTGCTGGCAGTCTCGGTAGCACGGACAAATAATTAATGCACTTGGGAAATGAATCACTCGCTCAGCCCTGGAGCTGGTGCCTTCAGCTCAGAGTTTAGGCACAGTGGTTGAGCAGTAAGGGGAAGCTTTCACTATGGCCCTTTTTTCTGTGGGTGAATAGTGGGCTTCCTTTTTCAAGGATGTTATAGCATCTTTTATACCACTAAATTGTCACAAGGGTTATTTAAAGGTAAGTTACAAATGTAATTAATTGATTATCACAAGAATATTTCTATTGTATGAACTTTTTAAGAATTAAAAATGTGAAATCAAATTGTTATAATTTTTGTTGTTTTTTCTGAGCAGTGTAAGTCATTTCTATCTGTCAGAGTGTTCAAGCATCTTGAACTGAGTCCCTAATAATTTATTTTTAAGTGTAACTGCAGCTGAATCATGACTTTATGTCTAGCACACATGGCGGTGTAACACTGTCTCTTCCCCAACTGAGTTCTCAGCATGATTTCTCCTCCCTCCCCCCAAATATCACCTCTCCTATTCTAAATTCTCAGTTTCTTCTCTGGTCCTTTCAATGCACTTTGGCTTTGGAAATGCAGCATTTACTTCTGCAGCAAAGCAACAGGCACCATGCTATATCTGGAGAAGAAGAACTAAACAGAGTCTGCCTCTAAGCTAGAGATAAGCAGATATTTTATAACTCAGATAACAACTGCTGATCCATCAAGCTCCTGCAGTTTGACTTTAATCCTGTTCTATTTATCCCTGTTAGGAGGCTCCCACCCTAATTCCTCCATCCATTCCCCAGAGCCAGATAGTGAACCCTTTCAGCATGGAAGGAGAAGACGGCCAACTCCACAGTATCACCCCCTCTTTCTTAGACTCTGGCGAGATCTCTGTGCAGTGTGGGGTTCACGCAGGGGAAGTCAGTGTGAACTGAACTGGCCAGAGATTGGAGTGCAAAGAAGAGTGGGGCCCCAAAGAAACTAGTCAAAAAAGATAATAAAATCTGCTGGTCTCTTAAAGTTGTTTACAGCACCCCCTCCTCCTGGGGTTAGCCACTTCCAGAGAAGGCCTGGTACCATAGCTCCCAATCTGCCTAGGAACTGGAGACAAAGGAGGCCAGTCATGGGTCAGAGCCAGTGAATAGGAAAGGGCATCAGTAACTCCCACTAATCCCCAGGGGCCTGATGGATTTAGTGGGTAGGCTCTGTGGTAACCACCCCTCCCTGACAGGAAAAAGTTGTGGGGGTGTTTTTCCATAGATATTTTCTCCCTTAAATCATCCCTTCTGTGGGAAAGGATGATCAGGGCCCCAGTTTGGTTCCTGCTTCTCTCCCTCATTTCAGCCTTCTAGGCTCAGAGTATGTCTACAATGCAGTGTAAACCCACGGTTTGAACTCAGGCTCTAGTCTAATCCTCCTTCCACCTACACACAAACTGCACTAACTCAGGGCTTGGACCAAGGGTACCAGGATCCAACAGGCATGGAGGGTTCAAGCCTAAGTCAATCAGGAACCAGGGTTCAAGCCATATTGCTTTGCAGTGTAGACACAACCCCTCTGGACTCATGCTCTGGAAGAATGCCAAAAGTATTCCATGATCCCATGGGCTGACTTTCTTTGTCTTCAGGTTTGGAGGACAATCAAGTTTTCCCACATTGCACCACTAACAAAGGGCTAGAGCAGCCACATTTTGAGAGGTCACTAGGAAATCTGGGATATGGGTAGTTGGACTCGGGCCTGCATAATGCCATGTAGAGGCTGGACTCCAAGGTTGAGACACAGGGTTCAACAATTCATAACCTAGGGCAGGGAAGTCGCAGCCAGCACATCCCTCAGCCCACGCCACTTCCCTCAGCCTCCATTGGCCTGGAGTAGCGAACCACGGCCAGTGGGAGCTGCGATCGGCCAAACCTGTGGATGCAGCAGGTAAGCAAACCAGCCCGGCGCACCAGGGAGCTTACCCTGGTGGGCCACATGCCAAGGGTTGCCGATCCCTGACCTAGGGTTACAAATGAGTATAGACACTCAAGCCCTAGGTTAACAAACCCAGGGTCTGCTAACCCAAGTTCTACCAACCCATGGCTTGCATTGCACTATAGGCATACTCCAAGAGGAAAATTTTACAACTGATGCACCCAGTACTGCTATTTTAGACACATATGAGTACCATAGGAAAATGGCTATGTGACGGGATGTACTTGCCCACACTGGAGAAGAAGGGGTTAACCCTACCTCGTGGGCAGAGGAAGTCACACCTGCTCACCACTCCTGTGCATCCTCAAACTGGAGCCTCAGTATAAAAGGGAGCAGCCCAGCTCTGTTGGGATGGACTGCTGGGGAAAGAGGATACATGTTGCAGGCTGCCTCCTGGAGCCCCAGATTGCAGAGGCCAAGCATGCTGAGACCTAGATGGATACCTGGCTGCCTGCAGAAGCCCAAAAGGGGATGGAGTCATCAGGAGGTGTGCAAGCCAATGACCCCAGAGGCCCAGAATGCTTGTGGACATCAGTGCTGGAAAACAGGGTGGAAATAACCCAGGGGAACTAGGTGTAGTTTCAGTTGTGGGACTGGGACAAAGGCAGTCTGTTTCAGATGGATCCCCACTGTCCTAGTAGTGAATCTGTTTGCTGCTATCAGGGCTCTGGGTTGTGATCTGGTGGAGCAGGGAGGGCCTGGCCTCCACCCACCCCTGGATGGTGGCCCACTTCCTCAGTGATTGTTTGGCCACACAGCCCTGACTAAGAGGGCAGCCATATTGACTCTGGGCACTAGGCCATGTGACCCTGCAAGAGAGGGCAGCCATGTTGACTATGGCCTCAGTCATGGGGCTATAACACCTTTCCCTCTGCCCCAAAGGATGATGGGATATACTTGCCCCACAACAGGGTACTACAAGAAACCACAGAATTCACACATCCTAGGGCTGGCTTGGGGTACCTACTTATTTCTACCAACAAGAATTTCAGTAATCAAAAGATAAAGATACAAAACTGACATCTGCAGTAATCTGTAACAAATTAAAAAAATTAAGATGGGAAATGCATTCCATAAGCCAACATGATCAAAACCACTGTAATGCAACATGACATTTAGGGCCTGATTTATCAAATACTTAACAAAAGGATTTTTATTTTTGTTCTTTACATTTAATCAATTAGCAACGTTCTTATTCATTAAAGGTTGAGAGCAGATAATTTGGGGATTACCTTTTTACTGTGTTTTTTTTTTAATTAAACAGAGATGTTTCTGGAACACAAATTAAGTTCAGATAAATATTTAAAAGGATCACAGCACCTAAACTTGTGTGTTGCTATTGGTCAAATCTGTACAATAGACTTCCCTGCTTAGACAACCTTACACTTTAAAAGTAGGGCTGCCAACTTTTTAATTGCACAAAACCAAACTCTGTGCCCTGAGGCCCTGTCATTGCCCTGCCCTTCTCCAAGGCCCCAACCCCCACTCACTGCATCCCCTCCACCCCCCTGTTGCTTGCTCTCCCCCATCCTCACTTGCTCATTTTCACCAGGCTATGAAAGGAAGTTGGGTTGCAGGAGGGGGTGAGGGCTCCAGCAGGGGGTATGGGCTCCAGGGCCAGAAATGAGGGGTTCAGGGTATGAGAGGGGGCTGTGGTCTGGGGCAGGTGGTTGGGGTGTGAGAGGGGGTGAGGGCTCTGATTGGGGGTGGGCTCAAGGATGGGGCTGGAGATGAGGGTTTGGGGTACAGAAAGGGGCTCTGGGCTAGGACCAAGGGGTTCAGAGTGTGGGGGGGCTCCAGGCTGAGACAGAAGGTTGGGGTTTGAGAGGGGGTATGGGCTCTGGGCTAGGGGTGCAGGCTCTGGGGTGAGGGGTTTGGAGTGCGGGATGGGGTTCTGAGCTGCAGCAGGGAGTTGGGGCACAGGTGGGGGTTCAGAGTGCAGGCTCCAGGAAGGAGTTTGGAGTGGGAGGGGGCTCAAGCCCCAGGTTAACAAAGCCAGAGCCTGGTAACTCAAGTTCTACTAACCCTGGGACAGGAGGTTGGGATGTGGGAGGGGGTGCAGTCTCTGAACAGTGCTTACCTGACTCAGGTGGTTCCTGGAAGCAGCAAAATGTCCCTTAGCTCCTAGGCGCAGGGGAAACGGGGACTCTCTGTGCTACAGTTCCTGACCAATGGGAGCTGCAGAGCTGGTGCTCAGGGCAGGGGCAGTGCACAGAGTCCCCCTGGCTGTCCCTCCGCCTAGGAGCCAAGGGACATGGTGCTGCTTCTGGGACCCATGCAGAGCTGGGTAAGGAGCCTGACAGTCTTGCACTAACCAGACTTTTAACAGCCCAGTCAGCACACCAGAGCCACCAGGCTCCCTTTTCAACTGGGTGTTCTGGTCAAAAACCAGACACCAAGCAACTAATTAAAAGAGTAGCCAAAAGCATCCTCAATGGGAGTTTTTGGGATCTGAGCTCTTTTGAAAATCTGGTTCTTTATCATTAAGGGCACAATCCTCTGAACATTTACTATCAGATGAAGTCCCATTGAAGTCACTTGGGATATTCATGGTAGAAAGCACTATACTTGGTATTGGAATTGTTGGCAAAATTAACATCTATTTGTTACCTACTCCTCTGAATCCAGACCAGTATCTCAGAAGAATGAAAAGTGGGTTATTTTTAATGTATCTATTTTGAAAAATAGATATAATTAAAGCCTAGAGCTAAAGGTGAGATCCTATGGTGCCCTTCTAAGAGTGTCTACACTGTGAGGCACACTCATAACAGCAGAGCATGCTAGCCACATGCTAGCTCTGCTTAATTTAGTGCATGAAAAATAGCAGCGTAGCTGAGAGTAGCTCAAGTGGCAGCTTGGGCTAGCCACCTGAGTACAAACATGCTTCCAGCAGCAATATAGACACACCCTATGAGATGCAGCACTGAACGCGCAGCCTGAGGGAAGAAAAGGCTAAGGTAGCTTTAAGATGTGATCCTGGGCTGCTCTGGAGGATGGAGACAGCCTTTAGGGCCTGTTTAAGTTGCATAAACCTCCTCCGGCTGCCCTATGGACCACAGCGTTACTTGGAATCACAGCAGTGCTGTGTGCTGCAGCCTCACCCCCGACACATGCTTTCTGTATCCAGCTCCACCCCTGGCAGGCTCCCATTGCTAGGGCTTGCAAGAATGTTTTCAGAAGACAGCCTAATGGCTATCCCCCCCACAATTTCTGCACTGGGGGAATCTCTGCTCTACGGCTGGACATGGGGCTTTTAGGGTGTTTTTAAAGGTCTCCTGACTTTTGCGCAGCACACAGAGTCTGGAGCAAGGATGAGGATTTCACCCAATAGATTAAAAACTAGACTGAACAATCCAATCTTCTCAGTATTTGAAAATTTCAAAGCAGGAATTTTCATGGCATATAATCTTCTACCTCAATTATATTCTTTGATTCCCAATGCTACCAAATGCTCCCTGCTTCTATGGTGCACTTAATCTCGACTCCCCAGGGGAAGTGAAGTTCTTGTTAAAGCTTTCTTAGGTTAATGGTATAATATGAAATGTAGGTGAACTTTCTGTGATTACTTGTAGTTCAGCCAATAATCCTACAAGGCTCATATTGTAAAAAGGAGCAATACCTGAAATTATCAAAGTGTAAATTGAACTCTTTATTGACTCTACAATTTTAGAGTTTCAAACATATTTGTTAGTCTCTAAGGTGCCACAAGTACTCCTTTTCTTTTTGTGAATACAGACTAACACGGCTGCTACTCTGAAACCAAACATTTTTAGATTTGCAAGAATGAACATGACAACTTCTTTTTCAGAAGAAACTGTGAAAGAAAGCTAACATTAAAGTTGCCCTGAGTATACTCTGCTGTAGGCTCAGACAGATGCTCAGAAAAATTTTCTAGAAACCTTTGAATGCCCCTTGAAATGTTAAACATTTAGGGTTCCTCAGACGTGGTTCTCTCAGCTCCTTACAAAAATCCAAAGAGCAATGTTTGTTCTTTTCTGCAATACCTGGCCCTTGTGCACCCTCTAGTGGTAAATTTATATTTCTAGGTATTCAAGAGGACTCTGTCGGCAAGACTGCAGGGCAAAGTGCACATAGCAGTGCTGAGCTTTTATTTAACATATTTGTGTCTTTTCATCTGTGTTATAGATCTACTATAGTTCATGCCATACAACATCTGAGCACATTTAGAAGAGGAACTTTTAATTAAGGCAGCAGCAACACTTTAATATAAGTAGCCAGTCATGATAGTATTAATGTGCAGATAGTATGCTTTGGTAGGAATGGTTACTGTAATGGAGGTCACAGACTCCGTTTCCAAATTAACATAATATTTCTTCATCTATAATCAAAGAGCTTTCTGTATCACTTTTCATCTCAAAGCCTAGAACATTCACTGAGGACATGCTACAATATGCCTGAAGACCAATTTTTTTGTAGCTTGCAAAGTAGAATTGTGGAATGTGATTCTCCTAATAGGTGAAACAGGTAATCAGCTCACTTGGATTTTCTGACACATCTGGAATACAAAGCTAGATAATCATAGGAACATATAAATCCATCTCAGAGAAAGTATAATTACTAAACAAGGAATACTAATTCTAAAACTACTCATTTAGTGAGATTGTGTGTGGTGCCTCAGAGGGACAGCGCAAATACAGAGCCCAGGTGGTGGTGAAGAAAAGGTGGCTACAAGCCACCTTTACAGCCTCAACCTGTTCAAGGGCCATTAGCAGAGGCAGCCCAGAGCTGCTGTAAGTTACAGCAGTCCTGCAACCCAGAGCTGCCCAGAATGGCCACATCAGAATGTGTTATGGTATCACTGTCCGCAGGTATTCCCCTAAAGCAAGGAGGACTGTGTAGAACAGCTTAAAGTTGTCCTATGCTGAGTCTGAGCCTGAGCCAGAGAAATTCTCCTTCACTGGTGGAGGAGCTTTTAAAGTCTCTGTATACAGTCCCTGTGATGTACAGCTATCATAACAAAGGGAAGAATGCCACCCAGTAATTTTTAGTTAACAATGAATAATGGCCATGTTGCACCTTTAGTTTACACGACTGAGGCTTATGCCACAGATGCCTTATTTTCAGCAGTGCTAGGTACCCAGAATGACAGTAAATGAAGATATCAGGTCTGAATATAGGGTTCCAAATAAACAGACTTTGGCATGGCCAGGGTAATTCTTTATGCAAGGATTAGCAATCCTTCAAAAGATTCATACCATGAATTCTGTGCAGTCTGGTTTCCCTTCTACATCAGTAATCATTTCATCCTTTACTACATATTTTGTTCTTGAACCGACAGCTCAACTGTGTCCACAGCAAGGACAGCTTCTGTTTGAGTAAATCTGTCTTCCCATATAACTAACTGATTAGGTTCCTGTACTATACTGTAGTTAATGTATGCTTGGTTTCAAAGGTACGCTACCACACTGCCAGATGCATGGCGTTTGAACAGAATGGGCCAGATTTTAAGATAGTGTAAATTGCTATAGCTCCATTGAAGTCAGTGGAGTTATGCTAATTTACTTCTACTGAGGATCAAGTCTGCACATAAATCTTAATGTCCACTGAACCCTTTGCATTGTATTAAGAAAGAATGAGGTAGTCTTTATCCATTTGTAATATCAGCAATGGAAATGGTTGATTTTCTAGTATAATGTGGGAACAATGATTCAACAATCTATTTATACTAATATCCTAAAAACTACTGCTTTGGTATTAGCATATAACTAGATACTGGTTTACATGCAACAAAATGGTAAGTTTCTCTCCTGTGCTTATTATAATCCTGAAAGTGATGCAGGCCAGTTTTGCAATTGAGCAAAGCAAGTGTTCAAACCACTGTCTACACTGTAGAGGATCTAGCATTTAATCTTTTTGCTTATAGGAAAAATTCTTCCCCTTCCATATGAAGCTTTTTTATTTCCAGTATCTATCAGGCACCTGATATTTTTCTCTGCTGTATAACAATACAATGTAATGGTCTATAAAACAAATATTTAGTAATTAGTGTTTATACAAATATTTACTAAGTACCTCAGCTTCCTTAGAACATTCTTACATTCTTGTTCCAATCAATGCAAATGCATAACTTAAAAATCCTTACCTGTTTTAAACACAGCTAGAGATATTCAGAGAACATTAACTTATTTTACCCTGATTTTTTTTCTCACTGTCTTCTAAAAGGGCTCTTCATAGTAACTATTAAAGCAGAAAAAGCATTCCTATAGAAAGAACTTTTTGTGTCTGTTTTTAGCTAAACAAACCAGATGTTTTAAAAACAGAATATATTTTAGTGTTTCCTGTGAAATAGAGATTCTAGTACAAATTCTCAGACAGTGTAGATATCAGATTGTGTGTGAGTAGGTATGTTTGAGATAGTGATGCCAATTACAGATGGTCAGTGTACCTATTAGGTTCTGGGAAGTGTGTGTGGGGGAGCCCACTGCTGAAATACCACCCCCCCCCCACACACACACACATCCCTCAGCCTAAGGGGAGGATCTGTACAGGACCTGGAAACCAAATGATTTCGGGGGACAACTAATGAAATAACAGTGACAGGAGTGCAGTCAAAGGGTCAAAAGAAGGGAGCCTGATGGGGACACCTTGGACAGCACCCACTGCTCCTCGAAGACGTCAAGGGAGCCAGTGGACACCACCCAGAGGAACTCTGCCCGGATATCTGAACGGACAGAGAATCAGAAACAGATGGTCAGTGTAGCAGGGTCGTCACCCACTCCAGCCTTAAAGGGCTTAAAACAGCCCAGGAGAGGGCTGTGACAGGGCTAAAAGCAGCCTGGGTTGACTGGGGGAAGCAGGCTTGGCTATGGCCACGCCCCAATCAGGGCTCAGCTGGCCCTTATAAGAGCGCAGTGGGCCAGGAGCAGACACTCTCCCTCTCCCTTTAGAGGGAGAAGGGTCTGGCTGCTGGGGAAGTGTATCTGGGTACCTAAGGTGGAGCAGGGCTGGGGGAAAGCCAGAGGAGCTCTGGCCTGGAAATCCCCCAGGCTGCAGGCCTAGTGGAAGCCCAAAAAGGGTACTGGGGTTGCAGGGGGCAGCCCACGGGTAGGCAGAGGCAGCAGGTCCAAACCCCCCTTGCCTGTGATGATTGGCTTATACACTGCAGTCCGTCCCAGTGTGCAGGGGCTCAATGGTGACTGCAGTAGCCAAAGACTGAAGACAAGTGGGGATAGTGGGTGGGGGTTCCCCAGGGAGGGGAGATTCAGGCTGTGGGGGTACTGCCAGGGGGTAGCAGCCTGAGTAAAAGGGGCACCAGGGTACAGCAGGACATGGGCCTGCAGAGGGCATTCCGGAGGCTGGAAGAGCTAATTCCCTGAGACCAGCAGGAGGCGCCGCAGGGGTGAGTACCACACCATGACAGTCAATGTATATGTATATTGTTTTTTTTAACTGTTTCCCTTTTTCCCAACTCTAATGTTTCTTATCTTCTGGGGAACAGGCAAAACAAACTTGATAAAAGTCAATTAACTACATATGTGCCAGTCACCCTTCTGTTTACATCCTGTTCTACCTTCCTTTGTCTGTTCTTTGTTTTCTTAAATTATAAGCACTTTGGGGAGGGGGGCATCTCTAAAAATGTGGTTTTTGTTTGTTTTTTTACTATGCGTTACACAGTGGGGACCCAGTTCTGACTGGGTCCTCTGGGCATTATTAAACACAAATAATAATGCTGAATGACAGATTTCAGAGTAGCAGCCGTGATAGTCTGTATTCACAAAAAGAAAAGGAATACTTGTGGCACCTTAGAGACTAACAAATTTATTTGAGCATAAGCTTTCGTGAGATGCAGCTCACTTCATTGGATGCGTTCAGTGGATTTGTTAGTCTCTAAGGTGCCACAAGTACTCCTTTTCTTTTTAATAATGCTGAAGGAGTCATATTCATAAGTTTATTAACAGATCAGACACTTATCCAGGTTTTGCCTTAGCAAAGCTCTGATAATACTGACCATTGCTTTTGGTTCATACCAATTCATAGTCACCCATATCATCAGATCCTATGATTCCTTTTACCCCCACAGAAGACCAACGCCTAAATCTTTCCATAACCCCTAAGAGAAGTCATCCCTTTACCATCCATTCTTTATCCCATAGTACTATGTAAAAATTGCACCACATTACCACACAGTGCTACATTTCTAAGCAAAGGTATCACTACTCAAAAGGATGCTGAGCACCAGAACAATAAAATGTCCGTTTGGGCACTCTGGCAATTCCACTAAAAGAGGCTCTCTGATCCATTGCATCCAGACTTGAAACAGTTAAGAGTTTTAGCAAATTAAACCAAAACACAGGATACTCCTTTTCCATCTTTTATTTTTCATGGAGAAAAAAAAATTACATCCATACCTTAAAGAGAGACTAAATAATGGGGGTGCATAATTTTTGCTTTACCTTACATTTCTGCCTTTTAAACTCCATTTCAACTCAATGAAAAAGCCAACAAATATAGATTTAATTATGCAGAAAAGATGCTTTAACTGCAGTACACATTCAATACTCAAAATCCAAAGAAAGCAATTCTACTTGAAACATATACAAATCAATTAATTATATTGATTTGGAATAAGCTGTGCTTTAATTTAAAATGTAGATTACCACAGTCCGAACTCTATCAAGTCAGACCTTTTGAGGCATGGTACCTTGGTTTTGAAGATGACCTGACCCTCTTTTTGAAATGGTGACTTGCCTGGCTTCTCATTTTACTTCTATAAATGACAATCACATACAATCAATCAGGGCCCTCTTACACTGTTTACCAATCATAATAATTTTTAACAAAAGTTATGTGAAACTGAATTCAAGATGAATATTAAAAAACTTTAAAAATCTGCTGACACCTTGTTGAAAATCACCTTGAAAGATTTTCGATTTAGAAGCTCTTCCTCTTATATAATATGCAGTTGTTACAGTTATACCCTATTACCAAATAGTTTCTATGCCTTGGTCTAGCTCTATTAGTCCATTGCTGAGCCTCTGGCATTAGTTGATCACATTAGAGAATCAGTTTTAAAAAGGAATGAGTCCTCTTGGTTGTAACTTGTAAAAGGGATGTCTGCCTGTGTTAGCCCAGAGCATGAGACATCGGGTCTGAGAGGAATGAACTTCCCCATGCATGCCAGAGAGTGTTAACTCTACTCACAGTGGTGTAACCCCATCGAATCATTCCTAGTTTATACCAATGTGAGAAGCCCATGACTTTCCTTGTATGTACACAGAGAAGCAAGAAAAATACATATTTTAATTAAAACAGAAATATATTAGTAATTCTCATGCATATAATGAACCAAGGCTGTAGACACAGAGGGTACATGTACATTGCAAAAAGGGGGGTGGGGGAGAAGCTCAGGGCAGCATGTCTCTGAGCTCAGGTCAGCTGACTCAGGCTCCTGAGGCTCACTTACAGGGTCAAAAACAGCAGTATAAATGTTCATGCTTAGGCTGGACATAGGGCTCTGAGACCCAAATTTCAGAGCCCCAGCTCTGAAATTTTAGAGTTAAAAATCAATTATACTTTAAAAGCAAGCAATAAACCAAGCTTGGTATTTTATAGATACAGCTGATCAAGAAAAACCTGTTGGAAGAACTCTGGATAAGAATCTTGAAAGGACATGCACCTAACCTTATCAGTTTAAATTTTCAGCATTGAATAACTTTTGAAACAACTGCTGTAACTAGAGTCTATTTAGTCATTTACAAAGATGTCACATGACTTTGGCTCTATGCAAAATAAATTAACTCACTTCTGGCTTCAGCTGTCATATTCCTAGTCCTGGCTGATTACACATAGACACACAAGCTTTGCTAGCACTGCCACCTGCTGTTGATATTAATTTGGTTTCCAGCTGACTACTTTTTGAACACCAATATTGTATAGTTAAACTGGCCTAATCAATAAGGAACAAGCATCATCTATATTGATTTTTTTTTTTCAAACCTTTTAAACATCACTCATTGTTTCAGATTCCACTGGCAGAAGTTGACAATCTTTGTCTCTCCTGTTTTGGCAGATTAAACAGAATAATGATATTAAAAAGCCCCTATTTTCTGGTATTTGTAATTTTATGTGGTTCTTGGGTGCTTGTAAAAAAAAATTGTGTATATAAACAAATTAAAAGTCTTAAAGAGTAAAGTAAGGCTTTAAAGTAATTGTATTACTTTATTACTATATTTACCTTAAATTATAGAAATAAGATGTGACTAAAATGTATTAGGAGGATATAGTGGGATTTTTATTTATTTCTCAGGCCATATCCTTGGATTGTTAAACTTTTTAATGCTAATGTACTGAACAATTCATGCAAGAAGTGCACTGTATTTAAAACTTAAGCTGAAATGCTTCTTACCCACCTAAAATAAGTTTGAGATTAATTTTCCCTGCTACTGTCTGTCCCGAGTTCTTATACAGGCAATATTCTGCTAAAATCAAGAATAACTTGGCACATTCATTGTCATCACAAAGGAAAATATACTTTGCACATATACACACACCTCCCCCCCAAAAAAGTAGATCTTCTCGTCTTGAAGTCAGGAGTATGGAAAGTAGCAGAGACTCCATGGCCTATTCACCATCCTCCACCAAAATCATTGGTTTGTAGGGAGGAGAAGGGGCTTCAATTGAAACAAGGAAATTAAGTACAATTATTAAAATCTGTGCAGCATTAAAGATATTTTTGTCAGATGGAGTCAGAAAATTAACTTCTGATTTCCCCAGCAACACTGGCTTAACCATACTCTATCATAGAGGCAATTTTTTTTCAAAGGACACCATAGTGGATTCCATTATATATCTATTATATCACATCCCTAAGCTTCTCAGGAAAATTATTTTTAAAAAAATGCTGTTGCATCTTTCTCACCCATACAACTTGATATGTGCATGGACAAATCAGGTAATTATATAGCTAATGACTCATTTGCATGCACAATTTCCCATTTTTACCTCCAATGTCACCCTGTATGCACCAATGCAGGCATAATATATACTAGCATACATCTGTAATTGCACTTACTCTACTCTTTTTGAAAATTTAGCATATGTTATGTACTAAGGCAATATAGAGAACAATGAAATACTGTTTTAGGTTTACATAGTGGAGGCATAAACTGTATTGGGGCAGTATTAAACTTGCTCAGCTAAACAATCAGAAGTCTAGAAATACAAAAGCTAAGAGTGCTATGCAAATCTGGATTTGTTTGGGTTTTTTGTGCACCTCTAGTGGCTAGATCACATATAGAGGTTATGAATCTGCTACTATCTCCAAGCTAGCAGAGCTGGTCCTTTAGCTCTAGCAGGAGAGGCCCACACTTTTAGATCCAGAAAGCCCTGGTTCGACCATCAAGGACTATTGTCACGGGCATAATTGTGTTCCCTTGTTCATATGCATTACAATACAATGTAATTGTAATCGTATTCTATTACTCTTACAGCAAGATTTCGGAGTTAATACAAACCCTGCATAAGAGACCACTTCTGTATGAGTCACAAGTTGATATATACATTGTCCAGCAATCTAACTGCTGCATCATCAAGGATAACAAGGTCCACCCGCCCATCTAATTGTGCCCTCTTCCACCACATTCTTGACCATCCATATTGCTGCCCTACAGTCACACTGTGAAGATTGGACTAAGTCAAACTTCTGCATTGTTGCAACCACTCTGGCTGGTCCAGTCAGCAGCCTATTAAGCCTAGTCCAGGGTCTGCATTCCAGGTTGGAAACAGGGTTTCCTGTACAGGATGTAATTTAGGGCCTAGAGAGCTGAACTCTGCTAGGAAAGGCTGAGACTGGCAATTTTGGGTGAAGCAGGCTAGGACAGAAGAGCTTTGTATATGGCAGAAGAACTAGGTCTGTGTGAACTTTCATGTTCTGATTGTCTGAACCACTTCTGTTAAACTAGTCCCAGGTGGGGGCACTATTAGTCTCAAATTAGACTGTGGAGCTTGTAAGGAACCTGCAAGAGGGGGCTAACAGGGAAAGGATGCCTGTGAAGTTACCCCCTACCATGAGTGTATGACTAGAAGGTAGCTAACCCTGGTACAGAACATAGTTACTGGAACTAGAGGTGCTGGGGATGCAGCTGCACCCCATGGCTTGAAGAGGTTTCCATCATATAAAAGGTTTACAGTTTTGTTAAATGGCTCTCAGCACCCAAACTGTACAAATTGTTCCAGCACTTTTGGTACAGAGAGTACTGGGGGGACTGACACACACACACACACACCCCCCATACAGGGGATTAAGTAATCATACTAGCCTGCACAAGCACATAAGGCAGCTCACAGCGAAGCCTTGAATAGTTTCTAGAAAGTGACTACAGGTTAAATCATCACACTGAATATGCTCAGGAGTATTTCATAGGAGTCCTGTGGCAACAGTAATAATAAGCAACACTCAAATAATGAACATTACTTTAAAACACTATAAAAAGACAGCTAATTTCCATCATAAAACACCTAACAGTTGAGGTTGCATGAGGCAAATGTGCACACATTGTGAAGGAGCACTAGAATGTATGATAACCCTCTGAATCTGATTTATTATGTATGTATTTAGATTTAACAAAAAAGTTATCCATACAAAAAGTTCTAGGCACTAACAGTTACTTAAATGTATGATAACGTAATTATGACCACCTGCTGGCATTCAATACTGATATACAAATAACATGTAAACTCCGTCAGCAGCTTAAAGATATACAAATAACACATTAATTCAGCCAGCCAGTAAATCAAAGTTGCAACAAAAATCTGATATGATGAACACAATACAAGTGGATAGATATAGTCTATATTAAATAAGTAATAGTATATGATAAATTATAAAACAGCACAACATTCACAAGTAAGCCTTTATATTGTTAGCTTTGAAGACTAATTGTTGCATTTTAGTCAAATTTCTTTTAATTTTGAAGGCTTATTTTTATTGTCCACTATAACTCCATTTTTGAGAGCTGCTAGTAGTTCTTTTCTCATTTCAATGTATAACATATACTCATTTATACCTAGTACAATTACAAGCTACAATTTTTAGCACTTCCTTGTTTATTAATATTCCCTAGCACTTTCCATGTTTTCAGTTGCTTATAGATTTCCTAAATGTTAAATACTTGGGCTTAAAAAAAAATTCCATCCTGGGTGTCTGCCTCAGGCTGAGTATTTTTTTGAAAGCTTCAGCCAAAACAGTTCAGCCATTTATAAGAATGAAGCTAAGGAAAAATGTTTTGGTAATGTTGACTTTTTTCTTCGAAGCTTTAGTGCCCCCATGTTTTGGAGCAAGGATGGAAGGAGGTGGACCTCCTGTTAAGAATGTGCCTCTTGCTGTTTCTGTGAAAATCTGCCCAGTTTTGGTCAAGTTATGCCTTTGTGTATGTGCATAGTGAGATTTTTTTTTTCTGAGACTTTGCGGAGTTTAGCAGCTAAAGTTTCTAAAAAATCCATGCATACTGAGCATCCTCTAGCCCCTAACACTTCTTATGTGCAACCAGACTACATGTGCCATCCCAACAAAGTGAGTATGCTCTAACCTATCGCTACAAGGACAAAGCTGGACTTCCCCTGTAATTGGTGCTCCCAGTTCCTTCTGGCAAGGATGGGGCCAGGCACTGGAATTAAGAGCAGGAAGACTGTTCCTCCTCTGCTATCAGTACCCCCACTTTCCTCCTCCACGCACAGCAGGGGGGGGACTCAAATGCAGAGGGGGGGACAAGCTGGATGGGGAGGGGGTGAAGGAGAAGATTGGGACACAGAAGCTGGGAAAACTGGGGCAGGAGGAGAGAAACTGGCTGGGAGTTTGCAGGGGAGACTGGGAGATGGACAGGGGGATGAAGGGAGACTGGGACCAGCTGGACAAGGATACTTCTAAGACTGGGAACCAGGGATGGGAGTCTGGGGACTGGCTGGGCAAGGGAACTGGGAACCAGTAGGCAGAGAACACTACCATGAGTGGAAAGGTGAGAGATCTGACAAGGAGCTGGGGTGGGGACTGGGACTGGCTGAGCAAAGAGTCTAGGACAAGAAACCAGGGAGGGGTAAAGGACCCAGAAAGGGGATGACTGCATGTGAAGGCTTTAAGAGATTTGCCTAGCATCACAAAGGAAATCTGTCAGAGAGAGGGACAGAATCCACTTCTCTGAGCCAGCATTTGGCTGCCTTAACCATGAGATCTCTCTCTCTCTCTCTCTCTGCAGTCCCCTGGTTATTGTACTATACACTCTACAACTTCTGCAATAGATGAGGCAGGAGTCTTGCAGACAACAGCTTTTTTCACAACACAGTCCTGACTCATTGCCAGAACAGGGTCCATATGCAGAGGTCCTTTGGAAAAAATAGTCAAGTCATTGAAGACTGCATCATGATGTGAACATGCAACTGAAGGGCCAAGTTAAGGTTGTACAGGCAATTTTAATTCTGGCATTTCCTAACAGTGAGTGCTTGACTTCACAACCTTAATAATCCTTTTAATGTAGTTTTGGGTGTGATGCTGCAAATATTGAGTATTCAAATAATGTATGTAGGTTGCTGATATGCTGAATACTGTAATGAGAGAGGTGCCACTTTGGGGAAGTAGGTAGACTAAGGTATCTCAAAAAGTACCCAGAGAAAAGAGTATTTGGGTGAGGGGGGTATTAGGAAGGGAGCTTATTCAGGCATTAAGGAAAGGCAAGGAATTTTTAGTATCTACCTTCTCTCTAATTTTTGGCTGACGTTACAATACTGGATACCCCCATATGATTGGAACTTTGTAGCCAATACTCATGCAGAAATTACAGATGTTTCATTGGTGTTGCAGTTATTCTAAATCTGAATATTTCAGAAGTAGATAGACATTCAAAACACTGAGTTTTTCTCAAACATTATGACTAATGGCTCATAGTTCACAAATATGTTTACCTTTTACCAACTTTCATCCTCTAAAGTTCAGCACTTTTACCTACTTCCTTTAAAATAACAATACAATCAAATATGTGCAAGTTTTAGGGTTAATGTTTTTGTTTTACACTCCATTCAAACTATTAATCACAATCTTTTTAGGAAGATAGGCAGGGCTGGTAGCTTCTAAAACTCTAGTACCTATAGAAGTCAAATATATTTATCATTATTAAATAGATAAAACAGTCAAAAGGCCAAGGTTTCAACACAGCAATGCCTTTCATGTAAGGAAACAAAGAAATAACCAACTCAAATGATATCTGATTCCTTCTATCTTGTCAAGAATAGAATGTCATGGTTGTGTCAAAGCTAACAAAAAGCCTTCCAGTAATACCACTTAGTTGACTGAGGGAATAAGAAGCTTTATTGAGTACATCCAACTTTGCTAAAGATCTTCCAGTGAACTAACTGAAAGTCTTTAAGGACCTAATCTGAAATCAGTAAAAAGATTCCTGTTGTCTTCAGTGGGCTTTGGATTAGACCCTACATGTCATATGCCAGCAAGCCTCAGTTCTTAGGATGGAGTCTGTGGGGATTGTGTCTACTTTGATTGTAGCACAGTCATGGTTAGAAACACTGAGAGGATTATTCTGGGGCATTACAATAGCTATTCAAGAATCCCCGTCCGATCATACTGATTTCCATCTGCCTCATACACCCTTAAATCCCTAGGTCTGCCTTTCAGTTCTGAACTGAAGCCAAAGTATTAAGATTAATCCATTATAATGCACTGTACAAAAACCAAAATGTTTGGCAACATACTCTTTTCCCAGATTCATTGTTATTATTTTTTCTTCACTTTCAATAAACAATTTATAATGAAAGCTGCCTTTTTAGACTTCACCGAATGTGGTAACCCTTGGGGAAAAATGGAGTTGCTGTAAAACATGTTAAAATGAGGTAATAAGAATGCAATACAGGCACAAATGATGAACTTCTATGACTTTGCTGCTGTTTCAGAATGAGTCTGAATAACTTCAAAAGAAATTATTTGTCTATAATCTGACTCCAACTCTGAGACTTTATTCAGGCTTGAATGTGATTTATCCATCTTTTCCTCATTTTTTTTTGTTTTGTTAGACAATAAATATCACATTTCACACTTCTAATATAAACTCTGAATCTACATAATCAGACATCACACAAGACGGTTTTTTCAACAAATTATTTATAAAACAAATGTGTTCTACCCACTTGTGTGTATTGTTTCCTCACTGCACTAGGAGAGAAGTGCTCTCTCCATAATTTGTCTGACTCTGGAGTACTGGAAGATAATACAGTGAAACTCTCGGGCTGCCAGGTACCCTTCAATCAGTGTGAAGAAGTCTTTTTTTTAAAAAGTTATTTGCAGATATACACTCCCACATTTACTTCTGTAATGTTCTCTGATTCAGAAACACATTACTGTTCTCTAATAATAAATTTACCACTACACAAAACTAGAAAATACACAGCAAGGCAAAAGCTCTGTGGTTTTAAATATTAAATTATCTGTCTCTACAGTGCAGCAGGCATGGATTCCATCCATTGCAGAGTGTAGAAGACTCAGAGCTCTTGACCACTCTGTTGAAGGAATTAATGTGCATTACAGATACTCTCTCAGTATAGGGTCACTGACTGCATTGCCTGGGCAACATTCCCTACCAGCCAATTTAGAGAATACACTGAGCACTCACTGCTCTTGAAAGGAACTGCTTTGTGTCTCTCCAGGTGAAAGATTAGGTGGTGTGATCACAATCAAATCAAATTTAAAGGCAAAAGCATAGGTGATCAAAAAATACAGATTGAGAAAATGTTCTCTGCTTTTGTGTGCATTCAAAGACATACTGTATAGTACTTAAAACTGCCTGAAAATATTAACAACTAGAGATAGGAGGATGCAATTTGCATCTGGATTAAGTATAGACTATAGGATTTGTAATATATGAAATCAAACAAGCTACTTTTGCAATATTTCTACTAGCATAGGACATATCTGATCAGACCTAGGAAAGAGGCCCCTTCTGGTTTGGATACAATACAGAACCAAAAGTGTAGAGATTAGTATGTAGCCAGAGAATTTAATCTAACCTCCCCTAAAACTTCATTAGGGTGAGTGGGTAGTTTTGATTTTCCTGTTCAGGTCCATATCTAATGATAGTAATAAAATAATTATTTTAAAGCCTCAGTGTTTAGAGCATAAACACATGATTAAATAACATTTTAAACCCTCATTAAAACTCATACACATATAAACAAAGAGAGTCTAATGTAAAAAGAAGTGGGGAATCAAAGCTTCACATGGGTAAATAGTATAGTATTTGGACTAAATATAGTGACTCAATTTGAATATGGTAACTGAGTGCTACAGTCAGCTCTGTAATACTTTAGACTAAGTAGATTAAAATACAATAAAGCCACCAAAGTGCTATTTAATCTAAATATTCAGAAGAAGAAATCAAGCCAAGTAACTGACATGAAATGTGAACAACTCAATGATGACTTTATTGTATCCATTAACCTCACCATGCCCACAAAAATCTTTCAAGTAATGTTAATTTTGTTCCATTTCAGGCACATTCCTGTGTCATGGTGGCTAATTTATTAAATACACAACAAAATGAAATGTCATTATCTCTATAGCACTACTGCGGTACATAGGTTTCAGAGTAGCAGCCGTGTTAGTCTGTATTCGCAAAAAGAAAAGGAGTACTTGTGGCACCTTAGAGACTAACAAATTTATTAGAGCATAAGCTTTCGTGAATTACATATCTATTCAGGGGATACCATCATAGGACCTAATCACATCAGCCACACTATCAGAGGCTCGTTCACCTGCGCATCTACCAATGTGATATATGCCATCATGTGCCAGCAATGCCCCTCTGCCATTGGCCAAACTGGACAGTCTCTACGTAAAAGAATGAATGGACACAAATCAGACGTCAAGAATTATAACATTCAAAAACCAGTTGGAGAACACTTCAATCTCTCTGGTCACTCGATCACAGACCTAAGAGTGGCTATACTTCAACAAAAAAGCTTCAAAAACAGACTCCAATGAGAGACTGCTGAATTGGAATTAATTTGCAAACTGGATACAATTAACTTAGGCTTGAATAGAGACTGGGAATGGATGAGTCATTACACAAAGTAAAACTATTTCCCCATGGTATTTCTCCCTCCCACCCCACCCCCCACTGTTCCTCTGATATTCTTGTTAACTGCTGGAATTAGCCTACCTGCTTGTCACCATGAAAGGTTTTCCTCCTCCCCCCCCCGCCCCCCCCCCCCGCTGTTGGTGATGGCTTATCTTAAGTGATCACTCTCCTTACAGTGTGTATGATAAACCCATTGTTTCATGTTCTCTGTGTGTGTATATAAATCTCTCCTCTGTTTTTTCCACCAAATGCATCCGATGACGTGAGCTGTAGCTCATGAAAGCTTATGCTCTAATAAATTTGTTAGTCTCTAAGGTGCCACAAGTACTCCTTTTCTTTTTGCGGTACATAGATTCTTACAACAGCTAAGATACTACTCGTAACTAACAGCAAAATCTCCCCTGGAAAAAGCTTATGATCTAAGACCCAAATCCTGCTACCTGCCCCTATATAAGTAAGGCAGGCCCTTAATGACTGTACAATTGCCACAGTTCCTTTCTATTGGGGGAGGAGATTTGTCCATGGAGAGGTCATTCAGGGAAACTGTTCCACAGCAGTTCTCTTCAGCAAGACAGAATAGGGGAGTTCAGGTAGACCATGGGAGATACAAAGGTGTGAGTCTGCAATTATAAATCAGGAAGGAGGTTCATAGGGCCTAGCAGATTCTGATGAGCACTCCATACCCTTTGAGGGAAGGATTTCATAGATGCAGCTCCCACACAGATCGATAGCCCCAGGCCTATTTATTCAGGTTTTGCCCAGGGGCCCAGAATATGGCACTAAAGCAGTTTGTCTAAACTGGCAACTGAATGACAAAACTTTTGTCTTTCAGAAGTGTTAAAAACACACACACACACCCGAAAGACAAACGTTTTGCCAATGACAAGCGCTGGTGTGAACAGCACTTTCTCAGCAGTAGCGCTCTCCTAACAACAAAGCAAACATGGAAACGCCACTCATTGGGGGTGAAAGTTTTTCATCAGGAGAAGAACTTTCTTCTGCAGACAGACAGCGGCACGGCTATAGTGACACAGCTTTTTTTTCCACCAAATGCATCCGATGAAGTGAGCTGTAGCTCACGAAAGCTTAGGCTCTAATAAATTTGTTAGTCTCTAAGGTGCCACAAGTACTCCTTTTCTTTTTGCGAATACAGACTAACACGGCTGCTTCTCTGAAAAGTGACACAGCTGTGTCACTAAAAGCTGCATAGTGTAAACGTAGCCAAAGTAACAAATTATAAGTATTTAGAAATAAACAAACTGATACTGGGGTAGTTTAATATATATAGGTATATTAGCATGCACGTGCAAGAGAAAAATCCTAAAACACATAGTAAAATAAAACATCAGGTAACATATATGCCCAGAAATCTTGCACCTGTTTCTCTCCGGGGTATCAATCATATCTCCGCCTAATACACAATATTCTCTTTCTACCTTAGTCTGAGAGTTTTACACCTGGAGAATCCCTATTTCAAGGCTGCTCATCAAGACCACATGGCCCAGTCAAGTGCTTACCCTTCTTTTCCACAGCTGCTTTTCAACACAAAAGAACCTCAGAGCTTCAGATGCCTGACAAAGGAGAGTGCTTTAACCCACATAATTTGCTTATTGACTGAGTGCACTTATTGCAAGGCATTCCAGCTTTTTCTGTGGGGAGTTTCATCCTGGGTGCTTATATGTCAAAGACCGCTAATGGGCAAGTCAGAACAACTTACAACTTCGAAATACAGTAACTCCTTACTTAACATTGTAGTTATGTTCCTGAAAAATGCAACTTTAAGTGAAACGATGTTAAGTGAATCCAATTTCCCCATAAGAATGAATGTAAATGAGGGGGTTAGGTTCCAGGGAAATTTTTTTTTGCCATATAGTACAGTACAATAGTTGGGAGGTGCCCCCGCCTTTCCCCACACAGGCACAGTGCACTGGCACTGGAAACAATGAGGCAGGCAAGGAGGCTGAACGTGCTGTAGGCTAGGAGAAGCACGTTGCACAACAGCAGCTTCCCCTACTCTGCAAGCATCAGGGTCTGGGGGCCCAACCCTCGGCCCACGCATTCCACCCCTTCACCCACCCTTAACCCGCCTCTTCTCCCCCCCACCCTTTACTCTGCACGCTGCATCCTTGCTCCTCCCTTAGCCCTTCCTCCCCTGCCTCCTGGCCTGCCCGCGGCAATCAGCTGGCTTGTGGTGTTCAGGAGGGAGCGGGGAGGAGTGAGGACACAGCGTGCAGGCTCCCCATCCCTCGCCTGCCTCCTGAATGTTGCAAGCCAGCTGATTGACTGAGCAGAGAGGAAAGTGATCAGGAACAGTCAGCATGGATTCACCAAGGGCAAGTCATGCCTGACTAACCTAATTGCCTTCTATGATGAGATAACTGGCTCTGTGGATTAGGGGAAAGCAGTGGACGTGTTATTCCTTGACTTTAGCAAAGCTTTTGATACGGTCTCCCACAGTATTCTTGCCAGCAAGTTAAAGAAGTATGGGCTGGATGAATGGACCATAAGGTGGATAGAAAGCTGGCTAGATCATCAGGCTCAACAGGTAGTGATCAATGGCTCCATGTCTAGTTGGCAGCCGGTATCAAGCGGAGTGCCCCAAGGGTCGGTCCTGGGGCCAGTTTTGTTCAATATCTTCATTAATGATCTGGAGGATGGCATGGATTGCATCCTCCACAAGTTTGCAGATGACACTAAACTGGGAGGAGTGGTAATTATGCTGTAGGGTAGGGATAGGATACAGAAGGACCTAGACAAATTAGAGGATTGGGCCAAAAGAAATCTGATGAGGTTCAACAAGGACAAGTTCAGAGTCCTGCACTTAGGACGGAAGAATCCCATGCACTGCTACAGAATAGGGACTGAGTGGCTAGGCAGCAGTTCTGCAGAAAAGGACTTAGGGGTTACAGTGGACGAGAAGCTGGATATGAGTCAACAGTGTGCCCTTGTTGCCAAGAAGGCTAAAAGCATTTTGGGCTGTATAAGTAGGAGTATTGTCAGCAGATTGAGGGAGGTGATCATTCCTCTCTATTCGGCATTGGTGAGGCTTCATCTGGAGTAGTGTGTCCAGTTTTGGGCCCCACACTATAAGAAGGATATGGAAAAATTGGAAAGAGTCCAGCAGAGGGCAACAAAAATGATTAGGGGACTGGAGCACATGATTTGTGAGGAGAGGCTGAGAGAACTGGGATTATTAAACCTGCAGAAGAGAAGAATGAGGGAGGATTTGATAGCTGCTTTCAACTACCTGAAAGGGGATTCCAAAGAGGATGGATCTAGACTGTTCTCAGTGGTAGCAGATGACAGAACCAGGAGTAATGGTCTCAAGTTTCAGTGGGGGAGTTTTAGGTTGGATATAACGAAAAACTTTTTCACTAGGAGGGAGGTGAAGCACTGGAATGGATTACCTAGAGAGGTGGTGGAATCTCCTTCCTTAGAGGTTTTTAAGGTGAGGCTTGACAAAGCTCTGGCTGGAATGATTTAGTTTGGGATGGATCCTGCTTTGAGCAGGGGGTTGGACTAGATGACCTCCTGAGGTCCCTTCCAACCCTGATATTCTATGATTCTATGATTAATGTTGACTATTAAAATAATTCACATAGAACTGGACATACCACTCTGTAATTAACTCAATTATTATTTCAGATGCTTTTACATCTAGTTCTCTCTAATGTGAAGCCAGGTGCCTAAATCAGTTTTAGACACCACTGAAATTGACAAAATCCCTGCTCAACTGCCACCTAATCCTGTAAGTGCCTAAACTCACTTGGCACCTAAATTTCCATTGTAAAAATTCCCTAGGTGCCTACATATTTGCCCCTGAGCACGTGCACTGCTGTCTCATTCTAGGTGTCTGGATCCCCATCTCCCCGTAAGTCCCACTACAATCCAGGAACAAAGAAAAATAGTCAGAGAAGTGCTTATCTCATCCATGGGGCCCAATCCGGTGGGCATGTTTAGAGGCCACATGTCAGATCAGGTCCCATTCAAAAATTAACCAGAGAAGATGGTATCCACCTTACCACTTTCAGCCCAGTGGTTAAAGCAGTCATCGGGGATGTAGGGAAAAAACTTGGGTTCAATTTCCCTCTCTGACTGATAGGAAGATGGAGAGCTGTCTCCCAACCTCTCAGGTGAATACTCTAACCATGGAGCTATGGCTATTCTAAAGTTGGGCACTCTCAGTCTCTCCTGGTGAAGCTGTTGCTCCTTGAATAAATACTTAAGAGTCATTAGGCCAAAGAGAGTCATTAGAGAGAGAATATGAATCTGTACATTTGGGGTGAGCATGACTACTTGCAAGGTGTGAGATGCAGGGTCCAGCCCTCCTGCACCAGTGACTCTTTCATTATTTGTACATAGTGGAACAGTTTTAACAGGAGAGAATGAGGGGCCCTCATCAAAATAATCCACAGCTCAGTGGTTACAGCACTCTTTTAGGATTCCCACCTATTTTCTTCTCATAAGACAGAAGGGAGAATTGACCTGAAGTCTCCCAGGTGAGTGCTCTAACTATGAATCTAAAAGTTATAAGGTGGGCAGCAGCATCACCTCCTCATGCCTCTAGCCATTTTGTGTGGAGCAAGGCAGGCATGTAACTCATTCTCGCAAACAATGGCTTAGGTGCCTAAATCATCTGACTTCAATAGAAGAGTTCCCAGTCTGTGGATGGCTAGCAGAGACAAGCACCTCCTGCCAGCCGCAACTTAGGTGCCTAGCTCCGTGCAAGAGGAAGGGCTTGTCATGGGCCCCTCTTGCCAGCATCTCCCCTTGGCTAGTTGAGGCAACTCCCAACCTAGCATGCTGGTTTCTGTTAATCCCATTCTTGCCACGGTTGCCAACCCTCCAGGATTGGCCTGGAGTCTCCAGGAATTAAAGAGTATGTCATGTGGTTAAATCTCCAGAAATACATCCAAACAAAACTGACAACCCGATTTATTAGGTGCCCAGCTCTCCCCATTCGTTGTATGGGGGAGCCAAGGCTCCCAACTGAAGCTTTGCAGCTAACAGGGCTGTTCCTCTGGTGTTTTTCTAAGCATAATGTTCGGTGTTGCAACCCCTAAATCCCCGTGCAGACCCAGGCCTCAGTGCCCAGTACCGGCTTGCGCGGGGCAAGACACAGAGCTGAGCCCGGCTTGAGCCGGGCGCGATCTACACTCGGCCGGCGCGTTCTCGCCAGCTGGCAGGGCGCACGGGAGGACCGGGCCACCGCGGGCCGGGCCAGGGAGGCACAAACCAGGCTCCCACCGCCAGGCCCTGCACTAACCACGCTCGGGGCGCCCGAGCTCCGACCGAACGGACCCGGGGCCTGCCGCCCGTAGGCCCGGCAACGCCCCTCCCCCCCGGCCGGCCAGAGCGCAAGCAGCGCCCCGCCGCGCGAGCCGCCGGAAGTGCGGAGGCTTCAGTCCGCCCGACCGGAAGCGGGCGGTGCTGATATTTTGTTCCTCTTCCGCCTGCGCCGGCCTCCTCCAAAACGGTAACGGCAGCGCGCCGGGGCCCGGGGTTTGTCCAGCTCGGGCAGGTCCCCAGCGCCCCCAACCAGCCCCCTCTGCCCTCCCCGCCGCGCTGGGGGGAGCGAGGCTCCCGCCCAGCCCCAGCCCCGAGTTCCTGTGAGCCGCCGCTCAGTGGCGCGGCCCTTCGCGCCGCTGCAGGCCGGGCGCGGCCCCTCGTCGGGCTGCTGGGGGCTCGTAGCCGGTCGGTTACACCTCAGCGGTTATCAGACCAGAAACTGCCCAACGGAAACCCGGCTGCTGCTGCGGCGCGGGCACGTGGGTTTCCCCTGCCCTGTTGAAAAAACAGTTGTTAGGCAGCTGCCAGTGAGGTGCGGCTGTCGCCTTTCCAGAGCAGCCTTAACAAGACCAGGAACAGCCTCTGTCGCCGTGGTTCTCAACCTGCTCTATCGCGTCCCTGGTGGGAGGAAGCACAAGTCCTGGCTTCCCTCTGGAAGAGTAAAGTGGGGGGGGGGGGGGGTTAGCACCTTCTCTTCCCGTTTCATTGGCCTGCACAAAGGGGCTGGAAAGGTGTGAAAGCGGGAGAAATCTACAGTTTAATAGAAATTGATTTTATAGGGTATGTCTATACTACCGCCAGATCCGCGGCCAGCGATCGATCCAGCGGGGGTCGATTTATCGCATCTAGTCTAGACACGATAAATCGATCCCCGAGCGCTCTCCTCTCGGCTCCTCTGCTCCAGCAATGCGGCGAGAGGCGGAGGCAGAGTTGACAGGGGTGTGGCCGCAGTGGACTCAGCTCAGTGAAGACACCACAGTGAGTAGGTCTAAGTATGTCAACTTCAGCTATGTTATTCATGTAGCTGAAATTGCGTAACTTAGATCAATCCCCCCACCCCCAATGCAGACCAGGCCATAGAAACGTGCCCAGAAATATTTTTCATAAACCACGGAGGTTGATCATGATACACAATTTTGATTGTGTGCTCTTTCTTGAAAAAGTACATGTATCGGTATTTCCGTCATCGGTATTTGTTGGGAGGCCCAACAAAGAAAACAACAGAACGCCACTAGCCATCACCTTCAGCCCCCAACTAAAACCTCTCCAACGCATCATCAAGGATCTACAACCTATCCTGAAGGACGACCCATCACTCTCACACATCTTGGGAGACAGGCCAGTCCTTGCTTACAGACAGCCCCCCAGTCTGAAGCAAATACTCACCAGCAACCACACACCACACAACAGAACCACTAACCCAGGAACCTATCCTTGCAACAAAGCCCGTTGCCAACTCTGTCCACATATCTATTCAGGGGATACCCTCATAGGGCCTAATCACATCAGCCACACTATCAGAGGCTCGTTCACCTGCGCATCTACCAATGTGATATATGCCATCATGTGCCAGCAATGCCCCTCTGCCATGTACATTGGCCAAACTGGACAGTCTCTACGTAAAAGAATGAATGGACACAAATCAGACGTCAAGAATTATAACATTCAAAAACCAGTTGGAGAACACTTCAATCTCTCTGGTCACTCGATCACAGACCTAAGAGTGGCTATCCTTCAACAAAAAAGCTTCAAAACCAGACTCCAACGAGAGACTGCTGAATTGGAATTAATTTGCAAACTGGATACAATTAACTTAGGCTTGAATAGAGACTGGGAATGGATGAGTCATTACACAAAGTAAAACTATTTCCCCATGGTATTTCTCCCCCCCACCGCACCCCCCACTGTTCCTCTGATATTCTTGTTAACTGCTGGAATTAGCCTACCTTGCTTGTCACCATGAAAGGTTTTCCTCTTTTCCCCCCCCTGCTGCTGGTGATGGCTTATCTTAAGTGATCACTCTTCTTACAGTGTGTATGATAAACCCATTGTTTCATGTTCTCTGTGTGTGTGTATATAAATCTCTCCTCTGTTTTTTCCACCAAATGCATCCGATGAAGTGAGCTGTAGCTCACGAAAGCTTATGCTCTAATAAATTTGTTAGTCTCTAAGGTGCCACAAGTACTCCTTTTCTTTTTGCGAATACACACTAACACGGCTGCTACTCTGAAACCTGTCTTGCAACAGTGGTCGGTGCCAGATGCTTCAGAGGGAACGAGTAGGACAGGGCAATTTATCAAGTGATCCATCCCATGTCATCCAGTCCTCGCTTCTGGCACTTAGAGGCTTAGGGACACCCAGAGCATGAGGTTGCATCCCTGACCATCATGGATAATAGCCACTGATGGATCTATCCTCCTCCTTACCTAATTCTTTTTTGAAACAGTTATACTTTTGGCCTTCACAACCTCCCCTGGCAGTGAGCTCCACAGGTTGACTAGGTTGTATGAAGAAGTACTTTCTTATGTTTCTTTTAAATGTGCTGCCCATTAATTTCATTGAGTGACCCTTAGTTCTTGTGTTATGTGAAGGGGTAAATAACACTTCCATATTCACTTTCTCCACACCATTCAGAATTTTATAGACCTCTATCATATCCCCACTTAGTCATCTCTTCTAAAATGAACAGGTCCAGTCTCATTAATCTCGGCTCAAACGGAAGCTGTTGCATTCCCTCTGATCATTTTTGTTGCTCTTCTGTGTATATTTTCCAATACTAATATATCTTTTTTGAAATGAGGCAACCAGAACTTATGCAGTATTCAAGGTGTGAGCGTACCATGGATTTATATAGTGGCGTTATGATATTTACTCTATTATCTATCCCTTTCCTAATGGTTCTTAACATTCTATTAGCTTTTTTGACTTGCTGTTGCATGTTGAGCAGATGTTTTCAGAGAATTATCCACAGTGACTCCAAGATCTCTTTCTTCAGCTGTAACAGCTAATTTGGGCCCCATTATTTTGTATGTTTAGTTTGGAATGTATTTTCCAGTATACATTACTTGACATTAATCAACACTGAATATAATTGATTTTCTTAAATTTCACACTAAACATGACAATGTTACAATTGTATCATTTTCAAGGTGATCATTGTGGATGAGTTTTGTTGTTCTACAAGTTGTATATTTTTTCTTTATCCTTTCTTTTTTAAATAATATAAAATCCAAATTTTGTTCAGAAATATTTCTGTTTTGTTTTTTTTTTAACATAGCTGAGACAATGACAAACACCGAAAGGAATCCCATGCAGCAAATGATTTCTCAGCTGCACAGTTTTGCTGCTACTGGAGACAAGATCAGGTTGACAGCACTGTGCAGTCATTCTCCATCCCTTATCAATGAAGCTGCTGAGAATGGTTGGACAGCCTTGATGTATGCTGCCAGAAATGGACACTTTGAGATTGTGCAGATTCTTCTTGAAAAAGGGTAAGAAAGTTAAAGGATCCTTTACTTAGGATCTAATCAGGCCCTTCCTGCCCCTTTGATTAATGTCTCTGAATGACCACTATATACAGATCCTTATGAACGTCTTTCTTCTCTGAAGTTACCTTCTGTGTTGGGGTCTCAGTCAGTTCCTCATGCCAGACTAGTGGAACTCTCCTATCTCTTAAGGTTATTTTCATTCTTGAGAGTAGCGGTAACAGGGTAGAGCATGAGCCATGCCCTAAACTGGCCATTGCACACCTCCCCTTGCATGTATAAATTGAATATGTTAACTGGAATATTTAGATTTATTACATTTATTTTTTTCCTCAAAGCCTTAACTCTAATGCAGCACTGGCCTTTGTATTGTAGTGCAAACAGTTTTGTTTCAGTGCTTTTCTTGGCACAGTTGTGGACTGGTACCTCAGTACTTCTGCAGTATTTTCTTTTACTTGTATTTCTTAGTACTCCAGCACTAGCACTGTTCTCACTGGCAATTGAGTGAGGACGCTACTGTGCCACACGTTTTGTTAGAGGATCTTAATACTACTTGATGCTGATTTTCTTTGTTTTGTCACTTGGCACTTATTTCTCAGTTGGTTCAACTCTTCCCTGTGTGCACCACTGCCTTACTTCTAAGCGTGGCTTCTAAGGAGAGGGGAAGACCACATAGTATCTTCATACCATGTCAGCACACCAAACCAATGTCAAAGACTGACGACCACGTATGTTGTGTTGTCTGCCTTGAAGTCAACCACAGTACTCTCAGATATGGCTGCTAAAATTGTGAGCTTTGAAGGAAAATAAAGATTGCCTCAAAGCTCTTGTTTAGACATCCCAGGCAAATCCAACACAAAGCTGGACTGGAATGCTATGAAGTATAAAATCCTCAAAACTAAAGCCTGAGTAAGGGATAGATTTTTCTAATGTGATTGAGCTGTGCTTTGTGTCAGAGCAGAGGGAAGCAAAGTTGACTTTGTCACCTTTTTGCTCTCCCCATTCCTGGAATCAGCCATACCTGGTCCAGTCCCTGGCTAAATAAGTCATCTGGTGGCTTCTATAATTTGCACAAAGCTATCCACAGCCCCAAGGGACCATTTTGGCCGCCACAAATTGGCCAAACTCACTGGTGGTCTGTCCATATCTTCTTTTAACTCATTACACCCTCTTTGCCTATCATGGACTGTCAAATGAACCAGTCCTATGGCCCTCTCCTACTACTGGATTACCTCAGGCGGTGGGATTATGTGTGCTTTATGATGGGAAACTTACACCTGCCTTAGAGTTTGGAGGATACCTTCTTTGAGGTAAAAAATGGCAGGCAAGATCACGAATACTGAGCGATCTGGATTGATTGATTGATAAGCTGGGGACAAACAATGTGTTTTAATGTAGCCAAATGCAAGATCACATCAAGTCACAAAGAATTCAAATCATATTTACAGGATATGGGACTGTATTCTGGAAAGCAGTAATTCTCTGAAAATGACTTAGAGTCTTATGTTAGATAATCAATTGAACATGAGCTCCCAGTGTAATGCTAAGGCTAGAGATACTAATACAGGTGTGGGCAAGCTTTTTGGCCCAAGGGCCACATTTGGGTGGGGAAAATTGCATGCAGGGCCATGAAAGTAGGGCTGGGACAAGGGGTGCAGGGTGTCGGAGGGGTTGTGAGGTGCGGGAGGGGGTATGATGTGCAGGAAGGGGTGCAGGGCAGGGGGGTTGGGGTGCAGGAGGAGTGCAGGGTACAGCAGGGGGTTGGAGTGTGGGGTGCAAGAGGGGTTTGGGGTGTCAGCCCCAGCCCAGTGCTGCTTACCTGGAGCAGCTCCGGGGTGGCAGCGTGGCGAAGGCAGGCTCCCTGCCTGCCCTGGCCCCGCACCGCTCCCGGAAGCAGATGGCACTGCGGCTCCTGGGGGAGGGAGAGGGCAGAGGGCACGCGCTGCCCTTGGCTGCAGGCACCACCCCCCGTGGCTCCCATTGGCCTGGAATGGGGAATCACAACCAATGGGAGCTTCGGGGGGCAGTGCCTGCAGGCGAGGGCAGCGCGCGGAGCCCTCTGCCCTCCTGTCCCCCACAGGGGCCATGGTGCCAGCTTCTTCTAGGAGTGGGGCTGGGCTGGCAATCCTGCGGGCCGGATGCAAAGCTCTGAGGGGCCGGATTCAGCCCGCGGGCTGTAGTTTGCCCACCCCTGGACTAATATGATCCTTGGAGGTATAAATGAGGAGTAAGGAGTTGATATTACATCTGTATAAAACATTGGTGAGACCACTACTGGAATTCTGTATCCAGTTTTGTTTTCACACAAAAAAGATACTGAAAAATTAAAGGGAGTTTTAAGGCTACAAGAATTACTTTAAACATTATACACAAACAAAAACACCTTACATTGAGCCTCAAGGGAGTTCAGTCTATTTATCTTATTGAAGAGAAGGGTAAGAGGCAACTTGATCGCAATCTACAGGTTCCTACATAGGCAGAAGATGGGGCTCTTTAATCTAACAGACAAAGACACAACAAGATCCCATGACTGGAAGTTGAAGCTAGAAAAAATAAAACTGGAAATACGGGGCAAATTTATAACAGTGAGACTAATTAACCACTGGAACATTACTAAAGGATGTAACTTAGGGTTGTCAATAGGTGAACCGTGGGCCAAAATCTGGACCGCCAGAGGCTTTTGAATGGTCCCCAAAATCTTTTTATTTACTTATCATTTTTATTATTTTCTCTGGAGTTTGGACCTTGACTATACTTTGACCAAGAAATTTGGACCTCGGCAAAAAATAATTGACTATCCCGGATGTATATTCTCAATCATTTGAAGTCTGAATCGAGATTGGATGTCTTTCTAAAAGATGCTTAAATTCAGCCACGAGTTAATGGACTTAAGGCAGGACTCGTGGGGTGAAATACTCTGGCCTGTATGTTAGACTGGATGATCTTAATGGTCCCCTTCTGATCTTAAAGTCTACTAATCTATGAAGTATTTTTTCTTCTACTTTTATTTTCATTTTTCTGGGACACATATTTTCATCTTGAATTGACTGTTTTCTCTGGAGCTTTGCTTTCCAAGCAGTCAAAGGAGTTTATTGAAATTTTCAGAAGGGCAGCATTTGTGCTAAACATGATAAGTAGAGGGCTTACTCTCACTCTGCCCCATTACCCTCAAGGGTAAAAAAAACCTTAAGAGTTAGGGAAGTTTTGTCAGTCTCTTGCTAAGGAGCTAAAACTCAGAACTGAGATTCCTGAAAGGTGAAAACTTTAGGGAAGTAGAATTACAAGATGAAATCATTTTTATTTTTTTTTACATTTGTTTGTCCCAATCCAATCTTTACTGTAAATTTTCCACTAATTGTTATAAGCAAGCATCAGTACCAACAGAAAATAGCTCATGGAGAAACACAAAGCAGTAGGAACATATAGGTGAATCTGACCCAAATATACTATTTTTTTTGTAATTTATGGTGGTGCTGTTGTCCATCATCCACCAGGCTTTGTATTTACAAAAACAAGTGCATTCTTTTCCTTACTTCTCGAGTTCTCAATTTCAGAACTTACTGTTTACCAAGATTGCTATTTTCAGGATAAGAATTCACAATATACTGTTGCTCAGTGATTTTAAAATTGTTTTATAAGAAAATATTTTAAATTTGAAGCATTTTACAAAGTGAGGGTCAGATTTTCCCCATACAAGATGATTCTTAGGGCATGTGCTAAGCTCCCAGTTGAGAGAACTGGTGTTGCATGTCAATGAACTAGTAATTCTAATCAGAAAAGGAAAATTCACAAGTCAAATTGTATGGGAAGATGGAATGGTTTCATATTATTTATGCTTGTAATCTTTTCCTCCTAGTCTGAAACAGATTATATGCGTTGAAATCCCAGGTATTTTAACATTTTTTATGAATAGTTAAATATATGCCTTATGGCAGTGTTTCTCCAGTTCTTTCATTCTGTGGACAGCTCTGTAAGAGAAAGATCTTTCTGTGGATCAGCTCGTCCTCCAAAGCATGATTTTAAAATGCTCATTCTGCAGACCTCCGAGAAAGGCTTCCAGAGTCTTGCCTCTTTTGAGTATCACACTTGTTTCTAAGATAGTCCATTGTGATGCCACTAAAGCTGAAATGTAGCTTCTTTGAATGAATTAGGCAAGAAAAGTAAAGTGATTTTCAAAGAAACAAACAAACAAATATTTTCTTGAAAGTAGAAATGTTTTGCCAACAGGCTATTTCCCTGATTTTTCTTTGATGGTGTTGCCTCTCCATATTCTGACTCGTGGAATATGCCTTTTGATACGATTGATCTTTGGGATCCTTCCAGAAAGCTTTGCCCACTACAGCTGCATGAGCTCCCTCTTGCAGCGCTGAACATTCAGAGTCAAAGCAAAAAAAGGGCCATGTGATCCACCTGCCTTAGTTCTTCCCCTTCTGCAGGGGAATCTATTCTCTCTAGGCATGGAGCAATTTCTGGGTTTTGATCCAAGACTTCCTTAATTTCTGGTGTTGTATTGCATTAAAGTTAATTAGGTATTTATGATTTTTTTTGGCGTCCTACTGTCCTGTGACACGAGTAGGAGTAGAGAAGTTATTTTACCTCTGTATTGGGCATAGATGTGACCACTGCTGGAAATCTGTGTACAATTCAAGAAGGTTGTTGATAAATTAGAGAGGTTTCAGAGAAGAGCCACAAGAGTGATTAAAGGATTAGAAAAACCTGTCTTCATAGACTCAGGTAGCTCAATCTGTTTAGATTCACAAAGAGAAAGTAACAAGGTGACTTGATTACTGACTGAGTGCCTACATTTGGAATAAATATTTGATAATGAGCTTTTCAGTCTATCAGAGAAAGTTATAACACGATCCAGTGGCTAGACAAATTCAAACTGGAAACAAGGTGTACATTTTTAACAATGAGGGTAATTAGCTATTGGAACAATTTACCATGGATCATGGTGAATTCTCCATCCTGGCAATTTAAAAATAATATTTGGATGTTTTTCTAAAAGGTATGCTATAGGAATTATTTTGAAGAAGTTCTGTGGCTGTTATACAGGAGGTCAGACTAAATGATCATAGTGGTCCCTTCTGGCCTTGGAATCAAAGACTCCAACAGTTGGATTTAGCAGGAGAGAATGAAGGTATTGGGACCATTTGGTCATTTTATCATCACATTTCTAAATGCTCAGTGCTGTGAAAGAGTACGTACATGGCCCCAATTGGCACTACTTTTCTAAAGGCCACCAAAGCTCAATTGCAGTGTGGATGTATCTCACCGTGAGAATATACTCCAGCAAGACTCTTACAAAATCACAGTCACTATGGTAACCATCATTTTTCTTTTCTGTTTATAGGTGTGACAGGTCCATTGTCAATAAATCAAGCCAGACTGCACTAGACATTGCTAAATTTTGGGGGTATAAGCATATAGCTAATTTACTAGCAAATGTTAAGGGTGGACAGAAGCCTTTTTTCCTGCCAAATGATGCAATAGAGCATGAAAATTATTTTAGCAGGACACTTCTGGATAGGAGGAGTGATAAAAGAACAGATTCTAAATGGTTAAACACAAAACAAAACCATCCAGCCACCGTATACATCCTTTTCTCAAATTTAAACCCATTGGTCACTTTGGGTGGAGGGGAAGATGGTTCCCAGCAGCCTGAAGTCAAGCTTTGCAGGCTGTGCCACAAGGATGTAAAGGAATACATGAGCCAGACTGAAGAAGTCACCTTGATTTTTCTTGGAGTAGAACTTCAGTTGGCTACTCTGAGTGGAGGAGTTCTGAAGGAAGATGAAGAAGATGGACTGGTTGCTTGGTTTGCCCTAAGCATAAATGCTACCTTTGCTGAACAGTTTAAACAGAAGCATGAAGACTGTTATTTTCTTCATCCTCCAATGCCTGCACTGCTGCAGTTGCCTGAAAAAGAAGCTGGTAAGGTGTCCAAAATGTAACTTTTAGCAATTGTCTAATCAGAAAAGAGTGGATGGGAAGTGGGAGCAGGGCCATGGAAGCTGCTCCTGTATTGGCTCCTATTTTCCCCTCTCCTACTGATTAGTTGCATGATCTTCAGCAAATCCCTACCCAATTTGTGTGCCTCCATGGTGCCCATAATAAGCTGTATATATCTTCCACACAGGAGAGTTTTGTTGTTTAATTGTTTGAAGTATGAGTTGAGATCCTCACATAAAAGGTGCAATGTTTTTATAGAACGATTGAATTAAAAAAAGAGAGCCAACTAGTACAGGCAAATTCCATTGTTTCCAGGGGTTTTAATTAAAAGTCTATGGCCTGATTTTTTCACTAGCTACAACTGGTCTTGTAAAAATTTGCATACACAGTTGAAAGATACTAATGTCTGCAAAACCAGGCAATAATATTGCAACTGTATGCAATATCTGTGGGGAACATATTGTGTTAAGTGTATGAGTGGTTTGTGTAACACTGGCCCAGGGATTTTATTTACCTCTAAGTGGGGAGGGTTCCCTACTGCTCCGCCAGGAACTAAAAACAATAGGGGGTGATTAAGATGAATCACTTAATGATAAATGTCTCCCAGAGAAGTACTGCTTCCTGGGAAGGCTTTCGTATACTGGTTTAGACTGGGTTTTCCAGAAACCAACAGACAAAGAAAGAGCTTTTAATATAAAAAGACTGAGTTTAAATTAACTCAGGACCACCTTTCTGAACCAGCAAGCAGACAGGACCTTCTATCCAAGATGGGCACCAACCCTTGCAGAAAGATTGGAAAGTCTGGCCTGCTAGGGCCGAATAAGACTGATTGGTGACTCCCTAGTATGTTTAATGTTTTCTTTGTTTTCTCTGTATTGCTTTTACCTTAAGAATAAATGTGCTTGCCTAGAAAAATCTCTGTTATAATTTGTAGCTGCTGGCAGTAAATACACTGTTTATAGCACTTGGAGAGACAGCAAAGCACAGGCAATGGCCTTTAGGCAGACTGTCTTGCTTGGGATATTGTAGTGTAAGGCAGGTCACTATGCAGTCTTAAAACTCCTGGTCAGGAAGGAGAGAGACACGGGATTCCCTCCAAAAGAGGTGCTTGCTAGGAGCTGAAACCTATAGTGGGTGCTATCTAGAGACCATGGGAGAGGGAATACAGGTACAGTTACCCTGAAATTATGTCCTGCACTAGTGTAAATGACTGCACAGGGTTCAGGACAATGCAGGTCTTAAATTAACATAGTTAAAAGGGAAAATAGATAAGGGAATTTGAATAATATGAGATTATCAAGAGGACATTTTAAATGGTGGTTTTAGTTTGATTTTCCTGTTGAATTACGAGAATTTTCTTGTTGTGCTATATATTTTAAAAGATTAGAAGGCTTGTAAATTGATTTTATATGATTCTATCATTTTGGTGCATTCTTTTAAAGGAGTAGTAGCCCAGGCTAGATCTGTTCTAGCATGGCATAACCGATACCAATTCTGCCCAACATGTGGCAGTGCAACCAAGATTGAAGAAGGAGGCTACAAGACGACCTGCGTAAAAGATGACTGTCCCAGTCTTCAAGGAGTTCACAATACATTGTATCCAAGAGTTGGTAAGAATATCATAAAAATAAACAATTGGCTGAAGAAAACTGGCGTATATCATAGAATCCATCTAGAATCCACCCCTGCACTGAGGCAGGATTAAGTATTATCTAGACCAGTGGTTCCCAAGCTTGTTCCACCGCTTGTGCAGGGAAAGCCCCTGGCGGGCCGCGTTGGTTTGTTTACCTGCCGTGTCCACAGGTTTGGCCGATAGCTGCTCCCAGTGGCTGTGGTTTGCTGCTCCAGGCCAATAGGGGCTGCTGGAAGTAGCGCGAGCCGAGGAACGTACTGGCCGCCGCTTCCAGCAGCTCCCATTGGCCTGGAACAGCGAACCGCAGTCATTGGGAGCCGCGATCAGCCAAACCTGCAGATGCGGCAGATAAACCGGTGCGGCCCGCGGGGGGCTTTCCCCGCACAAGCGGTGGAACAAGTTTGGGAACCACTGATCTAGACTGTCCCTTATAGTTGTTTGTCTAACTTTGTTCTTTAAAACCTCCAATGATAGAGTTTCCACAAGCTCCTTACGTAATTTGTTCCAGTGCTTACTTGCCCTTACCATTAGGAAATTTTTCCTAATGTCTCATTTAAATATTCTGTGTTGCAATTTAAATCCATACTTCTTGTCCTTCCCTTAATGGATTAGAAGAACAATTTATAACCTTTCTCTTTATACCATTCTTTTACCTATTTGAGACTTCTTATGTGCCCTCCTCAGTCTACTCTTCTCCAGATTAAACAAACCCAGCTTTTTCAATCTTTCCTCATAGGTCATGGTTTCTACACTTTAATGATTTTTGTTATTCTTCTCTGGACTTTTTCCAGTTTGTCCACATCTTTCCAAAAGCGTGCTCAGAACCAGACACACTACTCCAGTTGAGGACTTATCAGTGTTGAGTAGAGGGGGAAAAATTACTTCTAATGTGTTTCTTACAGCACTCCTGCTCTACATCACAGAATGATGTTTGCTTTATTTTCAACAGTATTACATTTTTTACTGTCATTTAGTTTGTGATCCACTATAGCCCCCAGATCCTTTTCTGCAGTACTCCTTAGCCAGTCATTTCCCATTTGATATTTGTGCAACTGATTATTCTTTCCTAAGAGCAATACTTTGCATTTGTCCTTATTGAATTTCATCTTATTTATTTCAGACCATTTCTTATTCCAGTCCTGTCCTCGAGCTCCTCCCAGCTTGGTGTCATCCACAAACTTTATAAGTATACTCTCTGTTCCATTATCCAAATCATTTATGAAGAAATTGACTAGAACCAGATCCAGGACAGATCCCTGCCGGACCCAACACAATATTTCCTTCCAGCTTTATTATGAACCATTGATAACTACTCTCTGAGTACAGTTTTCCAGTCAGTTGTGCACCCACCTTATAGTAGGTTTATGTAAGCTATATTTCTCTAGTTTGTTAATGAGAAGGTCAGATGAGACAGTTGTCAGCATGCTTCAGTGGGTCACAGCTGAGAATACCAGGTTCAGGACAAACTGCTGAGAATAGGATAGACTCACCCCAAACTGGTGGTTATTCTATTCTTATATTATAACACTCCAGTAACAAAAGTAAACTTCTGTCTCACCATGCTTGTTAACAGGAAGTCAAAGATGTGGTCTCCTTAGGCATTCCATCCATTGTCTTACCACCCAGACACAGGCCTCTATGATGAATGGTTACTGAAAATCAGTTTAATCACATATAGAATCTTCTAATCCCAAGAGGTCAGCCACATAGCCAGGTCAATATATAACTCAGATCTGTCCCAATAATCATGCTGCTGCCAATCCTTTAGTAACTAAAATCTAAGGGTTTATTAATAAAAGAAAAAAAGAATAGAGTTAAAAATGGTTAATAGATCATATACATACAAATAGTTGCAAAGTCCTTTTATTATGTTTGTAGCAGTAAATGGAATGGACTGCTAGTTTGTAAAGTCTCCCTGGTAACTTCCAAAAGATTGGAAAGTCCTCAGTCCATAGTTTAAAATGCTCTGTTTTGTTGTAAGTCCATACTTCAGAGAATCAGGGTAGGAAAGTAAAAATGGAGATATCTCAGGGGTCTTTTACACTCTTTGCCATATGCCTGGAAAGTTACTGGCTCAGGGTCACATGAGCATATCACATATCCTTACATGCTTTGATGACTCACATGGGTAGCCATTACCCATATACTTGCTGAGGTATCCTCAGGAAGTCTTATTGGACGCAATGAGTTTCTTCTGTGGCCCATTGTTAGAGTGAAGTGTCCTTAATGAGTCATCAAGCTTGACTAGTCCACTCACAATGGGCTGGCGAGAGTAGATGTAAGCTACCTTGTTGTTGTTACTCCAGGAGCAAACGCATTTGAGATACAGATACATAGCCAATATTCATAACTTCACTTGGATCCACAACTTGGATTTAAACAGGATAATCTTATTTAGCAAATCATAACTTCTGCATTGACACCTTAAATGATATACTTTGTACAAGATTTGTTGCAAATGCATAATGGTGGTATATATGGTCATATTCAATCATACGGCATCAGAACGGTATCAAAAGCCTTACTAAAGTCAAGATATATCACATCTATTGCTACCCCCCATCCACAAGGCTTGTTACCCTGTCAAAGAAGAATGTTAGGTTGGTTTAACATGATTTGTTCTTAACAAATCCGTGTTGCCTGTTACTTAGCTGATTATCTTCTAGGTGCTTACAAATTGATTATTTGATTTTTGTTTGCTCCATTATCTTATTCACATTATATTATTATTCACTACTTACTTCATTGTATTCATGTATCTTAATCCCTTTTAATTCTCCCATCCTCTTCACTCAGTCCCTCCAAGTCATTTTTTTTTTAACTATCTTGCCAGACCACACTCTGTCAGTTTTATTCAAGATAAAGTAGTCCAAGCTTCTCTGTCTTTGAGTTGTGCATGACCAAAAAAAAAAAAAGTTTTAATTCAACTTCGGCCTCTTGTGTTTCAATGCAGGACACTAAAAATCCTATGTTACAACAATGTAAGCAAATTATTAACATAACATTATTAACATTCTCCTCTTCATCCACAAGCATCCAAGCCCTCATCATCTCAGGTCTTGATTATTGCATCCTCCTTCCCTCTGGCCTTGACAAATCCTATCTATCCCCACTTATGTCCATTCCAAATGATGGTGCAACAATCATTTTTCTGGGACATTGTTTTGACCACGTCATGCATCTCTCTGTGTTCCTCCACTGACTCCCCTTTCTCCACTGCATCAGTTATAATCTAGTTGTTTTTACTTTTAAGGGCGTTCATGACCTAACCCTGCCCGACCTGTCTTCTGTTAGATGATATAGGGACATAGACTCAAGCTTTCATTCTGCAATAGATTCCAATTTTGGTTGTCCTGTTTTTTTAAATTTTCCAGCAAGCACCTTCATGCTTTCTCTCATGCTGTCTTTCATCATAAGAAAGGCTTGCCATAAATATCCACAAAGCCACTTCATCATCCTTCTTCAGATCTTTCTAAAAACTCATCTGCCATTTTGTTTACAAAAAAAGTTCTACAGTGCTTAGGCGACTGTTTCTGCTGCAAACACTCTTTTTCATGCTTTTGTTTCATGCTGTTATTTCCTTGTGCCATCTGTTTGTTTTATCCACCTGTTGTCTGTGGTCTGGTACTTAGATTGTAAACTCTTCAAGGCAGGGACTCTCTTTGTATTATATACTTTTTCAGTGCCTCATACAAAAGGCCTCAGCCTCTAGGTGCTACTCTAATACAGAAAACATTACAGTGTGGCATCACAATGTGCTTTCATTTTACAGTCTTAAATAATTTTTAAGACAGTAAAATGATTCTGCAATTAGTGTGTAAAGGCCTGCCCCAGAAGAACTGCAACAGTTCTAAAAAATCCATGATAAATGGTGACCTTGGCGAGAGATCTCATAGAGCTAGAATCTTTTCTTTTGTTATCCATGTAACATCTGCACTTGGAAAGTTGTTTGAGAATTTGTTGTCTTAAGCTTGTGCCAAAATCCATAATCTAAAATCTTTTTTAACATCTAATCAATTTATAGAATTGTTTTTCTTGGCATTCTGAATGTTGTATGTATTGTACAAAAGGTGGTTATTTCATTTAATTGTAAAAAGATATTTAGATCTGTACTGTGAACTAGAATAGGGACGGCTGTGCCATAGAGAGGATACTTACTTCAAAGACTAAAAAAACTATTTTAAGTAGCAAGCTTTTGTAACGAACAGGTAAAATTCAGGGGGGAAATTGCCTGCTTCTGAAACCCTTGTCATATAAAAAAGATATGTGCCCATAGTTAACAAATGAGAGAATTCTATCCTTTCTCTCCAGTTATGGAGTTCTGGACTCTCTGCCAGGGAAATATAAAACATTTGAAGTAACATGAATAAATTAAACAAGTAAACTGCTTTCCTACCTATGCCTTGTCATTATATTTTTCCTTTCTTTCCTTCTTAGTCTCTCTCTTTCCCCCTTGGCCCTTTACCATATGGAGAATATATTTTCCACATTTATTTTCTTGAAATCTATGCTTTTTTAAAATCCATTTAAATTAGTTAAATGGCCCTCATTACCTTAGTATCTAAGCACCTCAGAGTTTTTAAATCCTCACAATACCCTTAAAGAAAGGAAGTACTATTATCCCTGTTTTGCTGGTAGAGAACTAACACACATTGAAGCTAAGTGATTTGCCCAAAATCACACAAGAAATCTGTGGTAGAGCAGGGACTTGAACCGTAGTCTCCCAAGTCCTAAGTTCCTGTCTTAATCACTGGACCATCCTTCCTCTCCTTAGCCTTTCAAAAGTTTGAGTTACTGCATCTTTCCTCTCATTCCATTGTCTCCCCATCTTTTTTCTTGTATCTTCACCCTTTGACCTCTTTTCCTTTCCCCTCACTCTGTAGTATGTCCCTCCCAGTCATAGTATGTTGTATGTCTGGCCCTTCTCTCTCGCTTTTTGTCTGTTGCTTCACCTTTTTATTAATCCTACCTGCTCCACTCGTCTATCATGCTCTGTGGACTGTGCAACTTCCTAAAATCATTAGTAATTTTTTCTTTACAGTCTGCAGCAGAACACACTAAGAAAATGAGTACAATTAAATGAAAGATTGCTGAGCCAGCATTTGTTGGTGATACTTTTTTCTCATAAAGCTGGCAGCCAGCAGGACTTGAAATTCTACCATGTGCTCCATGGCAGGTACTTTTTGAATAAGGCATCAATCTTTGAGAAGCATTTGCCTAGTGAGATTGATAAATCAGTCATTCTAACAGAGGGGAAAATACAAGAAGGAGGATCAGTGAGGCAGGGAAGATAAAGCAAGTAGGATGAATACCAAGGCAGAGAGAGAGAAAGGGAAGGCAAAAAGAAAACATAGATTTTAGGATGGTTAAATCAGGGACAGGCAACCAAGAAGGGAAAGAGATGACTGAAGACTGGTATAGAAAAAGGGGAGAGGCTCAATGTAGATATGACTGATGGAAAGGGAAGAAAATAAAACAGAAAATTAAAAGAAAGAAAAAGACACAAAAAGGAAGAGGAGAGGAAAATGGATAAAAATCCAAAGGAGAAAATAAGAACTAGAAACCAAGAGAAGGAAATAAAAGGGTAAAAATGAAAAAACATGACAACATTTAGATCATTATAATAATATGTAGCTCTTTTATAGTACTTTTCATTTGGAAATACATCCCACAGATCTGTGACTGAGGAAGAGGTGATGGCTTATCATCCTTGCTGCTGAAATTGTTGCTTTCTGTTGGATGTGTAACTAGGTTAATGCTGTGGGTACTTCAAGAAATTGCATGTAGTTGCAGGTAATGTATATCCTGGCTCTCAAGCCTAGGCTAGTTAAGTACACCTATTAGGCATGTGTATTACAAAAATAAGTGAATAGAGATCTCGTTAAAAAACACATCTTGATAATACCTGCATTGGGGCATCTACAGAATTTGAATTTCAAGCTCTTAAATAAACTAAATCTGTATTTACACCATGAATATTGAACAAAGAATTATACATGCCTGCAATTTTTTACTATATTTTGAGCCCCAAAAAGTTTAAATATATTTCTTTCACATGCATTCCAGATCCTGTAGTGATAATGCAAGTCCTTCATCCAGATGGGAACCAGTGCCTTTTAGGCAGGCAGAAGAGGTTTCCTCCTGGCATGTTTACCTGCCTTGCTGGATTTGTAGAGCCTGGTGAGATTTTTTTCATGACTTTGATGTTAATTGATTTTGTATTTCTATCCCAGCTTACACTTGAAATTGCCTGGAGCTTTTCAAAAGGATTTTCCTGCAAATTGATTTTAAACAGCACTGTACTTTGAAAAGAATGTCAGAAGTGTGGTCCACATTAGGTCAATTAAATGTGTATACTATCTATTAGGTATGTTTTATAATAAAAATTCCACACACCTTACGTATTGGCAGTTGGGATTTTTTTAAGGAACATTTGTCAACTTGAATATTTTTTAAGGTTAATTTCAAAAAATTCCATTTTATGATAGAGCATCCCATGCCCTAAGTTTAAAAAAAAAAAATCTTTACGTATCTATATAAGGATTTTTTTCTATTCCCCCTCATGGTATTTATGAGAATACTTTTGGCCAGGAAGAAATTGAAATTGAACTCAGCAGGACTATTCGTGCTTAAAATTTAGCATGTGCTTAAGTTTTTGCAGGATCAAAGTGTAAATGACTGTTCAGAGAACAGTGAAAGTTCAAAAAGCTTTGTAAAATGCACAAGGTAATGTGAAGATATTTTTTTCTGGTAGCTGTTTTCAGCAATAATAGTCTCAGGTAGTAACATAATTATAGTGGGTACAAAATTTTCAGAGAGAAATGAGATTTTCAGTTTGTTGGCATCCCTTCTTTATTGTCTAGAGAATTTAGTACAAATAAACTGTACTCATTCACTACTATGAGGTTTTGGTACAAATTAAGAGCAGGGGAGAAGGAGGGCACTTGGCTACACACATTAAGGACAGAGATTAAGGATTAATATTGAATTACTTGTTTTTTGTCACTATTCACAACTATGATTTAAACATAGTTTTCTGTATTGACTTTTCTTTGTTTTGGAAAAAAGGGGCAAAAATTATTCAATGAAACACTTATTCTAACGCATCTTATTCACTAAAGAGAACATAATGCATAGCTAAATCCAAAAATTATCTGTGTGACTGACTTCTGCTATGTGATTGAATGAACTGGTTCAGATAAAATAAGAATTGATTCAAATATTATTTTAGAGGTTGAAAAAGTTGGGATTTTTTTTTTCCACTTCCTCACTTGTCCCACCTTCTCTTGTATTTTTCATTGTCGTATCTCTTTGCACTTTTTGGTTTTGAGTGGACATAAAGTCCTGAAATACAAGGACACCTGTTATTGGAGTATTTCCAGGCTGAATTAAAGACTGTATTGGAAATCTCATGAGCCAGCATATTTTCATGCTATCTTCATACCAGTTTTGCTTATCAAAGAGATTTGGCTAGTTTGGATAAACAACCAATGAGCTTCCCAACTCTTCCAGGTTCACCCATGAGATATTTATTTACTTGAGAAATCTTTTAACAATCAAGCATTGGAGAACAAACATAAATTATGAAAGGACAGCCTCTTATCTGGCAGCTAAGCGCCTAGTTGGTTGAACTCAACCTTCTGCATTAATGGGCTAGCCTCTTACTAGTCAGAATAGAAAACAAAAAAGATGCACAGTATATTAAGATCTGCCTGAGAGAAATTCCAGTGACTGCAGATCCAGTTTAAACTTCAGAGAAGGGAATTTTGGAAATATCTGTAGATAAGGCACTATGTTGATGCATGGATTATCTACTTTAAGGAGCCTTTGACACAGAATTTAAGGAACAGGTTAGGAGTTATATCATATAACAGTAATGCCTATGTTGTAATTTAATTCAGGCAGGGAAGATGTCACTTGCATATCTAAAGCAAAGATGGAAGAAAATAATTGGATGTTATCCACAAAAGAAAAGTAGCAAGAGGCACTGTCAGGATATAATAGCGCTAGAATTCTGAGTTTCATATTACTGTACCAAGGGGCACTGGTCACCATTCAGTTTGGCAGTTTCTTTACGCTAGAGATCTTCCAAGATAAAGGTGACATTTATTCATGTTTTAGTCTTACCTTACAGCTCATCCTTTGATGAACAAAACTGCTTCTTTTATGGGAAATATGTAGGATACTAGAATCCTAAAGAATGCAGGCCAAGATTTTCAAAAATAAGAGCCAGAAGGTAGGAAAATTTAAGGAAAAATGTAACTGACTTCAGCCATTTCCCATGGACAAATAATATATTATAAACTTATCCAGTGCACATATGCCCACAGTATATGAATATTAATGTTCCTGAGGGTGGAGTTAAAGTTTTCCATTATAATTTGAATTAGAGGAATTTAGTGTATGTTGTGTGTTTCTTTATATGTTGTGAGGTGCAAAGGAGGCTCCTTGAAGAGAGGAAGAATGTGTCAGAGTGGGTAATGTAGGCATGTGTTTGAGTGTATTTGAATATCTACTATCTTTTTACTGTTGATTGTCATACTTTGAAAGGCTTTGTTAATTTTTAAACTGTAACATTCCACACTATTATAATTATAGTACAAACCTTAAGTTAAAGTTAACAAAATTATTTACCTGTTATAGTAAGCAAACGATTATTTGTTTCAAAGTTAATTTGAGGTAAAGTGTATTAAATTTTCTGTACATTTCGCATAGCAATTTCAAGGACTAATGGTAGCTTTACATAGGAAATATACAGTATGATGCTGGTATTCTGATATTTTTATAGTATTTATTTTATTTTATTTTTATTCATAAATGTTGCTTTGGTGCCTGCCTTTCTTTTATTACACTGCTGATTCTCATACTTCAGATCTGTGTGCTACCCTGGGAACTGGATGCCTGTACATAATTGTTCAAAGCAATTTTAAATCTTTTGAGTCAGTTCAAAGCACAGAATGTAATCCTTGCTTGGAGAATTTTCATCAGATGCTTGTTCTTTGCCCTGTTTGATTAGGGGAAACAATAGAAGATGCTGTTCGAAGAGAAGTAGAGGAGGAGAGTGGAGTCAAAATTGGCCATGTTCAGTATGTCTCTTGTCAACCATGGCCAATGCCCTCCTCCCTAATGATTGGTTGCTTAGCTGTTGCAGTATCTACGGAAATTAGAGTTGACAAGAATGAAATAGAGGATGCCCGTTGGTTCACTAGAGAACAGGTAAAGTTCAGTTTAATTTCTTTCTCTCATTGATTGTTCTGTGACTGTATCGGTTCTGGTATACAATAGGGATGCACTCTTTTTCAGCAAGTTAAATAGGTGTTTATACTCACCACATCATATAGTGATTATATTGTAAAAGAAAGATAGCTACTCATAAAAGACTGCATGATGAATGCTGTGCCCACTGCAAGCCCATTTGAAGACATTCTTGCCATGCTTAACTATTCAGTGCTTCTCTTGGGGCAGTATTTATTGTTAGTTATTCTACTACCTTTCTATTTACTTCCTTGAGCTTTGTATGGATCTAGATAAGAGAACTGTTAAGTAGCATTCATTTTTGAGCTTTTTCTAAAAAAAAATTTTTTTTAGAAATACAAGTATTTTTTTAAGAGATTAAAAAAGAGGATTTGTTATTTTTTGACATATATTTTTCATACAGTTGTAGGCCCCAGTAATCCAATTCAGTGTCCATGGGCATGCCAGGTGTACTGTGCAGCATACTCCAGGATCAGAGTCTAAATGGGTAAAACTAGAAAACTAATAAAAAACACAATGGATGGAATTTTAAGCATAACTATAAGACAAATTACACGAGGCTTTTTTGTTGTTGTTGCTCAATTCCTTCCCCCACCTTTTCTGTCTGTTAACATTTACATTGTTATATATACTTTAAACTGCAAGTTCTTTGCAGTAGGGTCCTTATTGTCTTATATAAGTAAAGCAAATGTGTCTCTATAAATTTTTTGTATAAGTAACAAACAAAAACTACATTCAGCAAAAGTGAAGATGGCATCAGGCCATATCCTTCCACCTAAAACCTTAAAAGCATGGAAATAAGTTATGGGGAAAGATATGTGCATTCTTTTCCACCTTGATATTGCTTTCACTTCCATCTCCTACAGATCCCTGCTCTGTTTTTATTACAGAATTCTTCGCTATCTGAAGGAAAGAGGAGTTAGTATGTAGCATCAGTGCAGCATTTATATGCTATGCAGGTGTGCATTTTATTAGCATATTAAAACAGGAATTTTTTTGGCCTATATCCTGTATGGTCATGATAGAAATTAAAATAAAGTTTATTGAAAAACACATGTATGCATCCAGTTCAGTCTGAGTAATACAGGAGTACCCCAGTTATCTGAATCACCTACTCATCTGCATTTCAGTTTGAATAATCAGAAGTGTAACATATTGGGATTTTCCTGTCTTCAGACTGTAAATTTCCTTGCTGGTTTCAGTTTTCTGTATGACCTAAGTTGTGCAGGAGTGAAGCATGCAGCTCCACTCCCAATGTACTGAAATCCTATGTGAACCTCCATTTTTACAAGGCAACATGCTGTAGTTTAGTGAATAGGCAAGTTAGGGTTATCAGAGTTCAGTAAATTAGAATTCTACGATACACAGGGCCTAAACCTAGCCTTCCTATGCATTACTTTTTTTTGTTTCTCTGTCCAAGTTTGTAATGGAAATGGAGAATAATTTTTTTTTAAATTTTTCAAAAGGGAGTGTTTAAAATTAGGTTCCTAAACCTGTATGTAGGCACTGAATAAGAGTAGCCTGATTTTCAGAAGTGCTGAGCTCCCACAGATTTTATGAAAGTCAAGGGGAGGTGCAGGGGCAGGTGCTCAACACCTTTGAAAATCAGGTCACTTTTATTTAGAAGCCTAACTTCAGGTATCTGTTTGCCAATTATTTTCATAAAGCAGAAAGTAGGATGAACTGGATACTTTAAATACAGTAGAGATTTCTCAAAAGATGATTGAAAGATTATGGGGCAAATGTAAACTTTCAGTGAAGTTTCACAGCCTTACACCAGTTCTGAATTTGGCTTTACATGTTGTAAGAGATTTGTGTATTATAAATAAAGTTAAAACTTTGGTCACAATTATTTTTAGTAAAAGTAAACAGTGACCTTTTAGTAAAAATAATGGGGGTGGGGGAGAGGGCTGACTGCTCCGGGGCCCCCACCACCCTAGGGCACGGGACTGAAGCAGAAAATGTCACGGAAGTCTCTGAAAGTCACAGAATCCATGACTTCCATGACAATATCTTATCCTTAATTATAAAGAGTTTACCAGAAACTAGTTTTAAAATAGTGCAAATATGTCCATAGCATGTAAATCACAGTTTTATAAGGTGATGGTCCTATGTGAATGTCTTACTGTAATTGCAAGGTAATGCACATTGGGAGGAGTAATTTTAACTAATGTACACATTTCTGGGTTTTAAATTAAATGTGACCACGTTGTAAAAGACAAAGGCATTGTTGCGGAGAATTCAGTGTAAATATCTTCTCGATCCTCATCAGAGATCAATGCCCCACACTCCAAATGATAGGAGAAAAAATGAAATAGAAAATAATAATAAAAATATTATAATGCCACTATAGGTATATATCAAAGATACACCCTCAACTGGACTGTGTTCAAGTTTTGCCATTCCATCAGAAAAAAGATACAACAGAATAGAAAATGATCCTAAGACAAGCAATGAAAGTGGTTAGAAGAACAAAAAGACTTCCATGTGAGGAAAGATTGAAAAGGATTTTTCAGTTTAAGGAAAATACAAATAAGAGAGGTCATGATAGAGGTATAAATTAATGAATGATATAGAGAAAGTAAATTAGGAGCACCTCTTTACTGTTTTTCATAATACAAAACCAAGAGAGCCATTCATAAAAATAGACCGCAAATTTAAAATTAATAAAAGGAAATGCTTTTAATAAACACACCATATAATCTCTACAGCTCATTGCCCCGAGGGACCGTTAGGCCAAGATCTTAATAGTGTCACCCATCTTTCAAAACAGTAGCAAATGTTGGGGCTTTGAAAATCAGTTTCCCATTAAAAAAATCAGTGGCATAGAGTCTGGGTATATTCTTAGAGCAACTTGTTTATTTTAAACAGTATGTGCAGGTTTTAAACACAGATGTCACAAACAGCATGTGGGGTAATCCCTTTTTGTAGGGATTTCAAGCAGACACCAAGACCTGCTTTTCAGGAGCAACTCTGCCTCAAGAATTGAATTAGTAAATTCCATTACTGCTTACCACAGCTCCCCAAAAATATGTATCAGAAAAATAAACACAACATTTTCTTCCCAGACTAAAAGCTTGTTCACGCACAAAGAAAAAGAACTTGTAAGATAGTGCAACACCAGGAATCTTGTGATTCCTGCCCTAGCAATTAGCTACACAAAAAGATTAGACATTTATATGGTTAGTGAGAGTGTACACAGTTACTTTAGAATAATAAGCTTGCAGGCTTTAGGACATAATTTACTTGCTACCTGACAGGTTAAAAAGCCTTTCCTCTTGTTTCTTGCACCTTTCTCTGATGCATCTGGTAATGGCCTCAGTCAGAGAAATGATACTGGACTTGGGGAAGATCACTCCAGTATGGAACTTCCTACGTTCATGATAGATTCCATGTGTTTTATAAGATTAATTTACCAAAACAAAATCTGTATGTATTGCAGGTCGTGGACGTTCTCATTAAAGGAAACCAGCGTTCTTTCTTTGTGCCACCAAGTCGAGCTATTGCACACCAGTTGATAAAACACTGGATTGGAATGAATGCTAACCTTTAAATTCAAGGAACTGAGTTCTTTGAGTTAAATTACTGTTTCCAGTGACTGATAATGTAAATAAATTAGAAATAATTGGTCATTTAGTAAAGTGTGTTACTACAGTAATTTTTGAGTTTCTTAGTCCTTTGACTCCTAAGATATACTTGTACTCAGTGATTCTTTTCAGAAATTCGTTGGCGTGGGACCCACGTGATTACCCCAAACAAAAAAGGCAACATTAAAGTATCATTTTGAAGGTTTTTTATAATCAGGTTATTATTCTGCCCTTTGCTATCCCTCCTTTTATTTTCCAGCACTTGTCTGAGCTCTTATCTACTATTTTTGTTTGAGACATTGGGTTAAAATCAGCCCTGGTGTAAGTTGTGACAACTCCGCTGATTATGCCTGCTGTGAGTGAGATTCTTTTCCTCTTTGTTTACCTGAAATTTTGTTGTTTGTTTTTCCTTTTTCCTCTCCTGTTTCCTCTTTCTTGTTCTATACCTACCTCACTTTCCCTTTTCCACGCTCTCCCTCACTTTTGGCCGTTCGTCATTGCCCCAGCCCAAGGAACACTTAGCATTAAATTTTAGCAGCAATGTTAGCATTTAATTCTAGAAGCTCTATTAGCAACAGGTATCACATGCTGGTAGTACATTCATTAGAAGCTAGGTGTGTAATGCTTTTTATATCTTGCATGATTAGTGTTGCTTATGCTAGAGTTTGAGCCAGCAATCTTATGTGGATCCTGTCAACCCACTAATGTATTGTCCAAAAATTATTTTAAAGACCTTTTGCAATATTGTGTTTGCAACAAATGGGGGTAAGGATGGCTGCTTCATAAGCCTAAATATTAGATACTGTTATAAACAATCACAGACTTGTTGACTGGTAGACAGCAAACAAGATTGCAGTTGATTGGCTTCTTTGGTCAGTGCAAATTAGTGTAGAGACTTCAGAAGACAAGTAGATTAAACTAGATGACAAAAAAGACACAAGAATTAGTGATATTTCATCTAAATACAAAATAGTGTTTTTTCTAAAATTGGAGGCATTAAGGAATGCTGTTTATATAAGTAATGTATAATCAAAAATGTTAGGTAACTTAAATATACCAAATCTAAATGTAATGAAGAGAAGACACATTTTTGAAAAATAAAAATATTAATTTATTGATGTATGTTTAAAGTTAGCAATTTACAGTACTGTTTCAGATTTTGTGCTTTAATTGTAAATTAGTGAGGAGAATTCAAATTACTTTCTTTCAAAACGGAAGGCTATAAAGTTAGACGCTTGTTTGCAGCAACACCTTGTAAGAGCAACATTTCCCCTGGGAACACTTTCCTTACTGCGATTTTTCCACTCGGTAACAGCAACATAGCTGCTGCATATGAGCAATATTTGTGACATCACGTCGAGGGGTGGAGATTGGGGGGAGATCAGAGGCAGTAAAAGACGTCCTCCTGAATAGCAGATGTGATACAACTTGCTGCATTTCTCTCCAAAATGGACCCGGTTCCGATCCTGGTGCACCACCAATCACTTCGTAGCAATGAATGGTCCTTTACCGCTCATCCTAGACTATATTTTACATGATAAAAGATCAGGGTTATCCACCAGTTCCATTTGTGTACATTTGGCCACCATCACAACATTCCACTCCAGTGTAGCCTGCCACTCCATTTTCACCCACCCACTCATGAAGAGATTCCTGAAAGGTCTCCAAAACCTTTACTCTCACATATGAGATCCCACCCCAGCTTGGGACCCTGGCCTCACCTTGCGCTCTCTCACCAGATCACTGTTTGAGCCCATGGCAACATACTCTTATATTCATCTGTCCCTGAAAACAGCATTTCTTTTCACCATCACCTCTGCCTGACAGGTAGGAGAAATTGGTGCTCTCATGGCATACCACCCCTCTCCCCCTCCACTTCCCCAGTTTTTCATAAAGACAAGGTCACATTATGTCCACATCCAAAATTCTTAGCCAAAGTACTGTCGTCTTTCCATTTAAATCAACCTATCTGCCTTCCCTGCTGCTTCCCAAAACCACATAGCAGCCAGCAGGAAGCGGTTACACATATTGAATGTCAGGCAAGCATTAGCCTTTTACCTGGACAGAAATTTGTAAATCTTTATGAAAATCGCCACATTTATTCTTCTCAAAAGCCAATAGGCACAATCATTTCCAAACAACACCTTTCCAAGTGGATCTCACAATGTATACACCTTTTCTACCAACTACACAATCAACAACCTCCTCCTGGAACTTGAGCACATTCAACACACTCTCTATCCACCTCGATTGCCTTTCTCAACAATCTCCCAGTTACTGACATTTGCAAAGTGACCTCTTGGGCCTCCACAGATACTTTTAGCCAACACTATACAAATACCTATGGCGCAACATCAGATGCCCTACTAGGATATGCTGTTTTATCATCTGCATTAAATGCCGTTTCAAAGCCTCAGTCTTCCAACTAGAGGCACTGCTATATAGTCACCTACAGTGGAGCACCCGTACAGAAATCACTCAAAGAAGAAGAGAGAGTTACTCACCCTGTGTCATAACTGAGGTTCTTCGAGATGTGTGTCCCTGTTGGGGCTCCACTGCCTGTCCTCCCCTCTGCTTTGGAGCTGAAAGATAAGCTCTGCAGTAGAGAAGTAACGGAGGAGATGGGGGCTTTGGACCACACAGTGCTATATATGCATGCCTCTCACAGCACGAGACAGGGAGGAGTGCATGTACGGGCCAATGGGCACTGTGACCAAAGATGTCCCATCCCAAGTGCAGGGGGCACTGCCGCACCTACAGTGGAGTACTCCGAGGGATGCACATCTCGAAGAACTTCAGCTACTGCATAGGGTGAGTAATCCTCTCTTCAGCTACTTCGCTCCCCCACCCCCACACACACACACTATGGCTACCTCATCCCTTCTGAAACATCCTTAACACTTCATACACCTTTGGTCAGACGACACTCCCAGTAACAGCAACAGCCACTTAAGAGCAACATAGGAAAAGGGCTACTAGCGAGCATCATACTGGAAAGCTTTTTATTTAATAAACTGTGGTTACACAGAGAATGTAGTGGTCTGAAGAGAAATGCAAATGACCTGAAGAAATTGAAATTATATGAGACACAAACAGAAATAGTGTATTGCTTTATGAGATTCAGTTAGAGTAAATTAGATGTCTTTGTAGAAAATGTGAGACCAAACTTGACATAAGTGACTCTTTCATTGATTACAGAGTCTGAATCCAACAGGAATATTTGTATGGCCTTTTTCAAATCCTAGTAAAAATAAGTTTTCCTGTGCATTGTTTGCAATGCAAACTGCAGTATTTTACTATTAAGAGTGGTTCTCAAACTGTGGTCCAGGCAGCCCACAGAGAGCTGACAAGTCATATGTTGCTGACCCCTTCCCTTTGTTCCAGCTGCATCTACTGTTGGAGAACCTGGATGTCTGTCAAATCATCTGGAAGAGAGGCGGGTGGAGAGAAGGGAATCAGGTGGCAGTGTGTTCAGGGAAGCAGAAGAGTAATAGGCAGCATGTGAAGGAGGGAGGAGGACTAATTGATGTAGGTAAGCATGGGCAGGGGGATGATGATGACTAAGAGTGGAGAAAGATAAGCAAGGGGAGAGACTGGACCAGATGGGAGGGGGAGAAGAAGTGAAGAGCAAATGTAGACATTGTAAAGACAAATCACTTATCACATTAAGCAGCTAAAAATATGGATGTTCAGCCCTTTCCTAATAATATTTTTTCATGTTAGTTGCCATAGGGATAGAATGAATAGTGAAGTTCATAGGCGGGCACCCACAAGACAATCTCTTTCTTAAGATGCAGACAACACTATGAAAAATTTGAGAACCCATGTACTACCAATGTAAAAGGACCTGAAAGACCCATTATCTTCTAGTCACTTATACTATGTTTATATTTCTTCCCCCAAAGACAATGAAAGGTAAATTGTGAAACACAAAGTATTGGTTTAATAATCTTTCAGTTTTAATCCTCTCTGGTTTTATTTGTAACATATAAGGAAATTTATTTTTTAAATATTACATTATATACATGTTAAACTGACAGGCCTTTTTAACCCTCTTCTCTACTACATGTAAATGACCATCCCATCTCTTCCCAATAGTTGTACATTTCAAGAAGGTGCTGATGTGTCAAAAAGCTACATCCCCTCTATCCATTATATCAAACATGACTGTAATCAAACATTAATACTTATATGTTGTTATGGGAAATAAAGGATATTTTAGCTAGGTGTGTGCCACGGCTTTCCTTATACTCTGCTGCCACTTAGTTTAAAATGAAATTATTTGTTGTTGGAATCTTCATTTTCAATTTTAGTTTGAAAAATATCTACTCTGCATATATAGTAATTTTCTTAAGGATAGTTATTTGCAAATATTATATACATGGATCAGTTAACTGAAATGTTGCCATCTCTTGCATGAAATGCTGCACTGCAGCACGTTAGGAACGTGTGCAACTGAAACTTAGCATGGGGAATTAAAGCAGACAGAATATAATTACTCAGATTGGAATTTGACCAAGATTAGACCATTTTTAATGTTTTGTGTCTCACTCAGTAGAGTGCACTTACACCAGCAGAGTATTCCTGAGAACCATGACTGTGCATTGGACCAGTACTGTTGGAGAGAGAAAAATACTGTCTATTGAACTACTATTACTGTTTAGTGGTTTTGCTTCAATCCCAATAAGGATGCATCTCTATGACTCAATGTATGAAACGAAAGAAAATTCCTTGGTGCTTGTTTAAAACACTTTCATTTTGATACCAAAGCAAACTGAAAAGCATTTGTGATTGTATGGAAATGTGAGAGCAGAAGGGCTGTTTCTGAGGACATAAATACTTTTTCTTTCCTATTCACTTTTACATTGATTACTATTAATGTTTATCCTATATAAAATACCTTGTAATTATAAACATAAAAATATAATGCATGCAGTACGTATGTACTTGATGTATAAAAGTCAAAAACAGATAAAACAATAGAATATAAATATATGAGGAAACACTGAGCAATCAGGATAAACTCGCATTAAAAATATAGCATATATGATCTAAGGCTTCAGAGGCTTCTAAGGCTTTGTATACAAAAACTAAATATTTGATGTGTACCAGAACCCTTCCCTTAAGCATATTTCTTGTAACTAAAATATATTATAATGAAGATGTAAACTTGTGAAAAATAAAATGTCAATAGTTTCAATTTGCAAATTTTGTTGAGCTGCACATTTTAACATGATAAATAACTATCAAAAGTTGAATTTTGTATGATAAATTTCATAAGTATCTTAAAAGTTTGAATAGTGACAAAAACATCTCTAATTCTTACCTGTCAATCTATAAAATATGTGAAGGAAAAAGAAGGTAGATTCTAATAGGCTGATTAAAGGTAGACCATTCCTGATGCTGCATGGAATTAAATATACTAATCAGATTCTGTGCTTAAGGGACAGAAATAGAAATCAAAAGAAGTGGAGCAGGCCAACACACTGAACAATTCTGTCTCTTCTCTTATCTTTACTTTTAATGTAACTAATTGTATTGACCCAGACTTTCCAGAAAAGATGGACAGTTGATAAAGTATTTACCCAGGTGAGTTGTTTGTTGTTTTTCCTATTTTATTTCAGCTACCTATGGTGTCTTTTTCCTTCAGTAATTGGAAAGATACATGTCTATAGTTATGCTGCTATTGCTGACCTGGACTGAGAGTACAGAAAGGGATAAGTGCAAAGGGAAAAATTGTTTTAATTTGTTAGCCTGTTTAGCTCCAACAAGATACCCAGCATGTCCTTTATCGTAGAAAACAAAATTACTCATGAAGCTTCTGTGTTAACACATGGGAAATGTGAACAGCTAAGAAAAATGGCTCATATGACAGTAAATGCTTTTATAAACATCTTTTTTGTTTTAAAATAACTGGCCTAAATGTCCGAAATGAACTTTGTAGCTATATAATTATTGTAACTCATAGTCTCATCTTCTGTATTTTTATAGAATATAGAAATTCTATAGAAATTCTACACAATAAGAAAAAAAGTTCAATTTAAGGAATCTGAATTACATTTGAGTGTGTAATTTAATATTGTGATTTAAATGTAAATGAAGGTTTGCTAAATAGCATCAGATATTTTGAGTAGATTTTTTTTCCTGGTGTTAAATCTGATATTTTATGTATGAGACTTATATACAATATACTAATATACAAATATTTTACATAGCAGAAGGCATAACAAGCTAAAGTCTGTCTGCCCAGTTATTTATATTGCCCTCACCTGTAATACTATCTGAGCACTTTTCTGAAGGAAGTATATTTGTAGAGGATAGAATTAAAGGAGCAAGGTAGTGACTGTGCGGACTGATACAGGTAGAATGAAAAGGTGTGATGCTTAACCAGCAGTGCCTCTTGCACTGCAGAGTTGATTACTAGTTTAGCAACTCAGCAATATAAGACAGTAAGTTAACTAAAACTGGTTATATATTTTCTTGTCAACTCTTCTCTCTACAAAAGGTTTTTTTTCTCCTGCTGATAATAGCTCACCTTAACTGATCACTCTTGTTATAGTGGGTATTGCAACACTCATTTTTTCATGCTGTGTGTATGTGTGTGGGTTTATATATAATAATCTTCCTACTGCATTTTCCACTGCATGCATCCAATGAAGTGGGTTTTAGCCCATGAAAGCTTATGCTCAAATAAATTTGTTAGTCTCTAAGGTGCCACAAGTACTCCTGTTCTTTTTTCAAAGGAAGCGTTTCCCTACTCCTGTATAAGATGACAAGCACTCTACCATCAATCCTAATAAAAACAATTTCACCAAGAAACAGGTGTTTTCTCAACATATCTAGACGGAACTAAAAGTCAATTCAGGCAGGCCTATTAAATATTAAACACCGCTCCATTCTATCATGATCGTCACCCCCCTCACTCACCTTTGAATCCTGTCCCATACAGACACACTACAGAGAGTGACCCCAGAAGTTTACCTCAGTGCTGCTCCATGGGCAGAAGGTGCTGTACAATGTAACTGAGCTGCTCTGGTTTATGGAATGAGAGCCTTGAGGATGTTGCGGGCGCTGTGGTGCCACAAGCTACCAGGATGGAGTTTTAACTGTTGTATTTTATCTAATACATGTTAATAATAATAATAATAATAATAATGTTTGGTCTTTTTTTTTCTTTTTTACTTAAAATCATAATGTTATTTTTATGTGTTCAATTCTTACAATAATCTCTGCTAAATGACAACCTGCCTCTCATCCAAAGAAAATTGTAACTGACAGTGTGCAAACATTGCACAGTCTTTTCTGTGAGACTTGTGAATTGTAAGTGTAATCAGGAAAGATTTAAGATTAACAATATGCATGTTATGGTTGGAGGAAAAATAAAATGGACACTTGCTAAGTGCCAGGTTACAATAGACTCAGATGGTTTGGAAGTCAAATAGAGAGCAGCTTTTAGTGAGTAACCAAATAAACCAAATGTAAAACAAACCCGACAGTCCTTTACCCATAATATTAGTAACTACACTCAGGAGGCCACAATGTGTGTTGGGTCTTTGGCCCATTTTGCAGAACAGCCTCACTATCGTTGAAGCATTTGGGGTGTGCAAAGCCAGAGCTGGCTGATGCTATGGGTGCCCTATTTGTGACTGGCTGACCAGGCCACTGGTACAGCAATCATACTCTCTCTTATTGAAGTTGAGGAAGATTTAGCCTGCAGCTACTAATAATTTCACATCCTTCTGCCCTGCCAAATGTGTAGCAGGATCACCTGACCTGGCAGCTTTCTGGAATCATGCTTTATCATCAAGAACTATCTGCCAAGCAAAAATGAATATAAAAATTACTATAAAACACATGTGCAGTACCACAAATACCTATGAGCTTTGACAAAGTCATTTGCATCAAAAGGAGCTAATCCTGCTCCCATTTAAGCCATTAGGAGTCTTTCCATTGACTTCATTGGGAGCAGGATAGTGCCAAGAGTTCTGAGACAAAAATTGCAAAAGACGGAAAAAAGAAATGCAGCGAAGAATTTATTAAACTGACAGAACTTTTACAAAAAAAAAATTGATTCAGTATACTGCAGGGTGTAAGGCAAGGAACTTAACATAACCTTTTTTTTTTAATTGAGCTAAGTGCAGAAGCCCTTTAAGTCAGTTACAAGGCATATATACAGTAATGGTATTATGAACACCTGTCATTCTTCTGAACTAATATTGGTCATTGGAAATATTAGAAGCCCCCTCCCCGTTAAGTCAGCAGGAGCTCTGTTTATGGACCGTTTGAAGGGGAGGGTCTTTATTGATTTCATTCTTTTGTACGATGCAGGGAGAGGTATATTTACAAGTCAGCTTGGCCTAGTAGTAAAGGGGACTCAGGAGTCATATATAGCTTTCACAACAGGAAATGACAGAAGTGTCTTTGTCACATGATGAACAATTGAAAGCTGAAAGTAAGTCTTTTTCCTTTCTTGAAAGGGAAAAAAAGTCTTCCCTTTCCTTTCACCGCCCTTCAGTGACAGCCCAAGTATAATTTTAAATATAATTTGGCCTGTATTTAAACTACTTCTAATTCTCAGTTAAAATAAAGTCCTCTTTGTAACATTTAAATAACTTCTACTTTTAGCTCTTAATACAATGAAGGGGTTTGGCTTTGTGTGAAGGACCACATGAAAGCTACCGTCAATTTGGCACTACCAGCTTCCAAGCTGCCAATCTAAAGCTGTTTCACACTGTCAGTCTGATGTTAGATTGTTCCATTTTCATTTTGTTACAGTATTAGCCATGCTAAGTTCTAGTAATTAGGCTTTGTCAAGAGGTCCCCCAAACTATGTGCTGCATAAGTGATGTTATTAATTCTGTAAGTAGTACTCTTTCCTGCAATTCAGTATGGTGTTGGGAGGCACTGTGGAGTGGGAGGCACCTTGTTTTGGATGAGATGGAAAACCAAGACCCAATATCTTTGGCTATTAAAAATCTCCTGGCATATTTCATATGGATAGAAGTATTAATCATGGTGTGTTGGCCTGACCTCAGTTTGAGACTAATTCCCATACCTACACTTTCATTTGGATATGCTATTCTTATTTATTGCCTGTTCTGAACCAGCACATAATGTTGTTGGATGGTTCAAATTGTTGAAGAGTTCTGCCTAAGTGGAGGCTGTATTTCTGTGCGCAAATTATTTTCATGTTTTATGAAATGTTTCAGGATCTTGTTGAACAGAGTACTCACCCATTTGCCTTACCTCCCATTTCTTTTGTGGTGATTTTTATAGTACCAGTAAGTGTACTAGGCACTCCACTAAAGATATTTTAAAGAAAGCCATGTCTCTTCTCTTCTCTTGAAAGCATATAGTATAAATGAAAACTTAGACAAGTGGGGATTAGGTGTAGAGCAGTAGAGGCAAGAGATAAGAAAAAAATTACTTAATTGAGGTCTATATGTCTTGGCAGTGCATGTGTTTTTTCGTGTGTGTGTGTGTGTGTGTGTGTGTGTGAATTTGTGCGTTTAACATAAAAAAATTCTTTTTGCAGGCCATCCTGCAGAAATGGGTGTTTAGGAGTGATTTAAATGAGATGACAGTGTTGGTTTGGTGAACTGATGTTGGAAGGGCATTCCTAGAATAAGAGGCAGTGTGGAACAAGGCATATGAGAAAATATGAAAGGTATCAAGAATATGAATCTCTCTGCCTACATAACTTGATGGAATGATTGGGTTAATTAGGTAAGGTTATTATTGTTAGTAGTAGAGTACAATCAATGTACGTGGCACTTTACAAGATGAAGAACAAGATCTGCTCTCTAACAGAATGAGTTTAAATTTGAATACAGACAAGATGCAACAAAACAAAAATGGGTGTAGAGATCAACTGATTTTGGGTGGGGAGAGCAACACAGGAAGTATTCAGGAACAAAGGTTTTCCTCCTTTCCCCCCCTGCTGCTGGTGATGGCTTATCTTAAGTGATCACTCTCCTTACAGTGTGTATGATAAACCCATTGTTTCATGTTCTCTGTGTGTGTATATAAATCTCCCCTCTGTTTTTTCCACCAAATGCATCCGATGAAGTGAGCTGTAGCTCACGAAAACTTATGCTCTAATAAATTTGTTAGTCTCTAAGGTGCCACAAGTACTCCTTTTCTTTTTGCGAATACAGACTAACACGGCTGCTACTATGAAACCGATTTAAGAATGTCTTTGAAGAAGGAGGGAGAGGGAAAGAGGATACTTGGGAAACAAGCAGTGACAGACTGTTCCAAATGCAGTTGGCAACATGATACAAGGAGCAAAGACAAGTTGGAGAAGGAGATGAACACAACAGTAAGGAGAGAGAGGATATTGAGGAGCTTAAGGAGTGAGAGAGGTAATGCAAGGCAATGAGAACAGAACAGTAGGTAGGGATAAGTTTATGTAGGGCCTTGAATGTGAAGGCAAGAATGTTGAATTTGAAGACAGGAAATGATTTAGGGCCTGGTAAGAGATTCATATGGGAGAGGAAGGAAGGACGAGAGGCAGGTTATTTTAGCAATGACATTTTGGTTAGCTAGGAGAACTAATTATTGTGCAATCACCAGCACTATATGTTTCTGGAATGTGAAACATTTTAGCTAAGGATTGAATAGGACTGTTCAATGTAACATTGCTGTGTGTATTATGGCTACAGCTAGGCCATCTAAAACGTACTATAATTAATTACAAAAAAAAAATGTACACTACTTTGAAGCTAATTTTTATCCTGAAAGAATTTTAAAACATTTTACAAAGGTATTTTTCTTCACTGCTATAAAAAAATTAATACTGATTTATTGTTTCTTCTTTAGTTACATATTATTACACTATACTTTGTTCCTCCATATTTTTCTTTAATTTGCTATCTTTTTGCCCTTTCAAGCCAATGACCATTATTGAAGAATTTGAAGAAGGTCAAGCTTTTTAAAACATCATAAAATAGATTTAACTGTGTTCCACAGCCTAAAATTTTAATTCCTGCTACCAGTTAAACAAACAAACAAAAAATCTTACAGCAATTCACACCTGCCAGAGAACAGTGGGATCTCAAATATATATGTTGTTAAGACTGTTTCTTTGGTCTAAGAGAGTTAATACCAAGGCTTGTAAGAAGTAATGAAATGCATTGCCCCTTATTATAAACAGGAACTAGAATGGTGTTCACAACAAAGATATGAACAGAAGCTTTAATTAGCTTTATGGTTGTGGATAATCTTTCAAGCATGTCTGTTAATTAAGGAGATATAAATATGAGTCACTTATTCTGAGCCAGCCAGAGTGCTGCTGCTTATATCAGGAATAACCTTAGCACATAGAGCTCTATGCCAATACATTTCAGGCTCAATCCTGCAAACTGCTGAGCACCCTTAACTCCCATTTGAGCTGATGAGACTTGTCAGTGCTCAGCTTCTCACAAGAAGTTCACAGCAATGCACAGAGCTGAGTCCTAGTTAAGAGTCTTATTTTGCAATCCTTATCCCTTCAAGTAATCTTTACTGCAATCAATGGGACTGCTCATGTGACTAAGGATTACAGGTGATAAGATTCCTAATTTTCATCAAAATTTACAAATCTAAGGTGTGGAACCAACAAAAAACAAGTAGATACACTGGTACAGTGAAAGGAAAAAATAACATGTGAGAAGAAGCACAGTGAAAAAGCTGCGAAGGAAAAGACACCAAGCAGTCACCTCAACCGTAAGACTTTTGTCTATTTTCTTACCTGAAGCAATGAATCTGACAGGAGAAAAAAAGAAGCATAAATAATATCAGGAGAAGTAGTAGAAATAACAACATTATGGTTGCTCATTTATGTGCTTTTTAGGATTTACTTGCCAATTGTTTTCTGACCCTGGGGATCGAACAAATACACCTCACAGAGTCCACAATTTTAATAATAACAACGCACAAATGTAAATTGATAAACAAGCATAGTCTTTATCACAAAGGGGTAACTGTAGCCAATCACCCTGACTAAATCACACATGATCCAGCTTTCCTTGTCACAGAAAGAAGCCATCAACCAGTTTTAACCATCTGAGCCACCCAGACCTGGACCCTAGCCTTAGACTACAAGCCAAAATCTCTAGCTTCATCAAGAAGAAATTAGAGTTGCCATTAGGCCAAACCATGGCAGTCCCTGCTGGTTGATACCACTAGTGCATGATGAAGCTTGAAAAATAATTCAGAATAGAACCCAGGTCACCAGAGTACCTGTCTAGTGCACTATCCACTTGGCCACACTTCCTCCCTAGTACTGATATTTGTTGAATTAAGCTTGAATACACCGACAGTGACATTTCCTGTAGGGAAAGATTTGGAAAATTCTTGCAAAAAAAAAAACAAAAAACCCACCAACCCTGAAAGGACCTCACAAATGAAACTTCTACTTTGTAGTGGAGCTGCACCCCAATGAATGTGAGCAGCACTCTTTTTTGTTTGACACACCAAACTAGCCTTAACTTGAAATCTAATCTTACAGTTAGCAAGATTTATAGCTGGAGAGAAGATGCTTTTATATGTGTGCGCACAGCTTATATTCAGCCTTTTTGTTTGTTTGAACTACAGAGCATCATTTCCTTGTCTGGTAAAATGTTCATTTAAAAAAAAGAGCACTCTTTAAATAGAACGTCAAACAAGTGATGTGGCTGAAAGCAATATATTCACTATACAACTGCTTTCTCAAACTCAGCTTGCATCATAAAATATTGTATTCCAGTGCTAATACCAATATTTGTCCTGACAATAAGCACCAACATCCACACTGGCAATTTACAAGGCTATATTTAAATTATATAGGATTTTAATTGTTGATAAATGCATTTATTATATGTTATAGGGCACTGTTGATGTACACAGCACTTTACAAAACACAAAATATGTTCTGAGGGCTACAGGAGAAGTATCTATGGGAAGATGGGCACTGCTTCTCACAGGGGTTTTTAATTTGTTGGTGGCTCAGTTGTTTGCTGCCTTATGTGACTATACAAGGTGGTCAGAGAGACAAGGTGGGTGAGGTAATAGCTTTTATTAGACTAACTTCTGTTAATGAGAAAGAGACACAAGTTTTGGAGCTACACAAAGTTCTTCTTCAGGTCTGGGAAAGGTATGGCTTCACAGCACAATGCAAGGTGTAGTTAGAACATATTCTAAAGGGTCATTCAAGGTAGAGTGGCCTATTAACACCTCTGTAGTCATAGGACAAAAAGAGGGGGTTAGGGGAGTTACAGATTGTTGTAATAAGCCATATATCCCAGTGTGTCTGTTCAGTTCTTGATTTTTTAGTGACTAGTAGAGCTCACAGGCTCGTCTTTTGAAAGCGTTGCGCAGTTTTTCTTTGAGGATGAGTACTAATAGGTCAGATATGGAATGATCACGTTGTGAAACATATTCACCCACAGGTGATTGGGTGTTTTTGACTTTTATCATTTTCCTGTGAGAGTCCAGAAGGGCTACAACTACACTACATAGGCACAAGGTGATGTAAGTTGTTCTCTTGTTCCCTTGCATGGACTACCCACATTGTGGGTAGCAGCCCTGGTGGGAGAGCAGCCTCCTTGGGGTTGCTACACCCACTCCGATACAAAAGGGCAAGGAGTGGATGGAGCTTTGGCTCAGGTCTCCCATCTCCACTGCACCCCCAGCACAAATGAGGAAGTAACCTGCACCAGGTATGATGCTGGTGAGAGTTATTTCTAACATACATCCTAAAGCAAGGGAGGAACCAGGTATTTGATTGTGACCTTGCCTCTGAAAAATCTCACTTGGCCCTATCTGCATCCTTAGCATCTAAATAGATTTGAAAATCTGGCGCTGATTGACCAAGTGAAACAACTAGATGCTCAAGCTCCTATTTCCAATTCAGAATTCCGATCAGTGGGCTTATGGACTCGGAAAGAGAAGCCAAGTTAGAGAAAAGAAAACAACCTTGCAGTTGAATAGGGAATAATTTTTATGATTCAATGGTTTTTTTTCCCCACCCAGGAGAGTAAAATCTGGATGTCCTCAGGTCTCAGAAATGAGCAGAAAGAGAAGAAAAAGCTGCAAGGGCAGAAAAAGCTCAGATCCCAGAGAATGTAAGTTCATGAAATGGTTAGTTTGAATGTATAGCACAATGTCTGGTCATTTTCCAGACATTTTCTAGAAATACTTGAGTTATAGTAACATAATTAAAGCAAGATTAAAGACAGATATCAGTGCATCTTAGTTCCCTAAAGTTATTTCCTGCTTGGGCTATTAGTTTTCTGCTTATGCCAAGGCATCCATATTAAATAAATATAAACAGAGGTGATTTCTTCCTGAGACTTGGTTTGTTGTTGAGTTGCTATCCTGTCTCTTTCTGGGCATGTGCAGGCAGAGGTAGTATTGTTTAAATGTCCCAAATTTATTTCAGACTTCTTGTGTGCAGAAATTATAGTACGGACAAAAATGAGAACAATATATTTCTGAAAATTAATAAAGTATAATAGCTGAACTAATCCTGGTTAAGTAGATGTTACTATAATCTATTGTCCTTGCTATTTAAAATCCATTCAAAAAGGTCTCAAACAAGACAGATTTTCATGTAATTTACAGAAGAAATCTTGCACAGAACAACTCCCATTGGGAAACAGTATTGTCTAATAGTTAGAACATTATAATGCCAGGGTACTTTGCTACTGACATGCTGTGTTACCTTGGCTACATTAATTAATCCCCTTGTTTGCTCATTTGTAAAAGGATTATAATAAGTACAAGTCCCAAGTAATGTACCCAAAATTGCAACCATGCAATAGGATATTGATTGTTCCACTGTGTGCTGAGGAGAGGAACAAATATCCCACGGGAGAGAGAGAGAGAAGTAGATCTTTCTAAATGAACACATTACAGCATAGTACATTTGTACTGTGTAAAATCTCGTGTGAGCATTTTAAAGACAAAATTGTATGGTTCTTACTAATTTCATATGAGTAGGCTGATTTTTAGTGTGAGAGACACTGTTTACTTGGCTTCATATTGTAAAACAAATAAATTACATTTAAATAAAAATGTGTAGTCGAGTGATACTAAAAAGAAGAAAAATAGGTCAGTTCTTATGGTATATACAGTATTTCTAAAGTATAGCTCCTCAGTGACATAAGCACTGAATATGAAAAACACTGTAAGGCCTTATAATACATTTCTAGATGCTGCTTACATAGACCACTGCAAAAACCTTTCTTCCTTTTTTCCAATTTAGATGAACATTTGCCAGCTGTTTGTAAATGCCAGCAAAATGTAAAAGGCCTTAAAAATAAAGCGGATGAGGACCCAGTGGAAGCTAATTTCCCTGAGCCAGTGGACATGGAGAGATCTGAAGAAAACAGGAAAGATCACTCTTGTACACCATTGACTGGGCAACAGAATAATTCAGGTGAATGTGAAGATAAAGAACAAGAAAATACAGATGACAGTGAAAAAGAAGGAGGGAAGGAAAAAGATTGCCCTCCACCATCATTCTCTCATAGTCAGGAAGAGGTCCTTGCAGTGGTAACCTTCGATGAATCAGAAGCCTTATCAACAGGAAAAATTACATTGAAGCACAACCCAAGCTCTGCAGAACCCTTTGATTTGGCTAGTGAAGTACTTACTGCAGAATTAAAATGTGGTGGTTTTAATATGAAAGTAGAAATTAAGAAGGGCTTGTTATTTGATTCTGGAACAAGCCTTGTAATTGAGAAAAAGAAATGTCCAAAGAACAGAAAGTGCTATCGTGACAAGCAATATCAGAAAAGCCACTATTCCAAGTGCCATAAGTGTCAGGATCCATCAACTGCCCATTCTATAGATGAAAATGAGAATTACAAGGCATCCTCTAAACACAAAATACAAATTACCAGCAACAAGAACACCTCACTGAAAGTGAGCATTGTAGGAAAGGAAATTAAAGTGAAATACAACAATAGAAAGCAGAATCCAATAATTCATATAGAACCAGGTGAACACACACAGACAAGTGGCAAAACTTGCAGCAGGAAATATGGAAACACTTATTCCAGTGATACAGAATATTCTGTAACAGAGGTATCTTGCAGCACTGATTATGAATCAGATTTTAGCCTTCATGAAAAGGAAGAGTCTTTTACAAACTATACATGTCCAGACTGGTATCTACTTCTTCCTCCACCTGAAGAGTTTGCTGACAGCAAAGAAATATGTTTAGATACCACTACAGAGGTTGCATCCTTACTCCCAATCAGTGATCAAAAAGAACCTGACACCTTACCTGCAGTCTTACCAGCTTGGGAGGAAGGAAATCATATCTGTAAACAAAAAGAACCTGGGACTGAAGATTTTGCCAGTGAAAAGGAAGATTTCTGTAAAGACAAGATATTTTTCTCAGAATTTAGTTATAATGGGGGTTGTCCTTTAGATACTAATGGTTCAAGTGAAAAAATCCTTGGTAAAGAACCTATTGATGAGGCCAATGAAGCAGGGCAAATAAGAAACAGTCTCATTGACATAAGGAACACTATATTAGCTTCACACCCGGAGCCAAAAGCAGTTAGAAGAAAATCTTTTCCAGATGTCACCATTGATGTATTGTCACCAGTTCACCACAGAAGGGATTCTGGCTTTTATTCATTGCCATCTTTATCCTTAAAAGTACTGCCCAAGCAGGCCAAAGCAGTAGATGTTTACAGCAAGAATACTCAGTCTCATAACAGCTGTACAGAACTTTGTAAGTGTTTCAGCTTCACATCAGTCAGCAGTCCGAGAGTGCTCAAATCTTATCAGTATGCCTTCACCTCCTACAATCATGACATGACCATTTACCATTCTGAGCTGGAAGGAAGTATAGATGATGCTTTCTTCTTCACTCACTATGAAGACTATATGGGGGACTGTAAAGAAATGGAAGCGACATTAGTGGAAACATCTTATTCCAACATCAATTCAAATGTAGAACGAAAACTGGAGCATAAATACTCAGAGCCTCTCCAGAATCTTGCTGTATGTGATGAACACATTGAGTTTACAGAAAGTGGTTTTGATGAGGAGACACTAGAAAGTGATCATCACTTTGATGTACAAGGCGATGTTGAAGTACGGAATAAAGCCCTGATATTTCAAGTCCCTTCCCTTTCCAGAAGCCCTTCAAATGGCCATGTTAGTGACAAAAGCATAGCTAATACAGTAGCCATAGACTGTGTCCAAAGCCAACATTCAGCATTACAACCAAGTAAGTGTGTTCATCCAGCTACCCCAGAGCCTGAGGTAACAATAAAGAAATGGAAAGGATCAGTGATGACTGTAAAAACTGGAGAGCAAGAACAAAGGCTCATCATTCAAGGCGACAATAAGGAGATAGCTGATTCCTTTGGCTCTGGGATAAAAAATGAGCCTAAGCTACCCCGCAGCATACGAGAAAAATCATTTATGTCCCTTTTATTGGATGCTGAGGAGTCAGATATAGATAATGAATTACAGAGCTTTTCTGAGGTCCAGGACACATCTAGGAATATTCCTGATGAAGCCAATTTCCATGATGATTCCACACATATTACTTCAGTGTCCAGCTCCTCAGTGCATCCTGAAGATAAGCAAGTTTGCACTGAGGGTACATTTACCAAAGAAACAAAAGAGAACCTTTGCAGTGAACAAGAGATAACAAGCCAAATATCTGATCATTTAAGAACAGTGCCTGTAGCATGTCAGATAGAGCAGCTAGTTAAATCCGGCTCTGAAGAAATTGAGAAAAAATGTGAGACAAAGGATTGTTGCCAGAACACATACACACCAATGTCACCAAGAAAGCAGATTAGTCAAAAAGGTAGGCATTCCAGAATTCTCTGCATGATTAATCCTTTTGCATATGCTGCACATTTGGGGAATGGCTTAGCCCTTTGTGCTTTGGCGACTTATAGCTTGGAAAAAACAGGTGAATTATTAATATACAAGGGTCATACTGTTTCCTAATCCCATTCTCTCATCTCTTTGGTGATATGTTTAGCTATTTGATTGTACTCTGCTCACCACTCCCTTCTGTGTAGAATCAGGTGGGCCAATAGTTTATTAACAAAAAAACACTTTAAAACAGCTTTGCTACACAGAGTTTGATATATTGTAACAAAGCACTACCAATGTGATCCTCCTAGTGAGTAAAGCAAATACCAGATCAGGATTAATACAGGTGTCATGAGACATGTTCTCAGAGCTCTGTACTATATTTAGAAACATATGTAAGTATGTTTAAGGATGCATGTGGTCTAGTGACCTCAGCAAAAGACTGAAAGCCAGGCACATCCTGGTTCTAATCTTGGCTGAGCCTTCAGCACATTAGATGACCTTAATCAAATCATTTGACTTTCCTTCTGCCTCTCTATACCTATCTGAGAAAATGGGGTACAGAGAAGTTTTTTTTTTAAATAAGATGCTGCATCAGTTCTGAAATTTCCTATTTATCTTCCTTTCTACCATCCAAACATCCCATAAGAATACCTGGGTAACAATTTAAAAAAATTGTATCATAGCAATGTAAAAGACTGAGTTATCTAGTCCTTAACAGTTTTAAGTTGTTACCAGCTATATATAGATCATCCTTTGGAAATTCAGCTGACTTTTTTTTTTGTTTAATTTTATAACTCCCAATGTAGTAACCATGATCGCTCCTTAATTCTTTCTTAAAATTTTTAGATATATAACTTTACACACTTAAATTGAGATTTTCAAAATGCTCAGCATTGGCCTAACTCTGCGCCTGTTGAAGTTGATGGTAAAACTCTCATTGATGTTAATGGGACCAGAGAAAGGCCAATGAGAGTTTTACCATTATCTTGAATGGGAGTGGAGTTAGGCCAGTGCAATGCACTGTTGAAAATAGTGCCCTATATAAAATTAATGTTCCAGTACAGACCAAAACAGGGGAGGGGGCCAAAGCGATGGTTGGGTGGGAAGGGTAAATCAGGGAGTTGATAGTAGTGAAGTATTATATGAGAAGAGGCAACTGACTGGATCCCTTAACCATTCATTTCCAGACATTATTAATGTTTAGGGAGGTATTTTTAAGGTTTAGATTTTTGTAAAGCAAGTGTAACGGGGGAAGGGGAGGGGGACTCCAGTGAAACATACATTCAACCACTATTTTTTTAACAAAGATTTTTGATAGTGAATTACACTTCATTTGTATTGTGTAAACATATCATGAGTATCATTTGCTATGGGGAAGAGTGCAGTTGCCCCTCCCTTGACTTTTCATAGGCTTATGTGTTCCAGTATGTCTTCCACCACCCTCCTACCCAGTCTCCCAACTTTGCAGGATACGATGTAATGTTCTATATACTGACACAATTTTGCCCTCCCTAGAATTTGTTTCAAATAATGCGCCAGAAACACATAGACAAGTTCGCTCTGGGCCACACATTCAGTCTTTAGAAGTCCTTTCCAATGGCCTGAAAAGCATGACCTTTTCTTTCTTTGAATCCAAAATAATTCTTAAGATCCTGATTCTACCACATACATTTGTGAGGAATGGTATCCATTGATTTTGCTGTTGAGTAAGATACTATATAGCGTAAATAAGGGTCACAGAATCATTTTAGGATATGGCAGCATCCTGCTCTGTCAGGCAACTGGTCAAGTGCAGCCATTTCATTGAACAGTCTGCAGATAGAGAGGCAGTGTGTGGCTTGCCATACCCAACAACAGAATTTACTTGAAAGGGACATATATAGCAGTTTCAATGGGGGGAGGGGGAAAGGAAGAAAAGAAAGAGGAGGAAAAAAAAAGTCCAGGCCAAATAAAATTCCAGTAATATGTTTCCTCTAGTTTTATTTACTTTTCCTGGTACCAGCAGGATTTTATTTATAGATCACCATTGAAACAAAGCAGCAGTTCCCATGTTTCCTGGCAAAACTTTGAATAAGTGAATTACTATATTCGTTCTTAAGCCCACGGTGGCCTTCCAAAGTTTAAAAAAAGAAAGGAAACAACCCACCACCACCTTAATCTAGTGGTGTTGTACTACCATGACATAGAAAAGATACCACCATCCAGTGTTGTAATAAGCACTAATGAAGAGTAGCGTGTGCAACAATGGCTAGTTACAACAGGGTCCGGTTATGGGGAAATATCCTTGTTTATGTTTGTTTAATATTAATATTTAATCATTCAGCATCCAATACTGTACATGAAAACCAAGGTGTATCAATTTTTATAACATAAATATTAAAGCTGCTTGTGAATTTACCATCAAAATTTTTTTTCAATGGAAATTATGGTTTTTGCAAAATCAAAATTTTCTGTAGGAAAATGACATTTTGTGCCTCTCGCCCTTCCCCTCCAAAAAAAAATTCTGTTGGAAAAATTGAAAGAGAATATTTAGTTTCCGATCAGATTGATTCAAATAGAAACATTTTGTTTTGTGAAACCATATCAACACATTTCATTTTGGGTGAATTCAACGTTAATCTTTGTCTGCCTGCCTCAATTGCCATGGTACCTCATGCCCCTATTCTGCTTCTGGGGTGGGATCTCTGGTTGGAGATCATATGATGCAATGTAGTCTTCCCTCTGACTGAGCTGCAACAATGCATCATGGGATATCAGTGATTTCAATTCATCATAGAACATATAGTCTGGCGAGGGAGACCAACCCATAGAAGAGAATGGGGACGTGAAGCACATGAAGTACAGCTGACATGACATACCATGATGGCTCAGGCAGATGTAGTTTAATATTGAACCGATCCGACACTAAACATTTTGATTTGGTTCAACAAACGAAATCAAACCAGTACAGTTCAGGAATGTCAAATCATCCCATTTCAATTTAAAATGTTGAAATGAAATGATAGCTCTAATAAATATATTGAGCGTCAGCGTTCCAGATAACATGTTATCTTTAAAGTATGCCACCCAGAAAAAAGCTTCCTTAATTTGAATATTGTTTTCAAAACATTATTGAAACTAAATTATCATTTTAAGGATATAAAGTATATGGGGGGGGAGGTTTTTTTTCAAACAGTAAATTATATCAAAAATATTCCCATCATTTGCCACCAAACAAGCTACCCTCGTAGGATTTAGTTTCCTGCCACTCAGCAGAAGAATGTCTGTCTGGAATAGAGGCACAGTGGCATAAACCTTGATCATCCAGGGATTGAGAACCATGTAAAGAGGCTGTTGGGACAATGGTGCTTGGAAGAGGCACTCATTCAGCTCATCCCAAATGGAGTTCCAGATAGATTAGGTCTCCCTAGTCCTACCCTCTCCTGGTAATCCTACCTGCCCTCTCTGCTCAGACATCTTTGTCCTTCCAGGTGTAAATAGATGCAGCTAGCACCCCTTGCACTTATGTAAATGAATTTACCCAGGGTCTTTATTTCTAGATTTGTTTTTAATGTCTGAAATAGCAATAAAGTAGTACTACTATATTTATAATTTGCTTAGAAATAAATTAATATGGAAGTATTCTACTTTGAGTTTTGTACTATCTTCTTAACTGCCTTTTCTCCTTGTTATATTTTTAAGGCCATATTTTTAAATAAGGACACCTGAAACTCATGCTTTACACATACACATAAATGCACAGATTCCTTTGCACATGCAATAAACATGCTTGTGTTTGCAAATTGAGGGATTATGCAGGCAGATGGCTATGTAGGTGCTTAACTAGCTATCTGCATGCACGATCTGCTTTATGTGTACAAGCAAGGCAATTACACATGCCCACATTTTTTCATATAAGCCTTCGATATCTTTTTTAAATGTGGCCCATGACTAGTTAAAATGCTATTTGCTATTTTGATTTTCTGTCCCTCATATATTTGCAGACAGACTATTGTTATACACATTATTTCATCATTTATAATGAGGAAAAGCTCAATTTTAAAAAGGTATAATTGACAGAACATTTTGTATAATTTGTATAACTGTAAAAGAACTGTTATATCTGACATATCTAGCTCTCAGATAAAATCTGATCTTAATTTAGATTTGAAGTCAGAAGTGAATAAGACCATAAAGCTACCCGGTGAACCAGTGTTAAAAGATACAAGAGCCAGTGATAGCTCCCAGGAAGAAGCCCTAGACCGATGGGCCAGGCAACGGAAGCAATTCAAAGACAGTAAAAAGTGCAGTTCAACTGGAGGGAGCTCCATAAACAGCACTATCACTGAGATATCAAGTGAGTACATAATGGTCTTGCAATTGTACCTCTTCTCTTATGTGACTGACAATGCCATCAGAACTATCAGCCAAGGAGATTTCATCTTCAGGTTGCACAGCCCATATATCCATATATATGAGAGATTCTATTGTTCACTGCTGAAGAATACACTGCTGAGTGTATTGACACTGTCCTCTAAACTGAATTTTTCATTCATTTTCGATGTCTATCTAGTCCTTAATTGGGTACACACTGTAAACCAGAAATAACTTCCTGATCCTGAGGCTTTTCTCCAGTTCTGTTTTCTCCAGGATTATGACTAAGGTTACAAACCTAAATCATATTCATAGATACAAGTATGCCTTCCCAAACTTCTTGTGATTATATCTGATTCAACTGAGCTATGTTTCCTTCTTCCCACTCATATGAGCTAGGCTCCTCTGTCATTCAGATTTTCCCACCCTTTCTCACATTAAGTTGAACTGTAAGTAGTCTTATTGAAAAGTCAGTGGAGCTTGTCAGGGAATAAGACACTACTCAGCAAGGGGCATGGTGGCAGAGTCCGGTCCTAAATGTATAATGTAGAATTCTTGCTGTCCGCTGTGTCCTCTTCCCATCACTATATTCCTTATATTCATTCATCAAGCCCTTTTTCCTAAAACTTGCTACCTGGATTGCCCTTCACTGTCCCTCTGCTATTGGAACAGCTATACCTGTAACTGGGGGGTGTACCAACCCTACACTGTTGTTCTGGTCACAGGAGACTCTGCCCACCCGTGCCTCCAGGGCATGCTTTCAGTGAAGGTGGAGCTTAAAAGGGCGCAGCACAGGGCAGTCAGTCCAAGGGAGCAGACCTGCATTGGTAGCTCCTGCAGAAATCCATTGGGAGACCCACACCTCCAGAAGCAGACTTCAACTCAGAACCACAAGCATGGCAAAAGAGACAGCAGAGTATCTGTTGATGAGTGGGGAAGGGAAGCTCCTGACCCCCTCCTCAGAGGACAAGTTGTGGGCTGTAACCCAGAGATAAGGCTGGGTGATACCCTGGTCCAGGTTGCACACCTGAACTGCGTGCCACAGGGCCCTGGGAAGGAACCTGAAGGAACAGGAAGGCCTGGGTTCTCCTACCACCAATCCGGGACTTGAACCCACAAAGTGGTATGACTAGCCAGTGCTCTGACCATTAGGAGACACGGTCTAGGAAGACAGTCTCCCATCACACTGTCTCATTAAGAAATCTGTCACCTTTTCACATGTTTGAGTATATCAAACTCACTGGCTCTTTGTCTCAGAATTTTCTTTGGGCAGAATTTTCAAGTTGAGCTGTTTAATGAATTTATGCTTCTTGCAGATGGATTCCCCAACTAGGAAACAACATATGTTGTACTTCTCACACAACACTGGCTTTGCCTCTGTTTGTTATATTAGCTAATTTAAACAAACTGTCTTAACAGGTAAATGAACTTTTTATCCTTTTAAATATCTGAAAATTGTATCCACATGCAGAACATACTGCTCCACTTCCAGCAAAAATACTTGTCATTGAGGTTGTTTTGGTTGCTTGCTTACTAAAATGAACTTACTGAAGATTGATAGCCCTTGGACTGATGTCTTCAGTTTATTCACAGAATGATTACAATTCACTCTGCCACTGCTTATGTTGTATCTAGAAATCCTGTACTGGAGGGATAATTGCTGGAGGTGAAAAGTCAATGAGACTTAGATATCTACTAAGAACTGGACTGAGGTGACTAACTCATTTTACATAGACCACTAAAAGCTGTTAGATAGTGTTAGGGGGCTTATTCCTTCACCCACTTACTTCCCTGGTCCTTCTCACATGAACAGAGAGCAACAATACCCAAAGTCCAAAAGTGCAAACAATTCAATGTTTATTGGGGTGAGCTTCCAGCAAGCATGATTCCAGTTTCCTTCCTTAGTGTCCCCCTTCCCAGCTCTGACACCACAGAGCCTTACACCTGTGTCCCTGTTCCCATTCCTGCCCTTAGCTAAACATGATTCCAATTTTCCCACCCCCATTCCCTGTTCCCATTTCCCCCCCCCACTTCCTGATTGACTGCAGACTATATAGTAAAACTTGAGTTCTGCTTAGCTATACCTTAACCAATCATTATACTGAAATTTAACTAACCAATCCTAACATATTGTAACATGATTATTTAACCAATTATATCCCTCCACCTTAATTAGTTTATACGCAGCAAAATTAATTATACAGCAGACAGAAACAATCCCAGAACCAGACAGAGATTATACAGACAAACAATAGGGAAATGGGGACTACAGTGATAGAACAAACACAGAAATGAGAATTACACATCCCAGTTATTGATAAGTGAGTTCTTGCTATCAAACTAAGTTTCCTTTTACATCTTTTAGGCACTTCCCTTTCTCTGGAGGCAATAGGCACTATCAGGACAGGATTGTGTTCCTAACAGCCCAATAGCCCTTATTTCAATGTGACTAGTTTGGAATGTGAGGAGGTGACCGGTCGCTTCCCAGCTTATGGCTGCCTCTGCTGCTTAGCCAAAGGCCTTAGCCTAAGCACAGGGCCTCAGACTGTCATGGTAAGAGAAGGACCTTACACAAGTAGACAGTGATTTTGATTCTTTCTTTTATACCTCTAGAACTAGCTAAGTGATAAGAATACACCTAAATTCTTAGAGTTATAAGCCTTTACAGACAGACCTGAATATCTATATCCTAACAGATAGTAGCAACTGCAAACTGTTACCAACCTAGGCTAGATCCAAACCAGCTTTGAAGACATGGAAAGCATCTATTACAAATCTCCTGAGTTAGAAGAACCACAACATTCTACAAGCAGACATAGCAGGACAAAATTTGCCTGCAGAACTTTGATTGATTTCAGTGGGAATTGATCATGTGTATACTGTAATGTTCCATTGATCAAATACACTCCAATTTCAACAGGAACAAAAATCCAAAAGTGCAACTTGCGGAGCTAGGGTATCAGGGGGCCTTGTACTTACTGATGCTTCCCTCCAGGCTAATGTTTTGCCATCAGGTGTCCTGAACCTGGTTCTCCCTGGCTGTTGCCTGTGGAATCCATGAGTGACTCTGACCTACTTAATTAAGAATTATAGTATTCCATATTTTAGACTGTCTGTTGTGGATTAGAGTCTATTAATCCCAAGGTCTACTTGGTTCAGGTGAGGGAAATGATTTGGTGATGGAAATGTGTCATTAAGCCATCATTGCACTTCACTGTATTCTTAGCCTATTCTCTGGTGTATGCACTCACTCAGAACAATTCTAACTTGTACTTGTCTGGGGTGTACCCCAGTGGCTGTTCCAGTAGTTAAGAGCCAAAGTGCAGCATGCTCTTGGATCAGCCTCCTCCTTCCTTAACCCAATCTTGATATGTCCCCTGTGCAAAGTGCTGTGGTGGAGAGGGGTGGAGAGCCATTTCTGCAGCTCTGCACCACTTGTGGAATTTCTTTGTGTATTCTCCCAGGGCTGGTCCCCTCAGCTATATAGCCCATTTACCATCATCAGGGTAATGTGAGGGGGGCAGGAATGGAACACAGAATATGGCCTTGTGTTTGGGAAGTTTCTAAAGCACTTTGAATGCTACTACCGTCTTAATAATGAAATATGAACTATTGCCAAAGATCATAACACTCAAAATATCCAGTCCAGCAGGTAGAGCAGTTGTTTAGTATGTGGCCTAAGTTATCCTTCATTTTTAGACTCAGGAAATGCTATCAACCTAATATGTGTTTTAAAATGACAACTTTACAGTGCAGAGTTTCATTTGGTGCTCTTCAAACTGCTAGTCTTACTCATCTCAAATTTTCTGCATAACAAGACAGTAGATGTGATGCTTTTACATCGGTAAACACAGTTAATCAATCTGTCAGAGCTAAAGAAAATGCTGAGTAACATACATCTGGTAAATAACTTGCTGAACGCAAACTGAGGAAGAAAAATCTAATTTTTTTATTTTCAATTCTGAAATGATAGGTGCACATGACTCTGCATCCAAATACATGCTAAACAAGGCAAAGCCTGCCCTTATCGCTTAAATCTGCCTTAAGCTATTTTCTGCTGGATGAGACTATTCCATAATAACATCTTTAAATATATGGCCCAACATTGTATACTGTTAGTTAGAATGTAAATAGTTTTGTGGCACTTTATCTTACTGAAGAAATATGAAACAATTCTCCATACAGAAGCATTGGATATTAGCATGTCAGTGATACTAGTGAAGATATGGGATATTGCCACTTGTTAAAAGGGTTCAGTGGACAAACTGCCTGGTATTTGAAAGAGTAAAGGTTGAGTGTTCTGCACATGACTCTCCTATGTGAAAACCTCCCAATGAAGTCCATAGAAAATTGAACATTTGGGGGATAGTCAGTTTGTACACCATTTCTACTATCTCATCTGATGGCTGAGTGGTTGTCTCTGAGATCTAAGTTAGTGATCTCATTACCTAGTAGATAGATGTCCACTTTACAAAAATCACTATCACAGTTTGCACTAATTGGAAACTTTTTGGCATGGTCAGTAAAGAAGCCAAAGATAGAATTAGCATGCAGATTATCCTTCCATCCTGTGGGGATACCCTCCAGGTCATAGCTAGCATTTTCACAGATGTATAGACTATAAGGCTAGAAGGGACCATTGGGATTATTTAGTCTAACCTCCTATATAACACAGGCCATCAGACTTTCCTGAATTAATGCCTGCTTCAAGTCCAATACTTGCGGTAAACTAGAGCATGGCTTTTAGAAAAACATCCAATATTGATTTTAAAATTTCCTGTGATGCATAATCCATCCCAATCCTTGATAAATTGTTCCAATGCTTAATCAACATCACTGTTAAAAATTGCACCTTATGTCTAGGGTTAATTTGTCTAGCCTCAACTTCCAGACATTGAAGAGTCCTCTATTATCAAATTTCTGATCCCCTTGTAGGTACTTCTAGGATTTGATCAAGTCACCCCTCAACCTTCTTTTTGTTGAACTAAACAGATTGAGCTTCTTATTTTCTTCATGATAAGATATGTTTTCAAATCCTTTAATCATTCTTGTGGCTCTTCTCTGAATCCTCTACAATTTTTCAACATCCTTCTTGAAGTGTGGACATAAGTACTGGACATAGTATTCTCAAGCCAGATGCACAGGTAATATAACTTCAACACTCAAGATTCCTCCATTTTGATGTAGCAGTTTGTAAAGATTGCTCTCTGCTGCCCACAGTCTCCCTGTTTTGTGGAAAATTACAGGACAAAAACTACAGTTTTCAGAGCTGTCCCCTTCTGGCATCTTTCACAAGTACTGAATTCATTTTTGAATCCAGACCCCTAACACACAATACTCAAATCTATTCTGTAAAGCAGAGAGGCACAACTCACCCCACCTTGCTCTAGGCTGGCTCTTTACAGACTGACTGCTGAAGCCCTGGCTCATACACTTCCCTACAGAGTCCCCTAGCATGCAATCAGGACAAGGAAACCCCCTGAGAATTTAAAGGGATAGTTTATTATTTTAACATTGTTTTCAATACACCACAATCAATGGTTCAAATTCTACTGCGTTGAAGAAGTTAAGCACAGTCCTGTTTATGCAGCTATGCCATGTATATAAATAATGTCTTGCTGGTTCATAAGACTTCAACACAGATTTTATGCTGCAGCTTATGTAACAATATGCTGATTAGTGCTGTCTTTGTAACTGAATGAACAGTGAATCACTCATCCATATAATCAGATCTGTTCCTAAGAAACTCCCTATTTTAACACATTATCCAATGGAACATAAACAATTATCACTATGCTTTAAAGGCTCAGAATCTCAGGATTTTCACAGAAATAATGTACTGATTACACATGGGCAATCAGTGGTCAAGAAGAGAACACAAAGGTAAATTGGTGTGTGCTTGTGAATCAATGTGTATTGTTACTTTTGGCATTTCACAATGCATCCGATGAAGTGAGCTGTAGCTCACGAAAGCTTATGCTCTAATAAATTTGTTAGTCTCTAAGGTGCCACAAGTACTCCTTTTCTTTTTGCGAATACAGACTAACACGGCTGCTACTCTGAAAAGTAATGTTATGTATTACTTAGAGAGGGCAACAAAAATCTGACACAAGAAGATAGTCACATAATAGTCTGCATACTCTAATAGATCACTTACAATATGTATTTATAAATCTGTTTTTAATAAAGAAAGATTAGCAGAAGTCATCATAGAAATGTATTGATTTGGAGTGGGATATATCATGTGTGTGAGTCATTAATTATACTTTTATGAAACCTGCATGAGTACAAATGTAACAGAGTCCAATTCAAAACTTATTCAAATTTGGACTTAAGTGCAACAGTCAGTAAATGTGCAGATTATAAACCTATATGTTTCAGAGTAGCAGCCGTGTTAGTCTGTATTCGCAAAAAGAAAAGGAGTACTTGTGGCACCTTAGAGACTAACAAATTTATTAGAGCATAAGCTTTCGTGAGCTACAGCTCACTTCATGCAATGCATCCGATGAAGTGAGCTGTAGCTCACGAAAGCTTATGCTCTAATAAATTTGTTAGTCTCTAAGGTGCCACAAGTACTCCTTTTCTTTTTGCGAAACCTATATGTGTGGGACTTTTCAAGTAAATATAATTTATCTGGGTAAAAGAGCCAAATTATAATAGCGAGATAAGGTGGGTGATATCTTTTTAAAATATCTTTTTCTGGTCCAGCTTCTGATGGTGAAAGAGACAAGCTTTTGCCTTACACAAACCTCTTCTTCAGGTCTGGAAAATGATTGCACCCTGAGTACATTTCCCATTTCTCTTGTTCAGGTCTGGGAAATGTACGCAGGGGGTACTCATTTTCCAGACCTGAAGAAGAGGTTTGTGTAAGGGAAAAAGCTTGTCTCTCTCACCATCAGAAGTTGGTTCAATAAAATATATTACATCACCCACCTTGTTTCTCTAATATTCTGGGACCAACATGGCTACAACAACAATAAAAATATAACAGGCAGTCAAACCTTTCAATCAATGTTTGAGTGATGACACTTATTTTAGCTCCTGATTTTTCCTTCCCACACACTCCTGCTGTTTTTCAGTTTCTACAGTATGGCAGATTCCAAGCACCTCCAGTACTTGAATCATAACTCCAAATTTCCGTAAACTGTACTCAGTTTGCTAACTAATAAGACTGCAGAGAAAGATGTGCACTTAATAGGCCAAATTCAGACCTGTTCCTTAAACCAACACAATTGCAATGAATCATAGAACTGGAAGGGACGAAAGAGATCATCTAGTCCTGTCCCCTGCACTCATGGCAGGACTAAGTATAATATAGACCATCCCTGACAGGTGTTTGTCTAACCTAGTCTGAAAAATCTCCAATGATGGAGATTCTACATCCTCCCTAGGCAATTTATTCCAGTGCTTAACCACCCTGACAGGAAGTTTTTCCTAATCTCCAACCTAAACCTGGCTTGCTGCAATTTAAGCTACTGCTTCTTGTCCTATCCTCAGAAGTTAAGAAGAACAATTTTTCCCCTCCTCCTTGTAACAACCTTTTATGTACTTTGAAAACTGTTATCATGTCCCCTCTCAATCTTCTCTTTTCCAGACTAAACAAACCCAATTTTTTCAATCTTCTCTCACAGGTCATGTTCTCTAGACCTTTAATCATTTTTGTTGCTCTTCTCTGGACTTTCTCCAATTTGTCCACAACTTTCCTGAAATGTGGCGCCCAGAACTGGACACAATACTTCAGTTGAGGCCTAATCAGCGTGGAGTAGAAAGGAAGAATTATTCCTCATGTCTTTCTTTCAACACCCCTGCTAATACATCCCAGAATGATGTTCACTTCTTTTTGCAACAGTGTTACACTGTTGACTCGTATTTAGCTTGTAGTCCACTATGACCCCCAGATCTCTTTCCACAGTACTCCTTCCTAGGCAGTCATTTCCTATTTTGTATGTATGCAACTGATCGTTCCTTCCTAAGTGGAGTACTTTGCATTTATCCTTATTGAATTTCATCCTATTTACTTCAGTTTCAGACCATTTCTTCAGTTTGTCCAGATCATTTTGAATTATAAGCCTATCTTCCAAAGTACTTGCAACCCCTCCGAGCTTGGTATCATCCTCAAACTTTATAAGTGTACTCTCTATGCTGTCATCTATATCATTGATGAAGATATTGAACAGAACAAGACAAAGAACGGATCCCTGCAGGACCCCACTCATTATGCCCTTCCAGCATGACTGTGAATCACTGATAACTACCCTCTGGGAACGGTTTTCCAACCAGTTATGCACCCACCTTATAGTAGCTCCATCTAGGTTGCATTTCCCTAGTTTGTTTATGAGAAGGTCATGCAAGACAGTATCAAAAAATTTACTAAAGTCAAGTTATACCACGTCTACTGCTTCCCCCCCATCCACAAGGCCTGTTACCCTGTCGAAGAAAGATATCAGGTTGTCTTGACAAGATTTGTTTTGACAAATCCATGCTGACTGTTATTTATAACCTTACTATCTTCTAGATGTTTGCAAATTGATTGCTTAATTATTTGCTCCATTATCTTTCCGGGTACAGAAGTTAAGCTGACTGATCTGTAATTCCCTAGGTTGTCCTTATTTTCCTTTTTATAGATTTGCACTATATTTGCCCTTTTCCAGTCTTCTGGAATCTCTCCTGTTTTCCATGACTTTTCAAAGATAATCGCTAATGGCTCAGATATCTCCTCAGTCATCTCCTTGGTATTCTAGGATGCATTTCATCAGGCCCTGGTGACTCCAATCATCTAACTTGTCTAAGCAATTTTTATTTGTTCTTTCCCTATTTTAGCCTCTGATCCTATCTCATTTTCACTGGCATTCACTATGTTAGACATCCAATCACTGCCAACCTTTTGGTGAAAACCGAAACAAGCCAATAGAATTTACACCAGACTGAACTTGGCCAAGAATGGGGAGGAAAGACATGTTCACATTTAAGAAATATTTCCACTTTTAGAAGAAGAGTTAGACTGCATTACACCTTTGCATTCAGGTAGTGTTATCTTTTATCTTTTGGCTTTGAGAGCATGCATTTTGAGCAGCACCAAAGTTACAGAACTATTTAAAGAGGTTATGAATATTTTATTAGGAACTATATGGAATACTGTAGTATAAGGCTCAGCAACCTTCGGCACGCGGCCCATCAGGGTACCGCTGACGGGCTGTGAGACATTTTGTTTAAATTGATCATCTGCAGGCGCAGCCCCCTCGCAGCTCCCAGAGGCAGTGGTTCACCGTTCTCGGCCAATGGGAGTTGCGGGAAGCAGCAGGCCGCAGAGATGTGCTGCCTTCTGCTTCCCGCAGCTCCCATTGGCTGGGATCGGCAAACCGCAGCCACTGGGAGCTGTGGGGGGCTGTGCCTACAGACAATCAACATAAACAAAATGTCTTGCTGCCCGCCAGCAGATTACCCTGATGGGCCACATGCCGACCCCTGCTATAGTACATTTGGACATTTTCTCCTTTGCTGTCCTCTCCCCCACCCTTCCACTCCTAGTCAGCTTCACCCTCTTTCTCACATATTCTCCCCCCCACCTCAATATCCCCTGTCCCTTACTTTCTTTTCTATGAACTAATCCCATCCTGCCTGACGCAAGAAAAATTTAAACCCTTTCAGATTCTTTATACATAAACAAAGAATCAAAAAAGAACACAACCTTATTTTTTAAAATTTTTCCCTTTTCCAGCCTCATTCTCTCATAATAAAGTGTGTCGATTATTCTCCATCCTTTGCTGTCACTCCTTTTACACATATTGCATTTTTTTATTTTGGCAGTGAAACTAAATTATTCTCATTTGTATCTTCCTAGTAAACTCAGAGGAAGCCCGTTCAGTGGATCTGAGTCTCCGTAGTGAAAATGAGGAGAGAGGTTTCTACACAGAGAACTTTCATTCAGCTTCGTGGGTTTTCAGAGGTGATGATATCAGTCCAGATAATAGTCCTAGATGTCTCAGCAAAAGGCCTAGGCCAGTAGCAGGTAAGCATTCTAACCTTACAAGTACAAAGTGTCCTCACAGTGTCTCTAGGTATTCTGTGGAGGTATGGTCATGCTGAGAGAACTCTAGCTATGGGCAGGGCCCCAAACACTGATGCTGAGGGCAGGAAGTGGAGGAATCCAATAAGTTCAAAAAGGCATAAACGTTTAGAAAGTAGTTCTTTATTTAATTAACTTCTGATAGAATGTTCTAATTTCTTGACAAAATTCTTATTTGTAAGAGGTTAGAACTAAAATCCAGTCATTTGCTGAACAGTGGGAATACTGGCATGGGCAAAGTCTATAAGTTGAGTTGCAAGGTTAATTTCAAAACATTTGCAGGTATGGCAACCTCAGGAGGGACTATTCACAATCAGAAAAAGGCACATAACAGCCACAGTATCTGCTTTCCACTGCAGCCAAGTGATGTGAACACTGTCTCACTCAAGTAGAATGAATGGGAAAAGTGCCAGTTTGCTGGGAGCATGAAAATGTTCTCATTGCTCCGTTTTCAATGTGTAACCCCAGTCATGCAAACATAATATCAAGAACCCATTTTTTCAGTGTTAAATTTCTTGAAACAACTAAGAAGGTGCAATACCTTTGTAGCTTTCCAGGAGTTGGTCCCATGTTGGAGCTCATAGATTATTCCCAAGATTGTAGCAAATGAAATGTGCTCTATAAATCTCGAGTTCTGTAAAAATCTCTCTTAAAATGTATCAGGAGCATGTTGTGCATTTTGATTGCCTTTTCTCCCAAAGGAATTTCTCCCAAAGCACACTACTTAAAATATTTATTTCAGTGTCTACCCTCTTTTAGACACACAGAGAGTCAATTTGCCTGAATGTAACCTTTGAAGCATTTTCTGCCTTCCAAATGTTACACAATTTGGAGACAACACAGCTATGATAAATAATTTAATATGGGTTCCCATTAAACAAATACCTGGTGAAGGAATCAAACTGCTAAAAGCTGAAGTTCTGAGGAGTGCATTCTAGCATATTTTTAACTCGCTCATCAGTATAACATTTCCTAATGAATCAGACCTTCTGAGGAGTGTAAGTTCCACTTAACTCTATCCCTTTTCAATTACTATTGGGGAGACAGGTTTGGATTTGAATAGAAGCTTAGACCCTGATCTCGCATTGAGGCTGATTCCTGTATCAATGCTGAATTCCACTGACTTTAAAGACAGTCCATATGGGCTTAAGGATCTGTGCAGGCAGCTCCCAACGTAGGATCAAGGTCTTGGAGAGGCTGGGGGTTATGGAAGAGAAGGGATGAAAAAAGATAGCCATGAAGAGGAAGAAGGGACACATCTCCAGAAGATAAATAGGTTTTCAGCATGAAAAAAGAACGACAGCCCTAGGAAGAGATGGAGTTATACTTGTTCAAGAATTCAGCCCATATTTTGCAGACACAACTTAGATGGCAAGCTCTAAAAGTGTGTGTCTATTTGTTCAACTGAGTTTGATTTGCAAAGATAAAGGGAGTCTTTGAGGTCAATCCTTTTCCTTACTTTACAGTTCGTGAACGAACAGTGAGGATCACAAAAGGAACTGGTGATTACCCCTGGGGATTCCGAATCCAGTTCTCAAAGCCCATTCTTGTGACTGAAGTGGATACTAGTAAGTGGTGCCTGTACAGGTTAATTTCTATTATGAAAATATACCAAAGTGACTTACATAGTACTCAATAAAACAAGCTAACAATATCCCTGAATTGATTGTGGCAAACTATCTAAGGGATCTAGTCAGCTGGGAGCTCAACAAGTCTCATTTGTTAGTCTCTAAGGTGCCACAAGTCCTCTTTTTCTTTTTGCGGATACAGACTAACCCAGCTGCTACCCTGAAACCACAGATGCTATCACACTCCTTACTAGGAAGGAATTTTTCCCCTTCAGAAGTGGCCACTTAAAACCTGTTTCTGCTGTATATAGCTGCCTGAATCAACCCTCTTCCCAAAGATGGGGTCTGAAACTCTGCTAGTCTGACTGCCATAAATGGCAACTAAGCCCTTGGGAATGACATAGAAGATGCACTGATCATAATAAGAACATTCCCCCCAACTTACAGCATGGGACAGATTTTCCCCAATTGCCTTCCATTCAGGCAAGAATCCCAAAGAGGAGATGCATAAAAAAACAAGTCAAGGAATGGTGATGGCTAGTCTCAAAGGCCTAACGGGAGAGGAGAAAAAATTCCTTTAATTGTGCAAGTCTTGCACACTGTGCTCACAGCACAAACATCAGCTTGGTAGTGGGTAGCTCCTTACTCCAAAAGAATGTAGGAGTTCTTCCAACCACCAGAAGAGGCTCCTTATTCCCACATGCAACAGCAGAAACTCAGCGGGAAAAAGAGAGACTATCCAGTATCTGTTCCTGCTCTTCACACATGCAGGTAGAGCCACTCAATGAATGTTATTCTGGTCCTGGGTATATTACCATCCCCTGTTTGTGTGGCTCCAGTAGCATGGAGGAAGACTACGGGCTTGGCTATGCTTGCAAGTTAGAGTGCATTAAATCAGCCAAGGCACCCTAACTCCTGAGGTGTCCACACGGGCAAGGCACTTAGAGCACCTGGACTCCGTGGCTGGAGTGCCCCGGGTAATCCACCTCCATGGGAAGCATAACGCTTGCTGCTCCCTGGCAGAAAGGCTGGGGTGTCAGTGTGAATGACGTGTTGTATTACTGCGCTGTGACTGGCCTCTGGAAATGTCCCATAATCCCTTGAAGTCAAGTGGCCACTCTCATCATTGTTTTGAACTCGGGTCCAGGCATGTAGATATCCCCTTTCAAAGCTCTGTTTCTGACAGCTGGCATGCTTATCTGCTCCGGGACACAAAGCAAACCATTGCTGTGGAATGCTCCTGCTGCAGAGGCAGCTTTGTGTGTGAGAGAGAGAGAGAGAGGCGGGGGGTGGGAGCTGATATCAGGGTTTCCCCCTGCTGCTCTCTGAACTTACAAGACAGCATGCTGACACACTCTCTGTGCCCCAAAACACACTGTCTCTCCCCTCCCGGTCACACTCCACAGCCCCCATATGAAAAGCATGCTGCAGCCACTTGCTGCACGCTGCAGCCACTTGCACACTGGGATAGCTACCACAATGCACTGCTTTCTGTGGTGTTGCAAGAGCTGCTAATGGGGCCACGCCACTGTGCTTGCAGCTGACAGTGTGAACACATGGCAGCGCTTTCCCTGCTGCTGTCTCCGAGGGCTGGTTTAATTCCCAGAGCTCTATATCTGCAAGTGTAGCCATAGCCTACGTCTACACTAGAAACTTCAAAGCAGTGCCATGGGAGCGCTCTTGCGGCAGCGCTTTGATGTGTGAGTGTGGTCACGTGCGAGGGCTAGGAGAGAGCTCTCCCAGCGCTCCTGGTAATCCACCTCCATGAGGGGAATAGCTCTACTCCCAGCACTTGGAGCCTGTCCACACTAGCGCTTGAAAGCGCTCAGACTTGCTGCGCTCGGGGGGTGATTTTTCACACTCCTGAGCCAGCAAGTTAGAGCACTGTAACATGTAAGTATAGACAAGCCCTAACCAAGAACAACTGTGCTATTCAAAGCTGTGCAGCAGGGCTTTTTTCCTGGCCTTATGTACCAAAATGTCTTGTCTCCTGAATATGATGGCCCAGCATGCAGCCAGTTTATATGAGCTTTAAATTTTGAACCTGAGAGGTTGCAAATCTGTCAACCGTGCAGAACCCTTAAAAAGTAAATTTCAGGTCAATCTGTGTAGCGCTATCAAACAGTATCATACTAAAACTGCACTGGAGAAAAAATCAGGATTGATAGAAAGAAATGGAGTATAGAGAAGCTGATGCACAGAAACATAGCAGAAAAGGTCAAAAATCTTACCAGCTTTAAGACTTCAATCAGAAACCCAGAGAAAGCCTTAAGGTCTGAACATGGTTAGATTTGTATATCAGTCATGCTTTGTGCATGAAGTATCTGCTCAGTTCTAAAAGTCATTCTAACCTGTTGCCTCAGAGCAAATGTTCTGCTTATTAAATGTTAAAAATAAAACCTTCAGAGTAGAAGAGCTTCCCATGCAAAGGACAGGCTTATCCAGTGGAAAAAAAAGTAATACGTTAGAAATGGATAATTTATATTACATTTCCTTCGCTATATTGTCTAGGATTTATCCCATGATCGCCTAACATGTAGTATGCAAGTAAATAAGCATGACTTTTTTGGTACACCTCCTAGAAAATTATAGCTTTGTTTATCTATATGTTATGTGTACCATTAATATGTCCTGTAAGAGATCAAATGCTAGACAACATTGCAAGCCTAGGAAAACTTGACTTTTGAATCACATACACACAGGACCCCAGCTATAATATGATTATGCAGTGGTTCAAATGGCCCCGTAATTGCCCTGTTTCCAGAAATTGCCATGTAATTTTGCTCCAGAGCTAAGCTTCCATTCTTTTTAAGAAGGAAATCTCTAGCTGTGATTGTTGTGAAGATTACCTTTACAGTATGAATCAGGTATAAAATGACACTGATGTCATTTTGAAACAGTCATTTTGAGAGAACTGTAAGCTGCTTACACTTCTATCAATGGGGTGTTAACTCTGAACCAGAATGATGACAAAACTAAATGTCAGCATTGCTAATGATTTTACTACTGATGATTTTAGCAGAAATATCAAGTTACCACATGCGCCTATCATTGCTAGAAGTAGTGAAAATGTGGTGACATATCTAGGAACAGCTAGTTGCCATAAAGGGTTGCAAGGTGTCATGATCTGTGGGTCTCAAACTTGGGTCTGCAGGGTTTAAAAGAGCAGCCATGGTCCCACTCTACATCTGGCAGCCTGCAGGTATTTGCTTACCTGGGCCCCATGAACCCAGCCCCACTATGAGGCTCTGCCCCTGCAGATCTATTGGTGGAGTCCCAGAGCAGTTGATTGGTCTGCTGGCCCTACTTAAGACAGCAGCAGGAAGGAACAGGAAGCTGTTCAAACATCTGTGCTCCATCCTGTTCTGGGCTGTGTGCCCTGTGCTTCCAGCTCCCGCTTCCCTGGCATCCTGACCCAGCTGACTCCTGACTCCTGTTTTGTGACTGCAGACTCTGGCTCTAATGGCTAGGTCTGACCACCCACAAACCAGCTGTGATACTAAGCTGGGAAACCAAGAATTAACGTTGCCACCCATACAAAGTTAGTCACCTCTGCTCTTACCCTGCAGGGGGAGAAAAAGAGGAGATGCTTCTTCTCGCTGGTACTAAATAGCTCAGCCTGCTTCTGCTCTGCAGAAACATTCCTCCTGGCCTCTTCTGTCAGTGAATGTAACCCATAATAAGAGTTTATGTAAGGTATCTGGGGCTAGGATGAGGGGACAGTTTTGGCCTGAAGAATACATATGTCATAGATAATACACAGAGAAGTAACACTAATACTGTGTATAACAAAAGAAATTGAAAAATTAAGTAGCTACTGTAAATTATCTATCTCTGCTATTAAGTGTGTTTTTTAAACACTTTTGTTGTTTGAAAAAAATAATTAAAAAGTGACTAGTCTTTAAGGCCAGATTGCTTTATAATTCCATTTCTTCAAAATGTGGCTAATTGTATTAAGGAACAGCATGTGACACCCTTAAGATTTTTTTTTTTTTAACATTTTGAAATAGAAGACTGGGGGACCGTAAATTACCTTTTAAAACCCTGTATGGCATCTTCTAGCCTGATACAACTCAAAATGGCTGAGTTTCCATTTTATACACAGCTGATCTATAATCTGAGTTTTATTTTTCTGAAATAGATAGAGACTCATGCTACTGCTGTGTCTACTACCATTACCATTACCATTAACCTTCTAATTTGCTCCCCACTGCTTATAAACAGCCTCTGAAATATATTGTAGACTCACATTTACTAAATGATGGTGCTTGGGTAATTTAAAATTATATGTATTTTAAACAATAAGGGCATGGAGTGATTTTTCTGAAGAACCTTTTGCATAGTACTTTTGGGAATGCTTAATTACATGCTGAAAAGAAGAAAAAATGAGTCTGAGACACAAGTAGGTAGAATTTAAGTGATCATGCATTAGTGTACCTAAATGGAGCATATTTTCTGCTTATATAACTTATCCTACATTCCTAGCTGGCATTTGCATGAGTCTTTTGTATGTGTGGTTTTCAGGAACTAATGCATAAACAAAAAAGTGATCTCGTAGCAGTTCTGAAGCAGGCACATTTTTACTGTCCCTATGTCAATTGCTTTTTCTCTTAAAGGAGAAAGGTTAAAAATATTTAGCGCAAAATCCTGTTAGCCTTCCTCACATCAGTAGTCCCCAAACAATGGGGTGATGACAGAAACATGGCAAGCAGGATTTAGCCATTGGCATAGAGAGTACAATTTTGAAGCCTGATCAAATGCCCATTGCAGTCAATGGGAGCCTGTTCTCTGACTACACTCAGCCTATTGGTGGTGGAAATAGGGATGCTGGGGATGCTGCTGTGCCTGGCTTGAAGTGGTTTCCATTACATAGAGGGTTTATAGTTTGGTTCAATGACACCAACACCCCCACTACACAAATTGTTCCAGCACCCCTGCCTTAGCCCTTTATTAGATGTGTAGTACCCCAGAACCTTATTTCCCCCAATCTAATAGGGGGAGTTTAACTTTATTCTGATTATTGGGATTTCAGGTAAGAGTGCGAATGTTTATGTAAATGTTTCATGGCAAGGGATATAACCCTATTTTGGACAATGAAGATTTTATCGAAAAGAAGTTCTACTGTATTAAAAATAATATTTTTAAAACCATTTTTGGCTTGCTCAAGTGGAAGTGTTTGCTCAGCATGGTATTTTTCATCTGAAAGTGAATTAAGAATTCCCCCTTTCACTTCTTGATTCCAAAGTGTTTCATATAGTTTCATGCCCACAGGACAAGATACAATAATTAAAATTTTTAAAAAGATGGAGGAAAAATTCTTTGGGAGAAGATGCAGTATGTCTGACAGCATCGTCTTAGGTTAAGCAGGGGCTTGCTCTGAGGTTTATTTTTTATTGAATGTTTACTAAACTGTCCTTTAAAGGGAGAGATGCTGTAAAATCTACTCTGTGTGTGTGTGTGTGTGTGTGTGTGTGTGTGTCAAAAGGGCCTTAAAATTTGTGTGCCCAATATTGTATGCCCAAGGTTTTTCACATGTAAAAATACAGATTAGCATATGCAGATAGCTTTCATGCATTCTAAGGTGCCACAAGTACTCCTTTTCTTTTTGCGAATACAGACTAACACGGCTGCTACTCTGAAACATATAGGGAGACAGGCTTTAGGGGTACAAAGTTAGGCTCTCCATGGAACACAGCACAGATGGATCTCTGCATCTTCAGAGTCCTTTGCATAATAAAAACCTTACAGACGAGGTATAGTTCACTTAAAAAATCTGACTCTATATGTTCATGTACTCAGTGAACACATGACAAAAGAATTGTGTGGAAGAGTGACTGTCAAGTCCCCTCATATTTAAGAGAAACAAGATTTCTGTTAAATATTAGAGAAGTTTATAATTCAAAATACAAACAATATTTCTAATGTAACAGAATTATATACATTGTGGTACCTTCCCTAAATAAAATCCTTTGTTCCTATTTGGTTCTAGACAGTGCAGCTGAGGAAGCAGGGCTTCAGGTGGGCGATATTGTGCTGGCTGTCAATGGAACTGATGTCACCAGCATACCACATTCACAAGCTGCAAATCTGGCAAGAAAGGGTAAGCTTGATCTTATCATTAATTCCGTGAGACAGGATCAATGGACAGTGCAGAGAGCAATTGGACATGATGGTGAATAGACACCATAGAAAACTTCATTAGCAATTTAAGATGTCAGCCCTCTAAATTGAATGTAGAGTCACTTGTTTATCTAGGCCTTGCCAAAACATATGGGGAAATGGACAAACAGGCAACATTATTCTCATTTACTCAGTTTAACAAACAAATTCTTCACAGTTAAGGAATGAGAGAAAAGGAAGGTGATTTAAAAAAATATTTTTAAAATATGCTTCAAAATATTGCTGCTATGACATATTTTGATTTTTTCTGGAATAGACTATAATATTTGTTTGAAAACAGATAGTTTTGTTTAATATCGTAAACAAAAAATCTTGGGATAAAAGATAAATGGCACAAGTTAAGGAGCTGTCTGAGGAGGTAGGATGCTGCAAAGGGATCTCACAAAACTGGGTGACTGAGAAACAAAATGGCAGATGAAATTTAGAGTTAATAAATGCAAAGTAATGCACATTGGAAAACATAATCCCTACTATGTACACAAAATGATGGGGTCTATATTGGCTGTTACCATTGAAGAAAGAGAACTTGGAGTAATTGTGGATAGTTCTCTGAAAACATCCAGTCAATTTGAAGCAGCAATCAAAAAAGCTAACCAAATGTTAGGAACCATTAGGAAAGGGATAGATAATAAGACAGAAAATATCGCAATGTCACTATATAAATCCATGGTACACCCACACCTTGAATACTGTGTGCAGTTCTGATCATCCCATCTCAAAAAGGATATATTAGTATTAAAAAAAAGTACAAAGAAGGGCAACAAAAATTATTGGTGGTATAGAACAGCTTCCATACAAGGAAAGATTAAAAAGACTGGGGCTGTTCAGCTTGGAAAAGAGACGACTGAACGGAGATATGAGAGAGGTCTATAAAATCGTGACTGGTATGGAGAAAGTGAATCAGGAAGTGTTATTTACCTCTTCACCATGATACAAGAACCAAGTGTAACCCAATGAAATTAGTAGTCAGCAGGTTTAAAACAAACAAAAGGAAGTATTTTTTCATATAACACACATTCAACCTGTGGAACTTGTTGCCAGGGAATGTTGTGAAGGCCAAAAGTATAACTGGGTTCAAAAAAGAATTAGATAAATTCATGAAGGATAGGTCCATCAATGGCGGTTAGGGTTAGGGACACAACCCTATGCTCTGGGGTTCGTAAATATCTGACTGCCAGCTGAGGCTGGATGACAGGGGATGGATCACTCAATAACTGCCTTAGTTCTGTTGGTTGCCTCTGGCAGGATAAAACAGGATACTGGCCTAGATAGATCATTAGTCTGACCCAATATGGTCATTCTTATGTTCTTATGTCTGCCTTGTTTATGCCCTTCAGAAGAATGTTTTGCAAATGTCTCATTGTTAGTGAGTGCTTTCTGTAATTAAAAGGAGAGAGAGGCAGCAAATCACAGAAAGGAGCCCAGACAAGTGTTAAAATTTCCACTCCTGTGGCATTTGAAAACACTACAAGCTTGATTCTCCTAATATTTAGAAAGCGAAACAAACTTTGTATTCTATTTCTACTGTCTATGGGTGTCTGTCTGTGGTTTGACATCGGGATGTGATACGAGTGCAGCTGGAAACTGATGGCATAGTGAGATGACAAGATAAAGATCTGGGTTAGATAAGACCCCAATTTTCTCCTTGCTCTAGGTGCTAATATTACCTACTTCTACTATCATTAAAACCTGAGCTAAAATGTCATGTGACAAAGAGCACATTCTGTGATATTGCTTTTGGGGCTCACGCCTCAAAGAGAGATGTCTACTGACAGGGGCCTCTGAGACACCAATATGCTATTTATGTCTGATGTTTCCTCAAAGGGAAAATTCACAGTCTGACTCTATGCGCCCATTAGCAATATCTTTGTTACTGGGGACCCAGGTCTAGTATGGACAGCAGAAAGGTTACTTCAGGGCACAGCATTTTGCAGAAACAAATTGTCAGTGATAATAATCATTCATATTTTTCCGGTAGCAGTAGTGACTAAAACCAAAATACATTCATATTTGCATGTTGAGAGTCAATCTGCTGTAGTCCTTTTAATTCTCCCACATATGATTTTGATAGGGGCTCGAGGGAAATTCAGTAAATTAAAATGTTTTTACAAAACAGTGTCAGAATTATCTTGACTCATAGCAAGTTCTTTAAATATTGAGGACCCATTCATACTGTTAAATTTAAGAGCGTGCCAGCCATTTCCTGGAGAAATTCCTGTTCATGGGGTGGGGGCTGTTTAACTCACCCAAGAAAACTCCCCCATGGTCTGAAACTTGGCTTAACAGCAGTATTCCCAACATCAACTGTCACCACAGAGACATGCAGCCTTAATAGCAAACATTTTGCAAATGAAAATGTGTCATAGTCATAGCTTTCAAGGTTTTTTAGGGATTGCTGTCTGTCCCGGTGCTGCTTAGAAGTTCCATCTGCGTAATAAGGATTTCAGGTCTTTAGGGATAAATACATGCATGTGCTAATAGCATCAAGGTATTGTATGATTATTGTAAAATAGTATCATAGCATTCAGAGGAGAATCGGATCATGAAAAGTTGAGTAGCAGCTGTGTTAGTCTGTATTTGCAAAAAGGAAAGGAGGACTTGTGGCACCTTAGAGACGAACAAATTTATTTGAGCATAAGCTTTCGTGAGCTACAGCTCACTTCATCGGATGCATTCAGTGGAAAATACAGTGGGGAGATTTATATACACAGAGAACATGAAACAATGGGTGTTACCATACACACTGTAAGGAGAGTGATCACTTAAGGTGAGCTATTACCAGCAGGAGAGTGGGGGGGGAGGAAGAAAACCTTTTGTAGTGATAATCAAGGTGGGCCATTTTCAGCAGTTGACAAGAACATCTGAGGAACAGTGCGGGGGGGAAATAACATGGGGAAATAGTTTTACTTTGTGTAATGACCTATCCACTCCCAATCTCTATTCAAGCCTAAATTAATCGTGTCCAGTTTGCAAATTAATTCCAATTCAGCAGTCCTGTAATAGGTGACTTCTGGGTACTCTTCTGCTCTGTCAATCTGTTTCTTCACTTCAGCAGGTGGGTATTATAGTTGTAAGAATTTTTGATAGAGATCTTGTAGGTGTTTGTCTCTGTCTGAGGGGTTGGAGCAAATCCGGTTGTATTGTAGAGCTTAGCTGTAGACAATAGATCATGTGGTGTGATCTGGGTGAAAGCTGGAGGCATGTAGGTAGGAATAGCGGTCAGTAGGTTTCCGGTATAGGGTGGTGGTTATGTGACCATCGCTTATTAGCACCGTAGTGTCCAGGAAGTGGATCTCTTGTGTGGACTGGTTCCAGGCTGAGGTTGATGGTGGGATGGTAATTGTTGAAATCATGGTGGAATTCCTCAAGGGCTTCTTTTCCATGGGTCCAGATGATGAAGATGTCATCAATGTAGCACAAGTAGAGTAGGGGCATTATGGGACGAGAGCTGAGGAAGCGTTGGTCTAAGTCAGCCATAAAAATGTTGGCATACTGTGGGGCCATGCGGGTACCCATGGCAGTGCCACTGATTTGAAGGTATATATTGTCCCCAAATGTGAAATAGTTATGGGTGAGGACAAAGTCACAAAGTTCAGCCACCAAGTTAGCTGTGACATTATCGGGGATACTGTTCCTGATGGCTTGTAGTCCATCTTTGTGTGGAATGTTGGTGTAGAGGGCTTCTACATCCATAGTGGCCAGAATGGTGTTTTCAGGAAGATCACTGATGGATTGTAGTGTCCTCAGGAAGTCATTGGTGTCTCGAAGATAACTGGGAGTGCTGGTAGCATAGGGCCTGAGGAGGGAGTCTACATAGCCAGACAATCCTGCTGTCAGGGTGCCAATGCCTGTGATGATGGGTCATCCAGGATTTCCAGGTTTATGGATCTTGGGAAGCAGATAGAATACCCCAGGTCGGGATTCCAGGGGTGTGTCTGTGTGGATTTGTTCTTGTGCTTTTTCAGGGAGTTTCTTGAGAAAATGCTGTAGTTTCTTTTGTTAACCCTCAGTGGGATCAGAGAGTAATGGCTTGTAGAAAGTGGTGTTGGAGAGCTGCCTAGTAGCCTCTTGTTCATATTCCGACCTATTTATGATGACGACAGCACCTCCTTGTCAGCCTTTTTGATTATGATGTCAGAGTTGTTTCTGAGGCTGTGGATGGCATTGTGTTCTGCACGGCCGAGGTCATGGAGCAAGTGATGCTGCTTTTCCACAATTTCAGCCCATGCACATCAGCGGAAGCACTCTATGTAGAAGTCCAGTCTGTTGTTTTGACCTTCAGGAGGAGTCCACCCAGAATCCTTCTTTTTGTAGTTTTGGTAGGAAGGTCTCAGAGGGTTAGTATGCTGTTCAGAGGTGTGTTGGAAATATTCTTTGAGTCGGAGATGTCAAAAATAGGATTCTAGGTCACCACAGAACTGTATCATGTTCGTGGGGGTGGTGGGGCAGAAGGAGAGGCCCCGAGATAGGACAGATTCTTCTCCTGGGCTAAAAGTTTAGTTGGATGGATTAACAATATTGCTGGGTGGGTTAAGGGAATCACTGTTGTGGCCCCTTGTGGCATGTAGTAGTTTAGATAGCTTAGTGTTCTTTTTCTTTTATAGAGAAGCAAAGTGTGTGTTGTAAATGGCTTGTCTAGTTTTTGTAAAGTCCAGCCACGAGGAAGTTTGTGTAGAAGGTTGTTTTTTTATGTGAGTATCCAGTTTTGAGAGCTCATTCTTAATCTTTCCCTGTTTGCTGTAGAGGATGTTGATCAGGTGGTTTCGCAGTTTCTTTGAGAGTGTGTGGCACAAGCTGTCAGCATAGTCTGTGTGGTATGTAGATTGCAATGGATTTTTTACCTTCAGTCCTTTTGGTATGATGTCCATCTGTTTGCATTTGGAAAGAAAGATGATGTCTGTCTGTACCTGTATGAGTTTTTTCACGAAGCTGATAGATTTCCACTCCATATGGCTAAATTCAGTGCCTTGCATAATGATAGGTTTCAGAGTAGCAGCCGTGTTAATCTGTATTTGCAAAAAGAAAAGGAGTACTTGTGGCACCTTAGAGACTAACAAATTTATTTGAGCATAAGCTTTTGTGAGCTACAGCTCACTTCATCTGATGCATTCAGTGGAAAATCACATTAGCCACACTATCAGAGGCTCGTTCACCTGCGCATCTACCAATGTGATATATGCCATCATGTGCCAGCAATGCCCCTCTGCCATGTACATTGGTCAAACTGGACAGTCTCTACGTAAAAGAATAAATGGACACAAATCAGACATCAAGAATTATAACATTCAAAAACCAGTTGGAGAACACTTCAATCTCTCTGGTCACTCGATTACAGACCTAAGAGTGGCTATTCTTCAACAAAAAAACTTCAGAAACAGACTCCAACGAGAGACTGCTGAATTGGAATTAATTTGCAAACTGGATACAATTAACTTAGGCTTGAATAGAAACTGGGAGTGGATGGATCATTACACAAAGTAAAACTATTTCCCCATGTTATTTCCCCCCACCTCCACCCCCCACCCCCAACTGTTCCTCAGACGTTCTTGTCAACTGCTGGAAATGGCCCACTTTGATTATCACTACAAAAGGTTTTCTTCCTTTCTCCCCGCTCCCCCTAACTCTCCTGCTGGTAATAGCTTACCTTAAGTGATCACTCTCCTTACAGTGTGTATGGTAACACCCATTGTTTCATGTTCTCTGTGTATATAAATCTCCCCACTGTATTTTCCACTGAATGCATCCGATGAAGTGAGCTGTAGCTCACAAAAGTTTATGCTCAAATAAATTTGTTAGTCTCTAAGGTGCCACAAGTCCTCCTTTTCTTTTTGATCATGAAAACACATTTTCAGCTAGCCTAGCAATCTAACGTCACTTTTGAGGAATTCCCATCAGCCAACTAAGGAGCGGGGGGAGGGTAGGGACAGTGCAGATTGGGCGCATATCCAGTACTCCATAGCCTGGAGGGTGGTTGATACAGAAGTTGTGGCAATCCAGGAGGACTCCTACATGCAAAGAAAGAATTCCCAAGGAACATATTTAAGAGATTAAGGGCTAAAGTTTCACAGGAGCCTCCTAAGCTGCACCCACAACATTTCTGTGTGAATTCACATTTCTGCACACAAATCTGGATTTGGATTTACAAGTGTCCCCTTCAGGTATATATGCAGTTACCAGCTTTTTCCCTCAAATGTAGGCTTTGCAATCACATACAGGTACACACGAAAAATGTGCAGGCCTAACTTCAGAGGCTTCTTTGGAAACTGGGTCCTGAAGGTACAATGCTGTCTCCAGTACAAAATGGAGTTCAGATTTTTTTTCTGTTCATTCCTTGTTTTATATTTCTACGAGGAAAGAGGATACACTTTTTAATATAGTTTAATTGTTATTTCCAGTTCTGGTCCACTCTCAAATATTTGTAATGAAAAATTTCAGGCCCTGATATCTTGACTCTCTTGGTTGGATCAGACATCAGCCGCTGTCCCAGCACTCCCAGGCCAACATGTCGAGGATATTTGCACAAGCGAACTCACTCGGGGATACTGAAGGGCTGGAGGAAGAGATGGTTTGTGCTGAAACATGATGGCTGCCTTTACTACTACAAACACAAGAAGGTAAAGAGAAGAGAGTATGTTGAGAAAGCAAACAGTGCCATAGTTTACAATGGAGAGGTGCAGCAGTGTTGTACTCAGACATGCAATGGAAGTGTGTTCAGATATATTGACATGTAACTCCTAGAACTGCTATCACCTGGATGGGTATTTTCTGCATAGATGCTAAAAGGAGGCTCCCTCACTTCAAGCTGATGGCCAAATTCTACCTTCGTTTATGCCCATGCAACTCCTTTGAAGACATTAATTCAAGAATAGCAATGTTAGGCTTTGGTGAATTCTAATTCTATCCCATGGTTAGGGTTCTACAGTGTGTTATGAACAAAGACAGAACACAGGCTCAAAGAGACATTAAGTGGGGTGGTAACTTTGGAAGTGCAGAAGCTCTAGACCCACTTCCTGAGATAAATATTTTTAAAATTAGCCATAAGCATGGGACTCCTGCACGCATGTGAAAACTTGTGGAGGGACCAGCCACAGCAAGACTGGGATGTACAGGTACTGCACAAGATTTATGCCATAGCTAGCACTAGGCTCCCCGAAAAGAAAGCCAGCTGGTGCCCCATAAGGGATAATGTCTGAACTAACCAAAATTTCTCCCAAGACTTCCACTGCAGTGTGGACCTCTGTACACACCTTTACAATGGCATGATCTAGGTTTAAATCAGCAGACTGGCAAGATGGTGGCTTACTGTTTGTGTCAAATATAAATATATGAGTGCTTCTAAGTTTCTTCTTCTTTGTAATTATATGAAGAGATTCAAAAATCTTTAACATAAATTACAGTTTCCCTTTAAATCTGCTACCCTGAGCACCACTGTAACAGAAGTTCATATTTTAAATACTGCTGGACAGTTCCTAAAGGTTCCAATGGTTGCGTTTCCACCTGTGTCCAGAAGGTGGCGTATTTTGATAACGGATATTTTTCAGAGCTGCTATGCCTAGAAGAGCAGCTGAATTCATCTGTTACACAATCCTATTATAGCACAATTTGCAAGGCACTTTAGTAAGCGTTGGATATAATGACAAGTTACCAGTCCCTTCCCTTATGTAACTTTGCAACAAAGTTACTCAAGCAGAAAGTTATGTTTCCAAAATTAAATATACTGATTTCTAAGTGTGTCTATTTTTGGTCTTTTGTAGTAAAACACTTTATAGCTTATAAAAAGATACACGCCAACCAGCTCAAGCATTAGTTCCCCCCATTTTAAAGCAAAATTAAATGCAGGAAGATATGAGGGTCAAATTCAGGGCTAGAGCCTTAGCTCTGTGGAGCTATGCTGAGTTACACCACCTGAGGATCTGTCTATCCTTCATGCTGGAGTAAACCCATCTTCTAGGGAGGTCTCTAGGCCAAATAACATAAATGGTGGTGTCAGCTGGCCAGAAAATATTTGTAAGTAGATGCAAGGGATAAATTAGAGTAACTCGCATTGCCTTGGCAGTCAATGGATGTGCAACGTAAGCGTAATGTATACAGTAAGGGGTGCATTGAGAGACATAGCAGGCAGAAAATAATAGGAAGATGTAATATACAGCAGGCCCCACTCTCTAACATATATCCTCCTTTCAGTTGCTTTTCCTATTATTACCATTTCTCCCCCCATCCAGTGCACCCTCTCTCAGATGTATGTTGCACACCTCCTGAATGATTAATCACTGGAGTACTACTGACATAAAACTGGAATGAAGCAGGGATGAATTCAACTCTTCGTGTTTTCGGTTATTCCTAATGTTCTCCTTTACGTAGGACTAACATGTCAACTTCAGACAGATAAGCAATCGCCCAGAAACTGAGGCCCCCTTTTGCAGCATTCTAACTTGTGCCCATGGCATAGAACTTTTAGGAACAGGGAAAAGCCTAGTGCTCCGAACACATATATCTTTTTAATTGGTCTATCGTAATTGTACCTTCTTGTATAGGTGTGTTTTTTCTCTTGCATAATTGCAACCCTTAATCCCCTTTTTCAATAGAAACAAATCTAGCTCCATTTTGTACTAATTTATATTTTAGGCTTCATCAACCTTCTCTGGGAACTTATGCTAGGGCCTGTGCCAGCTTCCATCAGCATAGTCCTGGCATAGGCCCCTGTAATGGAAAGTCAATCCCTGGTAGTACGGATGCTGCAGCACATAGCACCAGAACCACTCAAATGTACGTTGCAGGCCAGGGAAGGCGTATTGCCAAACCAATGGGGAATAGAGAGATGCTGTGAATCAGCACATCTCCTCAGCTGCCTACACTAGCAGAACTCCTACAGAGCCCCTAGTGGAAGAAATACCACCTACATTGAAACAGGTTTCAGAGTAGCAGCTGTGTTAGTCTGTATTCGCAAAAAGAAAAGGAGTACTTGTGGCACCTTAGAGACTAACAAATTTATTTGAGCATAAGCTTTCATGAGCTACAGCTCACTTCATCGAAGTGAGCTGTAGCTCACAAAAGCTTATGCTCAAATAAATTCACCTACATTGAATCTTCCTGGTAGGCACTGGTCCCAGTGCAGTTTGCACCTTCATGTGGTGACATCTGGCAGCAGATATTTATGATGCTTTTACATAAAGAATTTGAATTACTCCAGTGTAAACTGGTGTGACTCAGAACAGATTTTGGTACTGTATATCTAGGCTTATAATGGAGTTTGTGCACTGGACTAAAATGACCCTTTACAGTAGTTGTAACATTTAGTTAGCACTCAGGAGGCGGATTGGTCAGAGAGGGGCACATCACTTCTATTAACTACATGAGCTATCAGCTCAGCTTGACTCTGCTCAGGCCTCTGTTGGGCATGCTTAATACAAGCATTAGCATATTAACTCTTATCTTATTTGCATAGCCACAGCTTCAATTAGGGTTGCCAACTTTCTACTCAAACAAAACTGAACATCCTTGCCCTGCCCCACCCCTCCTCTGAGGCCTCGCTCACTCCATCCCCCCTCCCTCTGTCGCTCTCTCCCCCCACCCTCACTCACTCGCTCATTTTCATTGGGCTGGCTCACAGAGTTGGGGTTGCAGGAGGGGGTGCGGGCTCTGGCTGGGGGTGCGGACTCCAGGGTGGGGCCAGAAAATGAGGAGTTCAGAGTGCAGGAGTGGGCTCCAGGCTGAGGCAGTGGGTTGGGATGCAAGAGGGGGTGAGGGCTCTGGCTGGGGGTGTGGGCTCTGGGATGGGGCCAGGGATTAGGGATGCAGGAGGGGGCTCTGGGGTGGAGCCAAGAGGTTCAGAGTATGGGAGGGGGCTCTGGGTTGAGGCAGGAGGTTGGGGTGTGGGAGGAGGTATGGGCTGGGCTGGGGGTGGGGCCAGAAATGAAGGGTTCAGGATGCAGCGGGTTCAAAGGTGGCTCTGGGATGGGGCAGGGCATTGGGTTGTGGGAGGGGAGGGGAGGACTCTGGCTGGGGATGTGGGGTTTGGGGTAAAGAAGGGTATTCCGGGCTGGGACCCAGGGGTTCAGAGGGCAGGAGGAGGATCAGGGCTGGGGCAGGGGGTTGGGGTATGGGGGGACTCAGGGGTGTAGGCTCTGGGCAGCACTTTCCTCAAACAGCTCCTGGAAGCAGCGACATGTCACCCTTCAGGCTCCTACATGGAGGCGGGGCCAAGTGGCTCTGCACACTGCCCCATCCACAGGTGCAGCTCCCATTGGCTGTGGTTCTCAGCCAATGTGAGCTCTGGGGGCAGCACTTGGGGTGTGAGCAGCGTGCAGAGCCCCCTGGCTGACCCTACACCTAGGAGCCAGAGTGGGGACATGCCGGCTGCTTCTTGGGAGCCTGCTAGCCCCGCTGCACAACACCGCCAACTGGACAGTCCTCAGCCCAGTCAGCAGTACTGACCAGAACCACCAAGATCCCTTTTTGACCGGGTGTTCTGGTCGAAAACCAGGCACCTGGTCACCCTAGCTACAATGGTAACTTGATACCTGTCCTTACAGTATTGACTCTCTAGGGCAGGAGATGTTGCATGTCTATTATACTGTTTAGCCATTTTTTACATAAATATCAGGGCTAGACAGAAAATGGAAGTGATTTCTGTGGAAATTTCTCCTTTTGGGAGGGGTAGGAAATCAAAATATTTTGATTCAGAAATGCTGCTGTGGTACCTTCTGCTTCCATTTGTATAGGTTAGGCTTCAGGGTTGGACTACATCTCCCATAATGCACCACAGTCTCTCCTCTTGTTGAGCGGAGGCAATATATAATCTGAGTCCCTGGCTATGGTGCATAATGGAATATATAGTTTAGCTGAGGAGCACAGCCCATAGAGGAGAATAGAGACATGAGGAAACCAAACTACAACGCCCATGAGGTACCATGGTAGCATATTCAAACTGAAATATTTTGGTATTCAGGTACTCTTTTTTGACAAAAAATAAAAAATGTCCATGGAAAGCAGGCACTTTTTGCAAAAAAAAATTCATTTTGTTGAAAACTCGGTTTTCTGACAAAAAACCAGGTTGAACCAAGAATGTTCTACCAGCCCCAACTAATATATAGCGGCAATTCACAAATTCAAAAAAATGATATAATGTAAATTTGTAGGCACTAAACTGCACCATATTTGTTACTTTATATTAAATATTCCTGAAGTATGAGGAAGAGTGGTGAGTGCACTTCAGAAAGACTTCACTTTGAAAAACTTTTAATTTATTCTTTTCAGGGATTCTAAGGGATCCTTAGAAGCTCACCACAGATACAAGAGCTCACATTCAAAACACAAGTATAAGATGATGGGATGATTTAGTTGGGGTTGGCCCTGCTTTGAGCAGGGGGTTGTACTAGATGACCTCCTGAGGTCTCTTCCAACCATAATCTTCTATAATTCTAAAGAAAAAGGATGGGCTTCCTGAAATATCTTAGGACAGAGTTTATTTTTATTTTCACTGAAAATTCATATATGAAGCTGATCAGATTCAGAGTCAACCACCCACTCTTTGCTGCCACCACTCTAGAAAGGACTCATTTCTCCATTCAGGACTGATTAGCTTCCGGTAGTTACACTAAGGGAGCAACAACCTTCAGTCACCATCCTTGTGGCGTTTGCATATAAAGTAGGATTCTCAGTGTAGAAAGTTGAACAAATCTCACAGACAGTGAGGGGAAAAACTTCAAAAAAAGTTCTGAGACCAGATTTATTTTTGTAGCTCAGATAATCATTTGAACAATCCCAGCCTTGGAAGGTCCTGCAGCCCTCCTCCCCACAAAACTCCTTTCCCCAAGAGGCAGTGGCTCCTCCTATGTGATCCTGCTTCTTGGTGAGCTATAGCAGCCTGCTACCCCCTCTGACAATTGCAGGGAGAGCCTGCTGTACCTTTTTTCTCCATCTGGCATTGTCAGTAGGCAACCTGATAGGCCTTTCTCTCCACCTCCACTGAGATTCCTATCAAACACTAGCCAACTAGTAATGGTTACACTAGAGGGCAATAGGAGCTAGCAGACTTTATTTAATTATTAATAAAACAAAAAACTTCTAAATGATTCAGACCCATCAAACTGTGCACATAACTCACCTATGTAACTACATGATCTTATTTCGTTAACCCTCTCATGAGCCCTGTTCTTTTGTTATCCTTGCTTGTTGCATAATAGATTCGTATTGCTTGGGGAAGGGTGTCAAGCTGTGTGTTTGTGCAACTACTAGCACAATGGGGCCTCTCTCCTGACTGGGGTCTCCAGAAGCCACCACAATACAAATAATAATAATAATCTAGCAGGGGAAGGCAGCAGCATGGCAGGCCCTCTCTACCTCTTGGGGGAGAGAGGATGTCTTCCCTCCCCCTTGCCCCATCAGTCAATAACCAATAGGCCAGAAGGGACAATTGTGATCATCTAATCAGACCCCCGTTTAACACAACCCATAGAACTTCCCCAAAATAATCTCTAGAGCATATTTTTTAGAAAAACATCCAATCTTGATTTAAAAATTGTCAGTGATGGAGAATCCACCACAACCCTTGGTAAATTGTTCGAATGGTTAATTACCCTCACAGTCAAAAATTGATGTCTTATTTTCAGTCTGAATTTGTCTAGCTTCAATTTACAACCATTAGCTCATGTTATGCTCTGCTAGACTGAAGAGTTCATTATTAAATATTTGTTTCACATGTAACTATTTAGAGACTGTAATCAAGTCATCCCTTAACCTGCTCTTTGTTAAAATAAATCAATTGAGTTCCTTGAGTCTATCAGTATAAGGCAGGTTTTCTAATCCTTTAATCATTCTAGAGGCTCTTCTCTGAACCCGCTCCAATTTATCAACATCCTTTTTGAACTGTGTCTCTTGAACTCTTGAATAATATTCCATCCGTGGTCACACAAGTGCCAAATACAGCAGTAAAATAACCTCTCTACTCCTATCTGAGATTCCCCTGTTCATGCATCCCAGGATTGCATTAGTTCTTTTGGCCACAGAATTACATTGGGAGTTCATGTTCGGCTAATATCCATTATGACACCTATCAAATCTTTTTCAGGGTCACTGATTCCCAGTACAGAACCTCCCCCCACCTTTCCGGAGTGGCTAGTAGGCCCCTTTTGCTTGTTCTGGGATGGGCTTGTATACTGACTCCATTTTAGTCCAGTTGAGAGGAATCCAGAAATATCTCAGCCTTCCTCCAATCATTTCTTTTGGCCTCAAATAAAGTATCAAACCAAATCAAAACTCTCAAAAGGGTTTAACTGAGTTAAGTACTATTATTGGGTTACAGGGGTTTTTTTTTAAGTAGAGAGTTTCTTATTTCATCCAAACCAGTTCACCCATCTCTACCCTTTGGAACTAAAGAAACTGTAGTCATGCCTTCTGTACAATCTTCTTTTCTCACTCAACCAGCTATTCAGTACTCCTTGGGAGCTCCATCAGGTAGAGTTCTAACTAACATGAGCTAGTGACAAGAAGTGTTCCTCATTGTTACTGGGATTTGTATTTGACTTCATAAAGACTCCATATTTTTCCTCTAACCACCTGATTTATTTTAAAGAATGTTGTTTTTTTTACAACCCTCCCTGACTTGTTATGTTTAGATTGTAGGTTCTTTGGGTCAGGAAATATGCTTTTATCTGTGTTAGTAAAGGGTATGTAAATCTAGAGCATGGCATAAATGTTTTGTATTAATAATTATTATTCATCTTCTTGCCTTAGCAGTCTTTGTACAATAGGGACACATGCTGCATCAGTTCATGCAGTTCTTGTCAATCATCAGCTCTCCCTCTTTTTCTTTACTCCAAAGAATATCTTAAAGTACAATGTTGCAATACTTATTTATTTAAACTATTTTTAAACACCTAAAAAACATGAAGCCCTCTCAACTGCTTCTTGTGGTCTGATGGACCTTTGAAGAGCTCTTTACATAGGTACCTTTTCAGTCTGGTCTTCCTAATGCACTTCTTCACTTTTTGATAGATCCAGTTTCTAAATGAAGTCAATGGGATCTGAATAAGGCCTTTTGACACTGTCATTTCTTCTGGGTATAATTTCTGCCAGTACAAGGGAAGAACAGTAGATAAGTCTGGCACATCCCTCTCTCTTTTCCAACAGAATTACAAATTATGCTCTTATTTTTACTCAAGAGTTATATGTCCATGTCAACTATAAGATAAAGCGTGAAACATTATGTCCCCAGCCTCAGCTCACTGATGAAGACGGATTCTTCCACTTAGTGGATGTAAGACATTCTTTAAAACAATACACAGAGGACAAAAGTACTTTCAAAAAGACATTTGCATATCTCCTTCCAACAAATTAGTTGGATTTACCAATTTCTAAGTATAGCCAGGCCCAGATTCTGATCACAAAAATGTAAGTTTTACATTGGTGTAATTCCTCTGACCTCAACTAATTTACTCCAGATTTAGAGCAGGGTAAGTGAGAAGAGAATTGGATCCTCTGCTTACAACAGATAGGTTACAGATTGCGATTTTGAACTCAGCTCTTGTTTTAGTTCATATCAGCAAACACTAAGAGGTGAAGGGATGTCCTCCTTCAGCTCTATTTTCCAGACATGTGGGTCAAAAACTGAAGTTATCCAACCTGAAATTTGCTTTTCCATACCACAGAAAAATTATAAAAAAAAAAGTTAAACTAATTGCCCTGATATTCACGCAGTTGTTTATATAATAATTTGCCCATATGGTGGTTGTTGAAAACTTATTCTCGCCCTTCACACATTTGTGAAATGATATCTATATTTCAGTCACGTTGTCTGCAAGGCCATTTTGTCATCCCTTTAGAGAGTTGATGTCACTGGCCTATATTCTGCAAGCAATTATGTATATGAGTAGCTTTATACAAGTGATCGTCTCATTGGATTCAGCAGGGACTACTCATGGGCATGTCTGCAATATCAGAGTCAGAGTGGGAACATTGGGCCAGATGCTCAGCATAAATTGCTGCCGGTTCATTGGCTTCAATGGAGCTACGATTATTTATGCTGAGAATCTGATCCATTGCTTCCAGGTCCTTCCCCTGGGAAGTTAGGCACCTGGGTGCTTTTTAAAATCTCTCTGGTCTCCTATCTGCATCTTTAGACACTTAAATACCTTTACAAATCTGGCCCTTAAACTCTCTCTTCCCCCACCTTTGAATCCCCCACTGTACTAGACACAAATTAACTCACAGATATCCCCAAAAATGTTAAGTCTGTGGAGTCTGTATTCCTCTCTTTATAGCTGGTATGTTTTTGTTAATGAACTACATACACAATATTTTTGATTCACTGGGGAAGTGATGGGACAGAATTCTTCTTCCCCATCATGAAAATGTGTTTGGTTTCTATCAACAATAGAGTACAGATCTCACAGATTTGAAGAAGTCATTCCAGTTATTTATTATACAAGAAACTCAACACACTGGAGTTAAATACAAACAAAATGGTGATGGAGGATCATACAAGAATTTACTAAACTGCTGAAAATAACTTCCAAATTCAAGACTTCAGCCATTTGTGTTTATAAATCAATTTGTCACTGAATAAGAAAGATTAAAAGAAAATACAGCATGTGGCGCCATGATTCTAGAAAGAAAGAGTGGACTTCATAGGATTTTGAGAAACCAACAAAAAACATGTATTCATAAAAAAAGAAAAACTTAAAACACTAATCTATAATGTCTTGATATTAATGTCTTGTCCTTAATATTTACTGCCTAGAGCTTTAGCATAAGCACATATAGGACAAGAAGAGAGCGAGAGAGACACAGGCAGGTAATTGAAATGGAGACTGAACTAAAAGTAATTCAGACTGTAGTATATGGGGAGCTACAAAGATGACCATCCTCAAATGTGAAAGTATGGCATTTATGTGTGTCTCCAAAAGAAACTAATTGGCATTTCCAGAAATTACAGACCACCTAAATTATAGTCTAGATTGAGTTAGTGCCCTTCAGTTGCTCATACTTTTATTACATTTTTATTTATTCCATCTGCTTTCTCAATTCCACCAGTTGAGAATGGTGTGGAACTTTGTAATCATACTTTTTAAAATAAGGAAGATGATGTTGATGGCAACATTTTGGATGGCCTGGAGGTGAGAAAATTGACAGAATGGATGGTGGAGAGAAGGAGGCTTCTGTAATTAGGCTAGGAAATTACCAAAACATGGATTAATGTCTTGGCTGGGAATGGAATAAATTTTGGAGATGATGTAAAGACAGAAGTGGCATGGGTAGGAAAAGAGGTAATTGGCTTAGTTTGCAGCAAGGGAGATTCAGATTTGATATTTGGAAAAAATGTAACTATAAGGATTGTTCAGCTGTGGAACAGATTACCTACAGAGGTTGTGGAATCTCTGTCAGTGGAGAGTTTTAAGAACAGATTGAACAGACACCTGTTAGACCGGGGTGCTGGAACAATTTTTATATTGGAGATGCTGAGAGCCATTGAAACAAATTATAAACCATGTATCTGATGGAAACCACTTCAAGCCAGGGGATGCTGCAGCACCCCCAGCACCCATGCTATTAGGGATGATCTAAGTATATTTAATCTTGCCTCGGTGTGGAGGGTTGGATTAGATGACTTCTTGAGCCCTACATTTCTATAATTTTATGATCTATGGAGGGCCTGGACATGAGTGAAGATGGAAACAGAGGAATAAAAACTGATACCACTCTTCCATTTAGATCCTCCAGCACATGCAGCCCAAGTCTCACAATTCTGGCCTTCCATATATTTCTTTCACAGTTATAATACTCTGAAACATGCTACCTGCAGAGAAACCTGCAATAGGCACACTGCTGCCTTAACTAAGGAGTGTCTCTGTACTCCCAGTATCTCAGTGAAGGAGAAGACAATACACTTTGTATCAGTCACCATGCTTATATATAGCACAGTTTAAAAAAAACTGCATTTTGTAGGCTCCCAGGTTCAGTGCTTGTAGGAAGCCCTGAGGTACAGGGTGACTGCGTGACAGCTTGAGTATTGAGGGGAGAGAGGAAAGAATGGATTGTGCATTTCACAACAACAGAATCTCCTTCCAGCCAATAAAGGTGATTAGAGCCCAGTCTAATAAACAAGTATTATATCACCTCGCCTGAATGAGAGATGTTGTATCATGTCTGTCTCTATTACAGAACCTGTGCCAATCCATCTGAATAGTTCAATCGATCTTCTCTTCTCTACATAAGATATATTTAATGCATTGAACTCTGTGGCAGCTAGATGCCACATAGATAGTTATAGAGCATCAGTTCCAACCGAGAGGTTCCTAATCTAGGTCTCTCCCTCATTCATGGTGGTTTCTTCAGTGGAATAGTTTTGCTTTGTTTCTTGGATGGTTGTTGCTAGCCAGTGTGCAACTGCCTTTATTAGGGGATGCCCCAATGTGTTAGTAGATTTGCCCAACATCTTTCTTGTTCAGAATACCATGAAAGCATCAAATTTCTGTTTCTTTTAGGTCCAAACAATGCTTAATATTAACAACATTTACACACAGACAGACACATGCCTCTGACCAGATGGATGCAGGTCTCCTTTCTTCTGTTTTGTTCATATCTGAGTTTGACACATCACTTCACTCCCATGCTGTACAGAACAGGGGATAATTAGGAATAATAAAGTGAAAACATCTCCTAATTGGACAGAGCAATTTTCAGGTAGCTTTAACGTAGGTAGCCCTCTACTTTCCAAAGTGCCAAATCAGCCTCCACCTCGCCTCTACATTTTGGGACTGTGCACTACAGAGATGACAGCTTAGTACAATTGTAGAAATCTGAAAATCAGACAATATGGTACATGCTCTCTGTTGATTGCACACGCACGCAATATAGCATCAGAATGAGAGAGAGAGAGAGTCCTTTTAAATTATCCTAATTTCTTTTGGTATATTCAGATTCCAATTACTGTAACAAGAAAGAAATCTTCTGCCTACTGTGTGTGGACCTTTCACAGCATTTCAGTCTGACAAAGATCCAGTCCTTTGTTCTCTTATACAGGCCTCGGTATTCATTGCTAAGCCTAAGCTCTTCGTATAAAAGGCTTAGCTATAAATAGATTTAGGACTGAGCCATTGCTTGTAGAGATACCACTTGTATTTGTTCTTCATTCTTGCTCAGAGCTTTATCATCACAATCAGGGAGCTGCCACATTATTTCCAGACAGCATACAATCTGATTTCTTCTGTGCACCTTTCATGCCTCCCACTGCTACAGGACATATTTCTCAATTTACATTTAAAAGGCTACTTACTCCTGAGTCTCCTCCATTTCTTCTGAATTCCTCTCATTGATAAATAAAAAAATACTGTTCACTGATGTGATGCATAAGTTGCATTTGGTAGACCAGCAGGTTGCATGATCTTACCCAGAGACCTAGTCACACACATGGATACATAACTTATCCTGATTCAGATAGTCTCAAACTCTGCCCATTGATTGTTCCTCCTATGGGGTTTGATCTTGTAAAATGCTGATTACTTCTTATGAGGTAAGGCACCCTGCAGTTGACCCTTACAGGAAATGTAAACAGTCAACAGTGTTTTCATTAGTTAACTTTTGCTGATGCTACACAGAGGCCTGATGAAAAACAGCAGCAAAAGGACCCAAACTGGACTTGAAAATTAATCATATTAGTGTTCATATAGCAACAAAACTGCCTGTCTGTATCCATGGATGGCTGCACTATGGTTCATATGTGGTATACATGGGAGATTGAAAACTGGAATCACTTTTTCACTCTTTTCTTTTTTCTTGGCCTGTCTCAGGTATTTTTCCTCTCACTAAGATTTATTCCTCTTTTTAGATGTCTATTGTTTTCAAAAAATAAGTATTTTTTCATTAAATTAATATTTGTGAAAGGTGCCACGCATACAGCTCCGGAGACTAAAGTCTTCTATTTATTGACAGGAAAAGTAAGTCTCATGCTCTCCCAGCAAGTGTGCCCCACCCTATAGAGGAGAGAGAAAAGGAGGCTAGAAAGGAGAAGGCTACAGCCAAGAAATTATTGAGATTCAAATCCGAATTTTAGGCAGCAAAGGCGAAGAAGAAGGGGCTGCTTTTAGAGATGTTATACAGGGAGCAGCAACAGGAGTCAGCGAGAGACTCCGGAAGTTGAAGAAAAATAGGGAGAAGTCAAAGCTGACCCCAGGGTGGAGAACTTGAGTGACAGGGAGTTGTCATCTACAGTGGGAAAGAGGGGAAGGGTGATGGTTTAGGAGAAAAGAAGAGTTCAGTTTCTGACATGTTGAATTTCAGAAAATGGGAGGATACATAGGAGGAGATAACAGGCAAAGGTACTTTCCAATTGCTGCTAAGCCAAATCTGATCCAGTGATCTGGAGATGGCTGCCTACATTTCCCATTGCTAGTCTCCTGAGCCACCCAATCCCTCACTTTCACTTTTTCTAATGCTGTTTAATTTTTTGGCTGCATTTCAGATTCCCTTTCATATTTCCTTTTCTAGGACTCAATTTCTTTCTCTGTAAAGTTATTTTTGCACCATCTCCTCAGGATTTGCCTTCTCTTGAATAGCTTATTTTTAATCTTTTATTTTTTATCCCTTTTCTTGATTTTGAGTTCACTTGCTGCAGATGGAATGAAATGTGCTCATATGGCTCTCCAGTTCTTTCTTTTTCTTACACAAAGCAGCTTAACTAGAATAGTAAATTTGACTCTATTCAAACAAAATCCTTTGATCATAGCAAATCACTTTAAAATGCGCTGCATGTCATTTACTCGCTGGATGTGTTTACACCAAATAAAATTGGGCTGGTTCGAGAACATGTAGCTGTGCACTCTATATTACTGACCAATTAATTCAATGAAGTGTTAGATATACACGTCCATCTTTTTCACTGGTCTCTTTCTAAGACTCAAATAAGATTTTGCTTTTATTGACTGACACACTTTGCTAAATGCTTTCCTTTTCTGGAGAAACAGTTCCCTCGAAACTCAGGCTAATCAAAAACAGAACTAGGAGGTAACAAATAAAGGACATTTGATCTTATTTTGAAATGTAAACCCCAGATCTGACCAACCCACTTTATGAGCACATAAGGTTGAAAGGGAATGAAAATGATTGGTTGGAAGTCAGCCATCGAGGGTCCATAAAAGGGGACGTACACCTGAGAGCAGAAGGAGATCTGCATGGGCTCACTATGTGAGCACAGAAAAGGAGTTGGAGGAGGGATGATATGAATCTGCCATTGTATGGGTCCTGTGGCCTATCCCCTACTACCACAGCAGTTGTTCAGGCCATTAGCCTGTGGGCTGGAGCAGGGAACACAAACCATGAGCTGAAGTTAGAATTCCATCACCTTTACTCCTGCGGAACTCCTTGTTCAAAGACTGCTTATTCAGGAGCAAGGTTTGGAGCCTGAACACATCGTTCATTTATTCTGATATTTCAATGTGTTTTTATGATTGAAAGTATTACTTATAAAGTAGGTCACAAAGCACTGACTGTTGGGAATGCCTTTCAGATATTGTACTAGCTTTGACTTTGGTTGCTATGAAAGAGGGGAAAAAAGCACAAGGATTTAGGAAATGTGCTTACGGGTGTGCTTTTAGATTCTACTTTTCAAAATTAGGTGGTTATTTTACTCCTGCAGAAAAAGGCATGCACAGGTGCAAATGAGTAATCACATTTCCCTAGAGGTTATTACATGCACAAATATTCATTTTACACACTCAGCTGGATACTTCGTGCATGCCAGAATTTGTTATATTTTTCAGATGCAACATAAGCACTTTCTGTGGTTTTTGAAGTATTGTCCCTTATTGATAAAGGTCATGCAATTTCATAATTCCTGCATTTTTAGTTTATAAAATCCCATTATTTGAGCATTATGCTAATAGCACTAATGCTGCCCATGTTTCCCAAAAGTAACGGTCAGCTTCCATTTTGCCGCTGGCAAATCTGATGCAATTGCCAGTGCTCCAGTAATAGTTAAAAAGCAAAGCAGTTTAAAACACTTTCCAAAAGACTTTGAAATGGGCTCTCTTGAAAGTTGTCTGATGCTAATGGGGAAAACTACTGACTTAGAGATTGACATTAACGGCCATATTTTCAAAAGCACTGCAATCTAGCCTTTTAATTTATGCACACGATTTTGAGAGTGCAAGAATTTGGTACCTCAGATCTGCACAGTTAGAGTTTCAAAGATGCAGAAATAAGGTAAGGGACAAGCCACACTGGCTTTCAAAGAGCCTTGTGCTCCTAAATCACCCATGAAGATGCTTTTGAAAATTACTGTTGTGCCCCCAAAAGTTGGAAGATGTGCGAACACATTTTGCTGAAGCAAAAATGGTTGCGAGAGCAAAATTGCAGGGGCAAATTTAGAGGCAATGTTTGAAAATTTTGTCTTGAGTGAATCTACAGGGAGAGGAGGTTTTCTGGAGCCTCCAGCTGCCACAATAAATGAAAATTAGGAGAATATTTTCAGAGGCACAAATGTCAGTTTGGCACCAAACTCCTATTTGTGCCTTTGGAAATGTCTTTGTTAGTTTATCCCAGACCTTTGGAAAGTGACAGTTTTCATATTTCAGGAAACAGTTAAATTCCCCATGATTGTGCTCTGAAGACATGGCAAAGCTTCCTTCACCTTTATCTCATCAATTACAGGATGAAGGAAAGTGCAAACCTCTAGATGTAACAAAATTAGAAGGTGCGGAAATTGGTGTTGACAGCAGCCTGGGTAAACCATTCGTGTTTAAATGCATGCCTCAAACCGGAAACAAGATTTTCTACTTTTGTGCAACTTCAAACCAAGAGATGAAGAGGTAAACAATCATTTATATTACTGTTTTTTCTAAAGCTTGTGGTGGTGTTTTGTGCAAAAATATCTCTAAAAGACACCTGTCACTCACCTATAGGAGTGAGGGTTTGATTTTGAAAGGTCCCAAAAATTATTTTTCAGCTTTCTACAGGTTTTCAGAACAAATAATGTCCTCGTGCCACTTAGGATTTTCCTGGGTGAAAACATGCCTGATTTTTGTGACCTTAAGAGAGAATCACCACCACCACCCCACTCCCTCCTATCCCCCCCACACACACTTACCCCCATATCCTCATCCCACTACTTAAATGGAATTGTAAAGCCTCTCATGGATTTTTACTTGTTTATACATAATTTCACACCCAAGTATAATTTCACTCAATGTTTTGGCCAGCAGAGCACTGAAAAAGAGCACAGTCCCTTCCTTACCCTCCCCTCTGCTTGCCCTGTCACATTCTGTTTTTTACCCCATTTTAAAACTTTTAACCCACTTAAAAGAGTCTGTTGGATCTCATTGCCCATAGCATTCGTTTTGGCTCTCAATTAAGGAATATTGTCTACATAGTAGCTGGGAGAGTGCTTCCCACTTCAAGGAGCAGTATGGCTGGGGGTAGCAAGGACAGCGGCTCAGGCTAGCCCACCCAGTCTCCTCCGGGGATGTACTGTCCATGCTGCTCCCGGCCACATTGCTGTTTTTAATGCACTAGCTCAAACAGAGCTAGCATGTGTCTGTCTGCTGGAGCTTGGACACTCCCAGTTGCAGCATAGACATAATCTTAGGGTTCAGAGTAGCAGCTGACAGATCTTGGGAGACAGGCCAGTCCTTGCTTACAGACAGCCCCCCAATTTGAAGCAAATACTCACCAGCAACCACACACCACACAACAGAACCACTAACCCAGGAACCTATCCTTGCAACAAAGCCCGTTGCCAACTCTGTCCACATATCTATTCAGGGGATACCATCATAGGGCCTAATCACATCAGCCACACTATCAGAGGCTCGTTCACCTGCGCATCTACCAATGTGATATATGCCATCATGTGCCAACAATGCCCCTCTGCCATGTACATTGGCCAAACTGGACAGTCTCTACGTAAAAGAATGAATGGACACAAATCAGACGTCAAGAATTATAACATTCAAAAACCAGTTGGAGAATACTTCAATCTCTCTGGTCACTCGATTACAGACCTAAGAGTGGCTATCCTTCAACAAAAAAGCTTCAAAAACAGACTCCAACGAGAGACTGCTGAATTGGAATTAATTTGCAAACTGGATACAATTAACTTAGGCTTGAATAGAGACTGGGAATGGATGAGTCATTACACAAAGTAAAACTATTTCCCCATGGTATTTCTCCCCCCCACCCCACCCCCCACTGTTCCTCTGATATTCTTGTTAACTGCTGGAATTAGTCTACCTTGCTTGTCACCATGAAAAGTTTTCCTCCTTTCCCCCCCTGCTGCTGGTGATGGCTTATCTTAAGTGATCACTCTCCTTACAGTGTGTATGATAAACCCATTGTTTCATGTTCTCTGTGTGTGTACATAAATCTCTCCTCTGTTTTTTCCACCAAATGCATCCGATGAAGTGAGCTGTAGCTCACGAAAGCTTATGCTCTAATAAATGTGTTAGTCTCTAAGGTGCCACAAGTACTCCTTTTCTTTTTGCATAATCTTAGGGAGCTTTTGAAATCTACTGCTTTCCTTCTACTGCCACCCAAGGTTTTAAACTGTTTTTAAAAAAACAGCATGTAAGTAATGTTTCTTTTAAGCAACACTTTCAGACAGCCTGACTCATTTTAGGACAATCTAGCATCCATTGTCAGAGCAGTTAGGATGTTAGCAGTCTCCTTTGTTTTAAAATACCCAGTTTCTTATAGTATTTTAAGTTTACCTCCAACTCTTACCCAGTCTAGTAACAAAAGAAACAGAAAGTATTGTTAATTTGTCTACAGATAAACTGTATTAAAAAGAATCCATTTTCTGTAACATTGCTGCACTTATAATAATTCTAGTCTGTTGCTGAAAAATTATTTCTGCAGCTAGTTAGAAGTGTCATCTTGTAAATAACGCTCTAAGCCTGTGTGTGTGTGGATATATAGTTATATAATTTCAAGCCTTAGGATGGTCCTCAATGTTGCACATGTCTTTGAAAGATGTCCATATCAGCAAACGAAAAGACTCTGTGAAGCATATTTATTCCATTGTACCAAGCCAAGTTGTTCTTTTTTTTCTTTTGGCATTTTGTAGGTGGCTGGAGGCTATGGATAAAGCTGTGCATCCTGTCCATCAGGTAATGCTTTATTATTTGGGTGGCAAACTAATCTAGTGAATTGAGCACAAGATTAGGAAACAGGACCTCCTGAGTGATATTCCTCTCTTTGACACAATGGGGGCTCCAAGCAACTCAATCTCTCTGGGTTTCAGGTTCCCCATCTGTGGAATGGTGTCCGTTACACTTCTGTCTCAGAATTTTATAAAATTGGTTGTAGTGAATGCCAGTGAAAATGAGGTAGGATCAGAAGAGGCTAAAATAGGGAAAGAACAAGTTAAAAATTACTTGGACAAATTAGATATTTTCAGGTCACCAGGGCCTGATGAAATGCATCCTAGAATACTCAAGGAGCTGACTGAGGACGTATCTGAGCTATTAGCATGGATTTGTCAAAAACAAACCAACCTGATACATTTCTTTGACAGGGTAACAAACCTTGTGGATAGGGGGCGAAGCGGTAGATGCAGTAGATGTGGTACATCTTGATTTTTGGTAAAGCTTTTGATACTGTCCCGCATGACCTTCTCATAAATAAACTAGGGAAATACAACCTAGATGGAGCTACTATAAGGTGGGTGCAAAACTGAGGGCAGACTTTGGTCCTTATAATGGTCCTTGGAAAACCATTCCCAGAGAGTAGTTATCAGTGGTTCAGAGTCATGCTGGAAGAGCATAATGAGTGGGGTCCCACAGGGATCAGTTCTGGGTCTGATTCTGTTCACTTCATCAATGATTTAGATAATGGCATAGAGAGTACACTTATAAAGTTTTCAGCTGATTATAAAGATTAAAGATAAACTTAAAAAGATACCAAGCTGGGAGGGGTTGCAAGTGCTTTGGAGGATGGGATTAAAATTCAAAATGATCTGGACAAACTGGAGAAATGGTCTGAAGTAAATAGGATGAAATTCAATAAGAACAAATGCAAAGTACTCCATTTAGGAAGGAACAGTCAGTTACACACATACAAAATGTGAAATGACTGCCTAGGAAGGAGTACTGCAGAAAGGGATCTGGGAGTCACAGTGGAACACAAGCTAAATATGAGTCAACAGTGTAACACTGTTGCAAAAAGAAGCAAACATCATTCTGGGATGTATTCGCAGGTGTGTTGTAAGCAAGACATTAGGAGAAATTCTTCCGTTCTACTTCACTCTGATTAGGCCTCACCTGGAGTATTGTCCATTCTGGGCACCACATTTCAGGAAGGATGTGGACAAATTGGAGATAGTCCAGAGAAGAGCAACAAAGAAGATTAAGGGTCTAGAAGGCCTATGAAGGAAGATTGAAAAAATTGAGTTTGTTCAGTCTGGAAAAGAGAAGACTGAGAGGAGACATAACAGTTTTCAAGTATGTAAAAGGTTGTTACAAGGAGAAGGAAGAAAAATTGTTTTTTCTTAAACTCTGAGGATAAGACAAGAAGCAATGGACTTAGATTGCAGCAAGAGAGATTTCAGTTGGATATTAGGAAAAACTTCTTAACTGTCAGGGTGGTTAAGCACTGGAATAAATTGCCTACGAAAGTTATGGAATCTCCATCATTGGAGATTTTTAAGAGCAGGTTAGACAAACACTTGTCAGGGATGGTCTAGATCAGCGCTACTTAAGCCATGGGCTGCCAGTCTGCGTGCACATTGGAAAAAAACATTGCCGGTCCCCCACACCAGATAGTTTGAGAAGCACTGGTCTAGATAATACTTAGTCCTGCCTTGAGTGCAGGGGACTGGACTAGATGACTCTCTAGGTCCCTTCCAGTTCTTTGATTCTATGCCATTTGCACAAAACTCTTAAAATATACAGCACCACACACATGCTAAGGACCAAAGTCTTCCCTCAGTTATGCACAAAGCTCTCGTTGACTTCCATGGGAGCGGTGGGTACATAATTAAGGGCAGAATCTTTATATTTAGCAGGCTTTTTTGCGAAACACAGAAGGGGGTTGTAAATGTTTGCCATATAACCTTCCTTGCTGCTTGCTTTGATTTATCCCAAAGTTGGGCCAGGAGATGTATTGTGAGACTGGCAATCTTATCCTCAGGTTTTTAATTGTGAAAATTGCCCTCTCATTACTCTCTTTGAATCATACCTGTCAATAATTGCAAAAGGGTCGTATGTCTGGTATATAATTAATTAAATGCTGTTCTTGTTATATGTATTACCATAGCACCTAGGAGCCCCAGTCATGTGACCAGACCCCACTGTGTTACGTGCTGTACAAACACAAAACAATAAAAGTCCCTGCCCCAGAGAATTTACAATGTAGTATGAGATAAAGGACAACAGATGGTACAATATAGATAGATAGGGGAGAACAATTGAAACAGCATTGCCTGTGGTCTCAGCACATCAGCTTCCTGAGGATTTCCTCAGTGGAGTGGGAATCATTATGTGGTGTGGAGCTATATTAGAAATTGTTGCCACCTCTCTAAGTGTCTGCATCAGGATCTTGGACAAGGAAAAGGGTGCGTGATTGATGTCATATCAATGTTCCGTCTGCTGCCACCAATGGTTTAAACTGATTAAAGAAATCTGATGTAACTATAAGCCATCTGACTCATTTTAGGCCATTCTAGCATCCACTGTCAGAGCAGACAGAATGCATTGACAACAAAGTTTGCTTGGTTGGTGTTGTGTGTGCGCGCATGCGCTTGGTTGTTTGTTTTGTTTGTTATTTTCAGAAGTGTAAAAAGATGAAGTAGAGTAAATTATATGATACGCCTCAATTCCTTTTTCTATCTGGTTATATAGCTATGTACTCTTAACACAATTTACAGCAAACAGTTCCTGACCACTCCCAAGATCCAGGAGCTGCAAAGACTTGTTGAAGCCACCTTTGCCAATTCCTACCTTCTTCCACTACAGAGACATTCAAGCTTTTAAAAAATTATATTTATCTTGATAGTATCCCTTTAAATAAGGGTAGATTTTGAGCCTTTGTTCGTTCTCTGGGCTTGAGCCTTAGCAGAGATCATTCAAAGATGGGGGTCAAGCCTGGGGTAAAAATCTAAATGTCTTTAAAAGGACATTGTCAAGAAAATAAATCAAAATGTTAAAACAATTTTCTTATTTAGGTTAAAAACTACATCCTAAATCAGTAAAAAGGGAAGAATTTATAAAAATCTAATTTACTTTTCAATATTCATGCTGTTTATTTTTCGCAGTTTAAATTAGTTAGTTAGGCTTTAGATTATAGTCCATTTCTCCATAAGAGTCATTTTTCCAATCAGTGTGCTACAGGGATGGCTTTGCAAACATTCAAGGGAAATGTTTAGTCGTTTCTTTTTACATTATTTCCATTAGAATAAAATCAACAATAGAAACATTTCTATTGGTTTCAGATTTTATAGGAGCTTATTATTACAAAACCTACATTTGGGGCCAAATAAATCTGACCTGAGAGTGTGAATGCAAATTAATAACTGGGCCTGAAAACAAAGTAAATTAAATTAATACAAAAAATTATAATTATGCACCAAAACCAATGAAATAAAAAATAAACATAGGTTAGAAAACAAGCCAAAAAGTACTTAAAATAAAAAAAGTAATAATCTTACTTTAGTTTGATAGGAAACATCATAATAAAAAAGGCTTTAAGCTATCAATGTCCATCTTATCTCTTGCAATAGAAAGATCTTATTTTGATTCAGCCACTAACAGCATAATTAGCCATTTATGGACCTGTTTTCTAAGTTACTGGGTGCTTATTTTGATTGATTTGACTTTTTTTAGCTTTGTCTCTGAGCAGACAATAGCCCTTTTGGGGTAGGAGGGTTATATACTGATTTCATTGTACAACTTGTTTCATTAGTAAGTATTGTTTTCAGCTAATTGCTTTCTCCCATTTTTTTAAATGAACTTTGCATTCATTTTTCATTTTAGCAGAGAAGCTTTTTGTTGCATTGTCTGAAATGCTACTCAAGGTGCTGTAACTGAATTTTTAGAACCACCAGCAAAAGAATATTACAGGCTGTAATAATTCTTCTCAAATGCAATGGCTCAACACACTAATACACTGACGCTATGTCCTCCTAATGAACCTAGATGGGGATATCTATTCCACTAATGCACGGTGTAACACTACATTTATCTATTGCACTCTGCTGCAGTAAGCTCTAGGAGGTTTCCATTTCACAGTAAAGAATATAGCTAGCTATATAGGATCAACTCTTTTCTCTCTCTCTGGCTTGCCAAGGATTAGGAAGAAATAATTGAATGAAAAAGAAAACCCCTACAGTAACAGAGCAGGATGCTACCAATATTGCAGACACTCTCCCCAAGGACTTCAGATGACAATGACATAAGTTGACGCAACATTAAAAATTGCAGATAAACAAAGCATGTTAGGTTTAGATGTAGAAGTTTGGATCCAGATGTCCTTTAGAAGTAAAAAAAAGGAGGGAAATTACACGGTTCCTGTTTAAACTCATTGTAGGCAGTTCAGCTGTACTAAAAGACCTTTTGTGTATTTCCTCCTGATTTTTACTAGCTCTGCTATCTTTCTGTGGCCTGTTCTATAATATTAGCACCTGGACTTTTACATCTTCTAGAAATGGCTCTACAGAAATCCCTGACTAGCCAAAAAGATTCCATCTTCTAGAATGGAATTGGAAGGCCAACCACAGACATCTAGCACATGGTCATAATTCATCCAAGTCTCATTGCCATATTCTGTTCTCAGATACTTCTATGCAACTCCTGTTGATGTGAAAGAATCTGAGGACAGAACATGATTGTTAGTTCTATCTTTGGCAACAGTGAGTACTGAAGTAATAAATAAGGAGAAATGAAGTCAGGCAACTTCTAAAACAGCTAGCATGATAGTCCTCTTAGTACAGTTTTGGTGCATTCTTGTTAATACCAACAAAAATTGAAGTATAGAATATGTGTAGAAAAAGACAAAGAATTCCTTTAAGAAGGAATGAGAAGACGATGAGTAGTTGCTATAAAATATATGCTTGTTAATTGCGTTTCCAGAACCCTTGAGTTCCAAATCACAGTAGCAATAAAAGCTATTTTTAGAACAGGGGATTTGGGGCTAATGCCTTTGCAGAATAAAAGCATGCTCCTCATGAAACTATTTTGTGTTAACTTTACAGAAACATGTATGGGTAGATGTCACCCTGCACAACACCAGCCTTCCACCCCTCGCTATCAAAAACCCAGAGTGTCTGGGTCTCCTCCACCAACTGGACAAAACCAGAGATGTGTGGACTCAGCATTACTGCATTCTGAAGGATGGCTGTTTGTATTTTTATGCTGGCATTCGCTCCACACATGCCCTAGGTAGGTGATACTCTTTGTTTTTAAATGATTCATATTAACATGAAAGAGTGTACACTATTTTAATGCAAGTATTTTATTATTCTAAAGGTGAAATATTGCCCTTCCTGGCAGAAATCGTATTGGGGTTGGCAGGTTAGAGAGTGAAGCAGTATTGGCTGAATGTTAGTGACAAGAGCCACCCTGCCAGAGCAGGTCAAAAATTGCTCAAGCTCCTTAGCTTCATCCCACTGACAGCACACTCTGCTGCAAACTGCCCTGAGTTATTGCTTGGAGCAGGTTTCCATGTGATTATGGTATTTCCCATTATGTAGGCAGGGAAACTCCTCTGTCCACTGGGGGAGTGGAACTTCCACTGTGCCAACAGGGCCAGAGCCAGCTGAGCTCAGTCTGCTGATGGGGCCAGACCCTGCTCATGGTATTCTGTAAGTTGGGAAGGTAGTGACTTCCCTTGGCAGCTCCTCCAAGACTGGGGGGCGTGGGGGGCACTCAGCCACCCTTTGAAGACAGCAAGACAGCAAGGGCATCAGGGGTTCCCTATAGAAGACTCCTAAGGTAAGGGTGGAAGCTGGGTCCCAGGAACTAGCACTGGTGCTTGGGACCAGCACAGCACTGGGGAGAAGGGGTGTTTCAAGAAGGTGGAGCAGCAGGGAGGGAGGCAGCAGTCACCTAGAAAGGGGGATGAGGCTCAGGGCCAGGAAATTTGCTGCTCCCAGTCCTGCGGAGTTGGAAGTAGGAGGCACTAAAGAGGGTTGCTCTCAGATCAAGGACAGATCACTTCACTAGGGCTTCAGGTACACTGCAGAGAGGAGGAGGGTGGAGCTCTGCCTGTTACATGTGTTGAGGGACCAGGCTGCCCTTCAGCATAAGTAGCAACACTAATTGGATGTATGGCCCTAATGGTAAGCTTGCTAGGGGATGAGGCCAAGCCCCCAACATGATTGCATATATACTGTCATTAGCTGCACACATGAGCAAACTTGTTAGCTCTGTAGGATTTTCCTATACACTTCAGATTTCTCTCACCTTGTACGTTCCTGCCTGATTGGCTACTCTTTTCTCATTCCTCTGCCTATTGGGGAAATACATTTAGCTGTTGTATTGGACAATATTTTACTATTTGTTACAATTCAATCAACAAAGAGGTTTTGTATTATAATTTAATAATAATCTTTAGCACTCTTTAATAATAAATAATAATAATATAGCACTCTTTAGCTTCAAAGGGTTGTACAACAATGAAATAACTAGTGCTTACAACATCTCTCTGGGGTCGAAAACTGAGACAGAAACTTGCCCGAAGTCGTACGGTGAATCAGTAGCAGAACTAGAATTAGTGATCAGGTATTTTGGGAGGTTAGTTCTGTGCTCTAACTTCTCAGCCTCATGCCCTTCTGGTCTTTAAATACACTATTTTTTAAAATAAACCAAACCAGCTTTCTTTGACATTATAGCGGATCTTCTCTTGCTACCCTAACTCCTTTTCTGAACTGTTCCAATCTTATTGCAGATTGTACCTTACAAACACAGTTTCCACTGACACTGTATTAACTGGTATCTCCCTGATACCTGATAAGATGTCTGTAGGACTATTAATATAGGACTCACAATTTGGAAGACAAACTTTGATAAACTTTGAATCATCTTCCTGGGACATTTAAGGTAGAGTTTGTAAATAACTTATGTTTCAGTTCAGTGGCTGAACAGTTCAGGTTGACCTGAAACAAAAACTTTTAAAATTTTCCAACAAATTGAAAATCTCAAAATTTCCTTTTGGGTTGAACAAAACATTTCATTTGAGGATTTTTAAAAATCTTTTAAAGTAAAATTAAAGTAAAATTTGAAAGGAAAAGTCCTTTTAAATCAACAAATTGAAATTTAGTTTTAAAAAGTCAAAATGAAAGGTTTTGGGACGGAATGTTTGGGTTTGGTATTTCAATTGGAGAAACAATTTGGTGAATTCAACATGAATTTGCAAAATGTTTCAGTCAACTCAAGTCTGTATTTTTCATTTTAAAAAGTCTGAAAAATGTCACCCAGAATTACTTTCAAGCCTATTATCCACCATGTAACCATAAACTGAACAGTTATTATTTCTTAGGGAAGTGTAGTCGCTGACACTGAGGCATAGATGAATAGGTCATGAAAAGTACGTAGCTGTTATATAGGTAACACCCACTCTTCAGAGTTAACTGTCTTGGCTACTTTGGGCAACACTTCAAAGAAAGGGAATTACTACCACTAGCAGGAGCTTGGAATTTTGAAATTTGCATCTCTTTCTGAATTTAAAGGGACAATAAAAATCAAAAACTATCAAAATATATATATTTTTGTCAATTCATATTTAATAACAAGCTAAATTCTTTCTAAGAAATCCTTACATCGGTACTGCCAACCTGAATGCCAGCCAGCATGAACAACTACAAATGAAAAGGAATTATATAAATTACTGGCACTGTGTTGGAATTGTACACGTTAACAGCTCAGTAGTAAACACACTGAAAGAAATATATGGGGTACACTCCTTACTTACAGCTGATCTTATTCACATCAAAGCTGCTTGTAACACTTTCATTGATTTCAGTGGAAGCAGGATCCATCACCAGGTAATAATTATTTGAAAGCAGGTAAAATGATGTGTCTAAAGTACTTGACAAAATGAGCCACATTTGCAAAAGCAACTTCTAAATTCTCATGACCAAAATTACATATCCACATTTTGAGGTTTGCCCCCAAAACTGTGTGTTCAAAAAGCTGACTGCATGATTTTCTGTGTATGAATGTAGAACATGGGTTAAGGCTATTGTGAATATTTGCACCCATAATCATTTTAAGTCTTAATTTTATAACTCTGCTATTGACACTTCAAGTCAGAGCCCTAGTGCCGTGTTTCGTTTTAAAAGTGCTATGTAAAATGGCATTTTCTTACTCAAAGGAACTGCTATTTGTGTATTCATATTCATATCTGCTGACATAAGTGACAAAAGTATCTTTCTAATGCTTTTTATTTCCATTATCCCTGTACAGTCAGTACAGCCAAAAGGCACTGAGCTGGATTTCAATACTTTTCATGTAGCAACAAATTTATTTACTAAGTTCCAGTAAGGGACAGATCAGTTTCATCTGTGCAACACCATGGAGAGCACAGGTGTAACCGAGGGCAAAATTTGGACTGTAATAATAAAAATATTTAGCAGTGGTATAATGTTTTTCATCCAAAGATTTGTAGAACCTTCATTGATGGTGATGATGTGCAAAATTAAAAGAACTCAGTTTGACTTTCATATCTCAGGTTGAATTGCAGGGCTGGCAGGTAAGAAAAACAAATATTTGTTTTACTTGTAAACTGAATACATTTGATCTGGAAATCATTGTAACTGAGGAACTGCCATTTCTCCAGTCACTTTTCAAAGTAAAAATGGACATTAATGGTTTTTCACTAAATATTTTTATGTATATGTATTTTAATTCTCTGTTACATGATTTTTGGAAGCATCACTGCCTAGGTCTCTGAAAAGAGAATGTAAAAACCTTTCCGTTGCTAAATAGAAGGAAAGAACTTGGCACATATGCAGTTTACACCAACGAGTGGTTCATGCCACTCTCTATTTGTGCTGTTTCCCTTTCTCTAGGTGGGATTTACCTGCAAGGTTACACTGTAAGCGAACAGTCACTTGGCTCCAGGAGATCTGTAATTGAAATGAAACCCCCATCTGAAGAGTTTCAAACCTTCTACTTATGTGCAGAGACTGTAAATGAAAACAAACGGTAAATTGAGATCTTTGTTTCACTTCTCTTTGCCAACTCTTAGAGCAAGTAAGAACACTGTGGTTCAAGAACGTTTGCTAACATCTTTCCATTTTGTTTTCACCTGCTTGCTTTCATCTCTCCGTAACATTAGTTTTAGTCACACTGCAGCAAAATATGCTGGCACATGTGAGTCATGATTTCTGTTATTGTCATCACTGGAGTTATAGCAAGCTGAATTGCGGCAGTTCAAGAGGGAACCTTGTGATGGTATCTCTCATAAGGATGTGTGAGTAGTCATACTAAATGGAAGCACCTGAGTGCCTTTCATGATAGGTCAGACTAAGTGAAAAGTAGGTACTTCTAGTTCTCACAGATGAATTACTTCCAACATTGATCATCATAATTAAAAAACTGCCTATGAAGTCATTTTCTAAAAGCTACATTCTATAGTCTTAGTGCAGAAAAAACTCCCACTGATGTCCCTAAGACTAAAAGTTGTAGAATTTGACTTATAATGAGAAGCTATTAAATAATTTGGAAACTTGTGCTCAGATATGTTGCTCTTACAGCCAATTCTTCCCTTCCCACCCTCTCCAGTCCACTTATTATTAGCATTTTTAGTAACATGACAGTACAACAGATTTATAAAAAACAATTTCAAGAGAAGTTTATCTTCCAAGTGCACATATGACACCCATTCAGTGGCAGTTCTTGGTCTTTCCTTTCTTTCAGATGGATTACTGCTTTGAAAATCTCAGTTAATAAATGGATAACCCTACACCAGGCCATTCAAGACTTCATGAACCGACCACTGGAAGAGACAAAGATGTGAAAAAATATATAGTTTTTCTTCATACTTTTCTTTATAATACATTTCAAGACAATATATCCCAACAGACGAGATATTTTAGCACCAGGTGAACTTTAGCCGTGGTATGTACCACACATCTTTTGTAAACGTTAGTAAATAAAAGCTAATTTATGTTACCTACATTGTGGATAGTCTTTTTATGTTTCTATTTGTGGTCCATGGTCTCCTAACTTAAGCAGAGTCACTTTGGATTTATACCAGTGAACAGGGATTTTGCCTTAATTGATAAACTACACTTCTTGCTGCATCATAATACAGTAGAACCTCAGATACAAACACTTTGGGAATGTAGGTTATTTGTAACTCTGAAATGTTCGTAACTCTAAACAAAACATTATGGTTTTTTCAAAAGTTTGAAACTGAACATTGCAAACTTTACTATGTAGAAGAAAAATGCTGCTTTTAACCATCTTAAATGAAACAAGTACAGAAACAGTTTCCTTACCTTGTCAAATATTTTTTTAAACTTTCCCTTTATTTATTTAATAGTTAACGTTTAACACAGTTCTGTACTGTATTTGCTTTTCTTTTTTGGTTTCTGCTGCTGCCTGATTGCATACTTCCCATTCCAAATGAGGTGTGTGGTTGACTGATCAGTTCATAACTCTGGTATTCGTAACTCCGAAGTTCTGTTGTATTAATCTAAAGGGAGAAAGCACCGACTTTCAGTGTACATTTTACTGTTTTTTATGCATATGTTTTTATCATGCAAATGTAATCCTTGTGAGAATTTACTTTTACAAGATGATACCTCAGTTGGGTTTTCTCTGAAATATATGGACTGTCTAACTCAAAGTTGGGGCCAGGGTGAGAAAAGACGCAAACAGAGCATGCAGTGAAGTTGTAGCCAAGTTGCTCCCAGGATATTAGAAAGACAACATGGGTGAGATAATATCTTCTATTGGACCAACTTCTATTGGTGAAAGAGAGAAGCTCAAAATACCATTTTGAGGCATTTTGACTGAGTTCAGAAGAATTTTGACAGAGAGGCCAAAGGCTCCATATCCACTAGCACAGTGCTGTGTATATGGAATTGAATGTATATTATTTTGTTGTTCATGTTCACTCTATATTAATGTAAATTTTAATTGTAAAGTATTTTTGGTCTGGCCAACTGCTATCAGTTTACCACATTTATGGAGAGGAATGGATTTCAGGCTAAGAAGAACTATTTCCTGTGAACCTAGGGATGAGAGAGAGCACCATAACCCTGCATCAAGTGAGTCAAAAAAGTGTCATCTAATAATTTATTCAATGACGTAATATGATAAATTCTAATTTTTACAAAAGTATGATTATAGTTCTACTGCAAATATATCAGAACTCAAAATATAGTCTCATGCAGAATAAATCAGTGTTTATTTTTGAGATTTACACTTCCATGCTGTAGAATCAAGACTAGATTCTTAGCTGGTGTAAATAAGTATAGCTTCAGGATCTGGCTCTTTGATTCTGATGCTTCCAAATGGAAGCAAAATCAATAACAAATTGAAGGGAAAAGTATCACTATTTCATTTTTCTCCAAATGATCATAAATACAAACCATCTGTGAAAAATATATCACTGCTTTTAAAGGTAACAAGCCAGCTCTCAGCTGTAGCCAGGTTCTATAGGGCACAAAGGAAGAGGATCCAAAAGATGACTTGTCACGTTTCTCTGAACCAGAGCTGGTTCTCGCCCAGCACTAATGCCTGCATAGATCACAGCAGCCTGAAAGTTGTTCTAATTTATGTCAAGTAGCTAATGGAAGCATTGCCTGAGTGGCAATTTGCCAGCCAGAAATTGCCATAGGGCAATGCATACGTCTTCCCATTCCTAAAACTGCTGGGAGACAATGGTGTTTGGGTCGAGAAGGCTGGCATACAAAGGAGCTCTCTATACCTACTGGTGACCCCATGCCAGCAGAAATAATAGTCAGTAGTTCAGGGTCATAATTAGCTGTCATCAATGTGGCTAATTTTATTTTCATTTTTTAAAGTATTCACAGCACTCTTATCTGATGTATAATATTTTGTTTGAGTGGTTTCTCCTGGGATTTTTTCCCAGTCTCCTTGCAGATGTCCAAAAGGAATTTTTCTGAATAATGTTCCCTCAACACACACAAGTTTCTCAATCTGACTTTTCAATACACGTGTAATCTAATTCTAATTGGACAACTGTAATTATAAATAGCACTATATAATTCAGTGTTCATACATTTGAATCAGTTTAATTACGAGTTCCTTATGTCACTAAAATTTATTGATGGTGTTTGTCAAGTTGTGTTTATTACATTTTTCCCTCAAGAGTTTTTTCCCAGATACCTGAAGGGGATTGTTTCTTTCTGGCTGTAGAGATTGATTTTTTTTTTTAATATGCCTCATCATTTTAATTATATTTGAAAAGTGGGGGGAGATTGGAAAAAATCCATTTATATTATTGCAAGTGTTTGTTTTTTCTGCATTAGTTTGACATTATTGCAGCTCACTCACTAAAACAAATTAACACATAATTAGAACCATGGGATTTATCAGACCTTTCAGTCATCAAGTCCAGAATCCTGCTTGTGTTGCTTCAGAGGAAGGGGGGAAAAAAATTGTATCCTGTCAATTGTCCCCTGCTTCACACAGCAAGAAGCCTCTCACCCTTGTAGCAATCAGCTTACACCTTGAATCACAAGATAGGATTCCCTTAGTTTAGCATACATAGAACTGCAGCATAAAATGTTAGTCATGAACATAAAGTTAGCCCAACGTTTTAGAAATCCAGCTAACGTAGTTAACTCCATGACCTCCTGTGGCAGTGAAGTCCACAGATTGCATGTTGTTTGATGAAGTATTTCTGTTTAGATTGTCTAGCTTTAGTGGCCATTTATTTAATCAAAAGACCACACTTCTTGAATTAGGAAGACAGAATAACATAGGGAAGGCCTAGTCACTTTTTAGTCTTCAGAATCCTGAATACTTCAGTTTAGTCTCCTCTGATTCTTGTCCTTTCCCTGGTAAATATCCTAGTTGTTATCTCTCATCATACTGTTACCCCTTTTTGATCCAAGTGACTAGTCAAAGTTCAGGGCCCTGAGGATGTTCCAGCTGGGAAGAAAAATTGATGGAGCCTGGTATTTTCTTTGATGCACTCTTGTTAATTTACAAAGAATGTACAAAATCCTGCTTCTCTGAACACAGGAGGAACCAAGAACAAGGGGTAGCTTCTTTGCCTAGGATCAGACTCAAAATTCTCCCTTGTGGCTTCACCCAGCATACAGGCGCCTGTGTGGCTTTCTTTAGGCTGTCTCGGTTGCTCTTTGTGTCTGTGTTCTGCCTTCTCTCTCTCACCTCCACACACTTTTCTAAAACAATACTCAGACCAAAAAAAAAAAAAAACCCCAACCTTCTACCCACACAATCCAAAGCGTGTGCGTGGGTTCACATACTCCTTTTGTCTAAGGTGGGGGCTTGTGATTAACTCAGCTTTACAATGATGTGAAGCAAACGTTCACACCAGACACCCATCAATTGCCACAAGTTTTTAACTCAATCCATCAAGTTTAAGCCAGCTCACAACACCACATTAACTTTCCCGTATACCTAAGCCCTTGTCATTGCCTTCCTCTGGACCTTTTTAGCATCCACTACACCTTCCCTAACGCAGGAGGGTTTCATCATTAGACATAGTGGTTCAGATGAGAGTAGACACTTGTTCAATATAGGAAACATTATGCTCACGCCTGCTCTTGAGCAGCACTTGCAACTTGTATTGAAGGCATTGTGGGTAGGAGGCTGGAAAGCATGATTAGCTGTGGGATGCATTATTATTTTATTAATTTAGCAGGTAGGCATTTGATTACATTATATAGTCTTTTAATATGTAATATTTTATTACTGTGCGGTTTGCAGTGTGCAAAGTGACTGAAGCATTAGATAGGCACTAACAGAAGTTGAAATGAAAATTAGCTACCCCCCCACATATCTTGCTTTTCTGTTTCACAATCTACTACTCATGAACCAATTCTCTAACTTGTATGAATAAACTTGTTAGTGGTTGTCAACCATACATTTGGAATTAAAAGCTTCATAAATATATCAGTCCAAGTCAACAGCATTGAGCTAGGAAGTTTTAAAATGTAAGCAGGGGCTGACAGAGTTCTCCCCTGACAGCTAGCTAGGTGGAGGAGAGATTTCAGGAGCAAACTGTATTTATATGAACCCACCTACTCTGCCACGCTATCCAGGAGATAGAGCTGTGTTGCTCAAATTGATCAACTTTGGCTGGTGTTGGGTTACAAATCACTTTAGTACTGAACGTAGGTCAAATGACCCCAAGGGCCAGTGCATTGGCCCAAAGGCCACAACTCTGACACCCCCCCCCCCCTCGCTGCCCCCGGTCCCACCTCTTCCACCCGTTCCCTGCCCCCATTCCAACCCCTTCACCAAAGTCCACACCCCAACTCCACCCCCAGTGGATGCAGGAGGGGGTTGGGGTGCAGCAGGGGGTCAGAGTGCAGCAAGGGGTTCAGGCTGCTTGCCTGCCCTGGCCCCCAGCCCCTGCGCTGCTCTGCTCCGGGAAGCAGCCGGAATCATGTTCCCTGCAGCCCGGGGGAACAAGGGCACAGGGCTCCATGTACTGCCTTGCTGCTCCTCCAGGTACCTCCCCCGAAGCTCCCATTGGCTGCGGTTCCCTGTTCCCAGCCAATGGGAGATGTGGGAGGCGGTGCCTGGAAGCCATGGCACTGCACGGAGCCCTCTGCCCCCCCCTTCCATCCCCGTCCCCAGGCCGTTTGCCGGCTGCTTCAGGGAGTGGCGTGGGGCTCACTGTGCCACTGGGGGGCAATCCCACGGGCTGTAGTTTGCCCACCCCTGGCCTGGAGGTAGGCCGGGGGCAGGCTGCAGGAAATAGCCCCCCCCAGCCCATGTGTTTGAGAAAGTAAGAGGGGTGGGGACAGGTGTCCCAGCCAGGGGATGTGGACTCTCCCTAAGGGGCCCCACTCTGGTTGAGCCTGTTTCTCCCCACCATTCAAAGACAGGATAACAAAGGGCTCCTAATGAAGCCTATTTATCTCTAAGTACTCAATAAGAGCTGAAATCACTTGTGGTGGGGCAGTGTTTCTGCCCAGTCTGCTGAGAGCTAAAAATCACTAAGAGACTGATCTACAGAAGTCACAGCAGAGAGGCAGATAGCAGCAGGAGTGAGTGACAGGTGGCCATCAGGAGAGTGGCAAGCAGTTGGCTGAGGAACAGTGGCTGGCCAGGCAGTGAAAAACTGTCGGGGGTGGCCAGCCAGAGCATATGCTCAAATGGCACAGCAAGCAAGGTGCCTTCTTCTCCGGGTGGGAGGTGAACTCACACAGAGTTGTGTCCTCACTGTCCAAGGGCAACTACAATGAGTGGGGTATGGTGAGGGGGCACAGTAATGGAACTGTTGGTTATAGAACTCAAGAACATGAGGCAGAAGGCACTGCCCCACACACACTCTAGGGTGGGTGTCCTGATCACAGTTTTATGATTGTGACATTTTCCCTAATTAATGTTGGGTGACTGCCCTCCTTTCATTAAAAGTTTCTTTTCCACACTCAGACTCTGTTTATGAGGGGGGGAAGTATTGCTTCTCAGGGGTGCCCAAGAGTGGGGTGTAATTTTCCCAGGTTACTGGGTGGGAGCTCAAGCTGGTACTATGTTGTATTGTTGAAAAGGAACCTCTAGATATTGAACTCGGCCCTGCCTGCTGCAAAAGGGTTACAAAAATATCTAATAATCCAAGTACTAAGCCAGTGTTATATAGGTCTAAATTTGAAAGCAATCATGACACTCCATTTTCTATTAGAAGAAGACAGGTATTGGTCTCACTGCTGGTGTACCACTAGTCAGCAATTAAACTGTTGACAGGGTATGGAACTAGAGTTGGATAGAAATAGCAGTCAGCCAGGAATATCAATTCCCAATCCAGGCTTTCCCAATGGGGGAGGTGCTTGGAGTCCCAAGTTTTGATTCAGTTCCACTTTAGATTTTAATTTTAATTTTTAAGGGAGGAGGAGGAAGAGAAACAAAATAGCATGTTAGTTTTTTGTTGCTATTAAGTTTCAAAAATGAAACTTCGGGGAAAGATGCGAGTTAAGTTTGATGGTGTTTTCAGGGCAGGATGCACGGGGATTGCTGTGCAATTACTACATTATCAGTAATTCGTATGGTTTCATTTGTTTGCCTTCAAAAGTGTATAGTTATTGCTAAGATCCATCCATATTCAAGGTTTTCTTACCTCTGCCAGGAAAAAGATTGCTAATGGAAGCATTCTCGTTTCAGTATAGCTGAGTATGATATTGCAGGTCATGTTCTTGAAGCATGATTTATTAAGCAGGTTTGCTACACTCCAACTGGAACTCTTTTTCTGCCCTATTCAGCAGAAAATGTACACAAGAGGAAGCCACAGAAGGTCACCTATATGTTTCCCACGCTGGGCTGAGCAATTAGCAGGAAACACAGTTGTGCCGCAAAAATGTTTTTGCCAAGTACATAATTGCTGGCAATAGAGGGCTGGTCAAGGACGGTTATTTGTTTGGTTCTGTTTCCCCCCCCCCGCCATCAGCTCCTGGAGCCTGATTTAGCAGAGTTAATCTAGTGTTAAAGTGCAGGAATGATGGAATATGCCTTAGCCAAACCTATGACACTGCATTCTTGGATGGAAATCAGGTTGCCTAATACCCAGACTTCTCTTATATATCAAGACTTATGCACATCGTTATGCTGGCAAGATAACATGCTAATTTTAAGAAAGTAGAGGCAACTAAAGGTTTACAGATGGATTCTCTGCTGTATACAGGAATTAACATCTCTTATTCAGAAAGATCCTCTTAGGGGCAAGTAATGCTAAAATGGGCTGGCTAGACACTTCAGAATAAGGGCTCAGTGCTGATACTTATGTGTTATAAGAAAAGGAGTACTTGTGGCACCTTAGAGACTAACAAATTTATTAGAGCATAAGCTTTTGTGAGCTACAGCTCACTTCATCGGATTCGTTAAGCTTATGCTCTAATAAATCTGTTAGTCTCTAAGGTGCCACAAGTACTCCTTTTCTTTTTGCGAATACAGACTAACACAGCTGCTACTCTGAAACCTGTCAGTATCAATAAGGGTTTTCACCTTCTTTTTTCTTTTCTAAAGAGTCTTGGTGCTCAGAATTTTGTACATGAAAAGAGAAAGGCATGTCATGTGCAACGTGTTAAATAGTGACATTCTGAGGCCTTTAGTTAATTACTGTTTCCATTTAGGTCTCCCTCATAATTAATAAACCACTTAGAGGTTGATGCAAGATGATGAAACTTGTCACCCTACAAGTACATATTATTATTATTATTATTAGAGAGGCTTTTGAACTTGTAAAGAAGCATCTAGCAGTCACAATCACAGGCATTTTAAGTAATAATAAGATAATTTTACTGAGACATAATACTGCCTAGTTATTTTATTGCTGGTCACATCTCAAACAATTCTTTAATTTTAACAGGTAGGCCATAAATGTTTTCACTTCAGGAAAGATATGGAAATAAGCCATCAGAGAGCAGGAATAATTTCCCAGAATAATCATTCATAATTCCACAAGTAAAAATACCTCCTGAGATATTAGCTAAACAGTCACCATTCAAGAACTCTCTAATCTCTGGAGGCCTCAGCTGGTAAGAGAAAGAAAGGTGAATGCTGCATTCTGATTCCTTGGCAGAGAAAAGAATCATAGAAAACACAATATGCAACACAGACAAATAAATTGACTCAGTTTGGGATTGATATTTTGCCAACTACACTGGTCCAGATCCTCAGCTGGTGTAAAACAACATAGCTCCACTTACTTTAGTTAGAGCTACATTAAACTACTACAGCTGAGGGTCTGGACCACTGTGTCTCTTCAATTATCCAAAATTAATTCAAAGATGATAAAAACTAAACCAGATCCTTGGCACTTCTGTCTTTCCTGGCATTTAGACAGAACTACTCTTATGCTCATGACCCTTTGGAAGTATAAGAGGACATATTGGAATTGTAAACAAATATAGCACAACCAATTATTTCATTGCAAAGAGTCCATCACCACACATGTGGTAGCCAAAATGCCTAGATCAGTAAGTCTCAAACTTTGGAGCACTTGCCAGTGGCTTAGATTGCTTTATCATTAAAAGAGCAATAGTAATTAAATTATGTAAAAATATTACTTCTCTATATAAGCAACTATAGTTACCACAAAGATGGTGTGTGATCACTATTGGGTGGACATGGACAACACGGTCACGAAGGGGAGAGGAGGACTGGGGAGGAGCCGAAGAGAAAAACTCCCTCTATTAAGTTTCAGAGTAGAAACCGTGTTACTCTGTATCCACAAAAAGAAAAAAGGAGTACTTGTGGCACCTTAGAGACTAACAAATTTGAGCATAAGCTTTCATGAGCTACAGCTCACTTCATCAGATGCATTCAGTGGAAAATACAGTGGGGAGATTTATATACAAAGAGAACATGAAACAATGGGTGTTACCATACAGACTGTAACAAGAGTGATCAGGTAAAGTGAGCTATTACTAGCAGGACAGTGGTGTGTGGGGGGGAACCTTTTGTAGTGATGATCAAGGTGGGCCATTTCCAGCAGTTGACAAGAATGTGTGAGGAACAATGGGGGGGGGGGGAAGTAAACAAGGCGAAATAGCTTTATGAAATGACCCCTCCACTCCCAGTCTTTATTCAAGCCTAAATTAATTGTATCCAGTTTGCAAATTAATTCCAATTCAGCAGTCTCTCATTGGAGTCTGTTTTTGAAGGTTTGTTTGTTTGTTTTTTTTGAAGAATTGCCACTTTTAGATCTATAATCAAGTGACCAAAGAGACTGAAACGTTCTCCGACTGGTTTTTGAATGTTATAATTCTTGACGTCTGATTTATGTCCATTTATTCCTTTACATAGAGACTGTCCAGTTTGACTAATGTACATGGCAGAGGGGCACTGCTGGCACATATCATATTGGTAGATGCGCAGGTGAATGAGCCTCTGATAGTGTGGCTGATGTGATTAGGCCCTATGGTGCTGTCCCCTGAATAGATATGGGGGCACTGTTGGCAACGGGCTTTGTTGCAAGGATAGGTTCCTGGGTTAGTGGTTCTGTTGTGTGGTGTGTGGTTACTGGTGAGTATTTGCTTCAGGTTGGAGGGCTGTCTGTAAGCAAGGACTGGCCTGTCTCTCAAGTTCTGTGAGAGTAATGGGTCATCCTTCAGGATAGGTTGTAGTTCCTTGATGATGCGTTGGAGAGGTTTTAGTTGGGGGCTGAAGGGGATGGCTAGTGGCGTTCTGTTATTTTCTTTGTTGGGCCTGTCCTGGAGTAGGTGACTTCTGGGTACTCTTCTGGCTCTGTCAATCTGTTTCTTCACTTCAGCAGGTGGGTATTGTAGTTGTAGGAATGCATGATAGAGATCTTGTAGGTGTTTGTCTCTGTCTGAGGGGTTGGAGCAAATGCAGTTGTATCGTAGAGCTTGGCTGTAGACAATGGATCATGTGGTGTGGTCTGGATGAAAGCTGGAGGCATGTAGGCAGGAATAGCGGTCAGTAGGTTTCCGGTATAGGGTGGTGGATATGTGACCATCGCTTATTAGCACCGTTGTGTCCAGGAAGTGGATCTCTTGTGTGGACTGGTCCAGGCTGAGATGGTGGTGGGATGAAAATTGTTGAAAACATGGTAGAATTCCTCAAAATCTTCTTTTCCATGGGTCCAGATGATGAAGATGTCATCAATGTAGCGCAGACCTAAAAGTGGCAATTCTTCAACAAAAGCCTTCAAAAACAGACTCCAAGGAGAGACTGCTGAATTGGAATTAATTTGCAAACTGGATACAATTAACTTAGGCTTGAATAAAGACTGGGAGTGGATGTGTCATTACACAAACTAAAACTATTTCCCCCCCTCCCCACTGTTCCTTACACGTTCTTGTCAACTGCTGGAAATGGCCCACCTTGATCATCACTACAAAAGGTTCCCCCTCCCCCCACCCCGCACTCTACTGCTGGTAAAAGCTCACCTTACCTGATCACTCTTGTTACAGTCTGTATGGTAACACCAATTGTTTCATGTTCTCTGTGTATATTAAATTTCCCACTTTATTTTCCACTGCATGCATCAGATGAAGTGAGCTGAAGCTCATGAAAGCTTATGCTCTAATAAATTTGTTAGTCTCTAAGGTGCCACAGGTACTCCTTTTCTTTTTGCAAAGCCAAGATGCAAACAAGGGAACAGCTACATGGCTGAGTATTCTGAACTCCACATGTAATTCTGGAGAAATTAAAGATTCCCTAATTAAAGACAGGATCATCTGTGGAACACGTGATTCCAGCTTACAGGAGAGATTGTTGAAAGAAACAGATCTAATCCTAAAGAAATGTTTCCGAACAGCAAGGGCAGCTGAACTTTCCAGAGAAAATATCTAAACAATGACAGCCTCTAGTTCAGAACAAGTACACAGGCTCAAGCTAATGTAATGCAGGAAGTAGGACAGAGACAGACCGACCAAGCATGGAGGCATCATGGTCCCCAGTGTATAGGTTTTGAAAAGTAATACAAAAAATAGAAAAATACTGAGCCTATGGGCAATAATGTAAGGGTTGTGAGAAGCAGAAACACTATGTCCCAATGCCACAGTAACCCTAGGAAGAAAATTAAGCAGTACAAGCAGCGACTGATGATATCGAGCTTTCCAATGAGCATTCCTATATCTTGCAACATGAGTTGAGCAGATCAAAAAACTCTCAATGTACATGCACTGCAGAAGAAAGCTACCAGCCATTCTATTGCCATATCTGCTATTGGATTAACTACTAATTTGATTCCGGATGGATTGCAGAGCCAGCTGCAACATAATCCCAACAACACTGATAAGCAGCAATATTAGATTGAAGAAATGTAACTAGGTGCTGGTGAGATGCAACAAAACCATTCTGAGGGCAATGAGAAAACACAACACTACAATATCATCTACTTGAGAGAGGAGGGAGAACTGTCATTGTGGGTCCCGTCCAGCATTCTAACAATATAAGGACATATTTTAAGGACATTAACACCCAAGACAAAGTTACAAATAGACCCTTGTGCAACCTACTAGACTACTAAAATGCAGAATTCTGGGGGAGCCACTGAACAAGGAGTTGGCAAGCCTATAAACAAGAGGCATCATTACACCCATTGAAACTAGCACAGAGTGAACCGGCAGCCTCATTGTGTTAAGAAAACCTTTAGTTAAACTGAGGACCTGCATTGATCCCACGCCACCGGAACAGAGCACTGAAAAGAAGTCACTAAATATTACCAATGACTGAGTACATACTACCCGATTTATCCAGGCCAAAAGTAGTAACTATTTGTGATGTCAAGAATGGGTTCCAGCATATTAAGCCAGATGAGCCAGCCACCTAATAACTTTTGCCACATCTTTTGGAAAGTATCATTGGGTGAGAATGCCTCTGGGCATCAACCCAGTCCAAGAGGTGTTCCAGTGTAAACTGAAATAGGCACTAGAGGGGCAGTGGTGGTGGAACAATTTTTATAGTGGGGGTGCTGAGAGCCATTGAACCAAATTGTTAACCCTGTATATGATGGAAACCACTTCAAGCCAGGGAGTGTAGCAGCATCCCCAGCACCTCTAGTTCCAGCACCTATGCTAAAGGGAATCCTAGACAGCCAGATCATAGCTGATAAGATTCTAAATGTATAAGAAAACAGAATCGTAGAACTGGAAGGGACCTCAAGTCCAGTCCCCTGCACTCATGGCAGGACTAAGTATTATCTAGACCATCCCTGACAGGTGTTTGTCTAACTTGCTCTTAGAAATCTTCAATAATGGAGATTCCACAATCTCCCTAGGCAATTTATTTCACTACTTAACTACCCTGATGGTTAGGAAGTTTTTCCTGATGTCCAACCTAAATCATCCTTGCTGTAATTTAAGACCATTGCTTCTTGTCCTATCCTCAGAGGTTTTCTCCTCCTATCCTCAGAGGTTGCTCCTTGAAACAACGTTTTATGTACTTGAAAACTGTTATGTCCCCTCTCGGTCTTCTCTTCTCCAGACTAAACAATCCCAGTTTTTTCAATCTTCCCTGATAGGTCATGTTTTCTAGATGTTTAATCATTTTTGTTGCTCTTCTCTGGATTTTCTCCAATTTGTCCACATCTTTCCTGCAATGTGGCACCCAGAACTGGACACAATACTCCAGCTGAGGCCTAATCAGCAAGGAGCAGAGCGGAAGAATTACTTCTCCTGTCTTGCTTACAACACTCCTGCTGATACATCCCAGAATAATGTTTGCTTTTTTTGCAACAGTGTTACATTGTTAGCTTGTATTTAACTTGTGATCCACTATGACTATTAGCATTTATCTTCAAAAAGTCATGAAAGATGGGAGAGATTCCAGAGGATTGGAAAAGGGCAAATATAGTGCCAATCTATAAAGATATCAAAGAGGAGGTAATCCAGGACCATGATAACAGGAGGTAATCTGTGGAAACTCCTAAACAAATGCCAGGAGCAGAACATTAAGCTGAATGTGGACAAACTGAAGATGAGAACTGAGTCCCCAATATGGGACATCAATTGACCTCTCCACCAGACTCTAAGGAACACAGCCATTAAAGAAACGCCCACACCAAAGGATATGACGGGATTTCACTAATGTATAGGGATGGCCAACTGTCTTCCAGATTCTGCGCACACCTGTCCAAAGCTTATGAACCCTTAACACACTACAGTGCTGTGTGGGAATGGTCAGAGACCCAAGAACAAGCATTTGAAAGAGTAAAGAGAATCATAAGCAAGGCACCAGTCATTGGGTCCTACAGCCCTTCAGAGTCGCTATAGCTACAGCATAATGCCCCAGAAGTAATCCTAGGAGCAGTACCGATGCAGTGCCCAGCAGCTCATAGCATTTCCTAATAGATCCCAGACAGACATGGAAAGGGGATGTGCTCAGATCGAAAAGGAGCTATTGGCTGTGCTCTTTGACATAGAATGATTCCATCAGTTCACCCTCGAGCTCACGGTGGACGTGCAGTCTGATCACAAGCCAACAGAAAGCATCAAGAAGAAGCTACTGCTGAGTGCACCCAAGTGATTACATCGCATGTTACTGAGACTCCAGGACTATGATTTGACGATAAGATATTGCCTAGGAGTGTCACTACTGGTGACAAATACACTGAGCAGAGCATACCTTCCAGATTACTATCAAGGGTTTTGTGGAACAGGAGAGTCTATCAACATGCTGTATCTTTGTATCTCCAGTGGGGGGCTCCAGGCAATCCAACAAAGCACTGAACAGGATGTGATGCTACAGATTGCAAGTTAACAATTTCCATGTGAGAGATGAGCTGTGTGTGCAAAAGCAGATTTTGTTTAAAAGGACTGGGCAGTAATCCCAGCAGATTTAAATTCTGATATCATGAGATGGATACACACTCCACATATAGGGATAGAGGCATGTATGAAATAAGCCAGGGAATATATCAATTGGCCAGGCATGAATGCACAGTTATGAGCGGCTACATTGAACAGTGCAAAGTGTGCAAAGACTATAGTGATTGATAACAGAGAGACTCCACAGCCTGATGACATCCCAACCCAACCCTGGGAAAAGGTCAGAACAGACCTCTTAATTTTGCTGGCAGGAACTACAGGTTCACAGAAGATTACCACTCCACTTTCTAGGAGATGGACTGTCTGGAGTGCACTCAGGCAAGAACTGTGATCAGGAAACCCCAGGCACATTTTGCAAGTTATGGAATACACAACACACTATGCTCAGACAATGACACTGCATCAGAATTTAAATGTTCCAATGCCAAAAATGAGAATTTGAGAACAAAATATCTTCCTTTGAGTACCCAGAAAGCAATGAGAAGGTAGAGTTAGTAAAGGCAGCCAAGAGACTGCTGGCAAAGACAAAATAGACAGGAAGGAATCCCTACCTGACAATGTTGGACCAGCACCCCCTCAGTGACTAGATAACTAGCCCAGGACAGGGACTGAAGGGCCAGAGAACCAAGATTCTGCTACCCACAAGGGGTAGTCTGCTGCAGCCCAGAGGAAAAATAATAGACAGGACACAGAACCAGTTAATAGAATGCCAAGCTAGGCAGGCAACTCACTACAACAAAAAACCCAAGGACCTTAGGCCACTACACACACGTGATCAGGTCTGGGTCCAACAATCAAATAGCCACAAAAAGCAATGGCAAAAGTCGAAGCGACAGTGGGACACAGGTCATATGAGGCTACATATAAGCTACAGACACATGACTGGTTGGGGACCAAACTGAAGGCAACTCCAGAGTAGTAGCAGACAGCTGGCACCCAAACAAATGGGACCAAGACCAGGACTTCGAGGACTTAGAAAGACCTTGTCCATCAGCTGGCCTGATGTAGGAGAGTTCAAAGAAATACAGTATCTGAGCAACACAGAGGACCAACAGGATACCA